>NC_045150.1:17247692-17608792 GCF_008831285.2 Nymphaea colorata
CTCCTTCAGAAACCATTGTCAAGGATGGCAAGATTGGAGTAAATCCGGAGTTCGCGTTTGGAAGAGGTCTGATCAACTAGCATTAAGTTGGATCAAGGCCACCGTCTCCGAACCAGTTCTTAGACAAATCGTGACTAGTAAATCAGCGTTTGAGGCATGGAATACACTGAAAAAGTCGTTTAGTTCTCAATCACCTTTGAGAATAATGCTGTTGCGAAAGGAGTTACATTTCATTCAAAAAGGCAATATGGATATGCAAACTTACTTGGAGCGAATCAAATTTCTTGCTGATACACTATCCGCGGCCGGATTAGATACAACGGATGGTGATCTTGTACATATCACAATGAATGGTTTTGCCTATTGAATATGAAAGTTTTGTGACTCTCATTAGTGCTAATTCTTCAAATGCCTCGATTACGTTTTCTGAGTTGTTTGATCTTTTGCTCACGCTAGAGAAGAGACTTAATATGTTCAAGTCAGCTAGGGTCGATCCTCACAAATCTATCCAAGCAACCACAGGTTGAAAACCAGATTGCTTTCAACACTTTTCGAGGGTGCGGAAGAGGACGAGGTGGCTTCAGATGTCAGCAAGGAGGACGATTCCAAGGAAGAGGAAATCGACCACATATTCAAAGTCAACCACCACAAAAATGGAGACTCCAACAACAATGCAGGAAATGGAAGTAATCCTGCTCCATCATCACATGTCAATATTGTGGACAGAAAGGTCACTCGGCAAGGACATGTTATGATATTCCGCGTGCATTCTCTACCATGAGTCTACAAGAATCCACTGGTGAATATTGGTATCCCCGACTCGGGAGCAACCAATCATATTGTCAACAATGATGAGATGATGCACAACAAGACGACATATGATGGATCGGACAATATCATGACTGGTAATGGTTCAAGTCTCTCTATTAAGCATATAGGGAATTTATTAGTTAATACTGCAGGGTCTTCGTTTCATCTTAACAATGCCCTGCATGTGCCCAAAATGGCTCACAATCTTTATCGGTGGGAAAATTACATCTGAAATGATTGATTTTTCGATTTTCACCACATGATTTTGTTATTAAGGATCGACAGATGGGCAAGGTTCTACTTCAAGGACCAAAGATGCGTAACGGGCTCTATCCCATTAAGGCGACGATGTCAAACATGGATTCATCTTCAACCAAGGGAGCAGCATTTAGTTGCTGGTTTCCAGCAGGCGTCAATAAAATTTCAGCACCATTCGAACTATGGCATCGGCGTCTTGGTCATGCCAACAAGAAGATCGTTGGTTTTTTAAATTCCAGTAGATTCATATCAATAAATTCTCCTATTCCAAAAGGAGTATGTCAGTCTTGTCTTTTCGGAAAAGGCACATAAGCAACCCTTTCCAACTTCTGATTTTCAAGCCTCACGACCTCTTGAAATGCTTCACATGGATGTATGGGGACCTGCCCCATCACCTCTCGAGAGGGATTCAGGTTCTTTCTACTCATCGTTGATGATTATTCTAAATTTTCATGGTTGTTTCCTCTCAAAGCTAAGTCTGAAGTTGTTCTATGTTTCAAGAATTTTAAGATCATGATTGAAAAGCAGTTAAATGCACATATATGCTCCATTCATTCTGACAATGGCAAAGAATTCGTAAACTCTAACTTAGCCTCATTCTGTGATGAACATGGGATTATGCATCAATTTTCTTGCCTTACACTCCTGAACAAAATGGAATTGTTGAACGAAAAAATCGTCATACCGTCGAAACGGGATTAAGTATGCTTTATGATGTTGGATTATCATATAGTTTCTGGGTTGACGCTTTACGCACTGCCATTGATATCATCAATCGTTTACCAACTTTCAAGTTGCAGCACAAATCGCCCTTTTATATGCTATTTCACAAGGATCCAGAATATGCACATTTGAGGGTTTTTGGAGCCACATGCTGTCCACTATTGATGCCTATGAATGATTCCAAATTTCAGCCCAAGACTACTTCATGCATTTTCTTGGGTTATGCTAGTCATCATAAAGGATATTTATGCTATGACAAGCGACATCATCGCATTCTTATATCTCGACATGTTGTCTTTGATGAAACTCATACAGATGGATCTGATTGTTCTGCAGATTTCACAGATGAACTTGTTTCTCGTTGGCTACAAAATATGGCTGACGGCTCTCCTTCTAGTCCAGTTGATCCAATGTGTGATCCAACACAGTCCACGACAGCCTCCACTTATACTGTGTTACCTCTTCCTATGGCTACAACCTCTGCCACAACTTCACCTCGTGAGCACTCGGTCAATCGCTCAATGAGACTGAAAGTCCTACATCAGAGACACCATCTGTTCTGGATACACCAACTACGTCTGATTTGGCTATTGATGTTGCCACCACCAGTCTTGATCCTCCCACTCGATCTCATCCAATGCTAACCCATTCTATGACAGGTTCTTCAAAACCAAAAGTCTTTTAGCCATCACAGCACAAGAGGAACCAGGGAATTTTAAAGAAGCCATTCAATCATCGTGCTGGCGTAATGCTATGCAAAATGAGTTCTCAGCATTGCAGAAAAACAAAACCTGGCATCTTGTACCCCCACAGCCGAATCTCCATGTCATTAGTTCCAAATGGGTTTACAAAATCAAACGTCACCCTAATGGTTCCATTGCACAACATAAAGATCGACTTGTCGCTCGGTGTTTTCTTCAAACAGCTGGCATTGACTATAAAGAAACTTTTAGTCCGACTGTCAAACCCACCACTATCAGAGTGTCACTATCTCTAGCTGCCCACTTTGGTTGGTCTTTACGACAACTTGATTTTGACAATGCGTTTCTTAATGGGTATCTTTCTGAAGATGTCTATATGGCTCAACCTGAGGGTTTTCAAGATAGCACCTTTCCTCATTATGTCTGCGAATTAGATAAAGCACTCTATGGGCTCAAGCAGGCTCCACGCGCATGATATCTTCGCCTGAGTTGCTTTCTTACTGATCTTGGTTTTGTTGTGTCTCAATCTGATGCATCCTTGTTTATTTACTCTCGTGATGGGCATCAACTTTATTTGATTGTTTATGTTGATGATTTGATAATTACCGGATCTGCACTAGCCCTCATTTCTCGTATCATTACCCAGCTTGGTTCCACTTTTTTCGGTTAAAGATCTTGTCCCTCTCACATATTTTCTAGGCATTGAAGTCAAGCGACAACCCGGTGAGATATACCAGTGCCAAGAAAATTACAATAATAGCATTCTTCGCAAAGCTAAAATGGATAATGCCAAACCCACAACGTCTCCCATGGTGACTACCAAAAATGTCACAGTTGCTGAAGAATCCTCCTTTTTCGATCCCACACTATATAGGAGTGTGATAGGTGCATTACATTATGTTTCGCTGACACGACCTGATATTACTTTTGTGGTAAATCGTGCCTATCAGTTCATACACTCTCCCAAAGTGGCTCATTGGACAATGGTTAAAAGAATACTTCGGTATTTAAAAGGCACCAGTCATTATGTTCTTCGCTTGACTCAATCGCCTTCATTGCAATTAAGCATCTATGCAGACACAGACTGGGCTGGAAGTCCGGAAGACCGAAAGTCGACTGGTGGATTTGTTGCTCTCTTAGGAAATAATGTTATCTCATGGGCCTCCAGAAAACAAAGGACTGTAGCTCGATCCAGCACTGAAGCTGAATACAAATCTCTAGCCTGTGCTGCTGCAGAAATACTATGGTTAAAATCGTTTCTCAAAGAATTGAAGATCTCCTCACAAGATACACCAGCCCTATGGTGCGATAATATAGGTGCTTTATACCTAGCAGCAAATCCAGTCTTTCATGCTCGTACCAAACATGTTGAAATTGATTTCACTTCGTTAGAGATCATATCAATAAGGGAGAGATACAAGTGAACTTCATTCGAACCAAAGAAAAAATGGCAGATGGGATGACAAAGGCTCTTGGAGACGCGATGTTCATGACTTTCAGAAACAATCTCAACGTCATAGAACTGCCGTTCAGATTGCGGGAGACTGTTAAGGAAGGTTTTGGATAATGATTGACGAGCATATAATTGTGGATCTAATTGGCATCGTCAATCCCCTATAATTGTGGATCTGATCTCAGTCCCCTATAATTGTGGGTCTGATACGATTTGATATCTTGCCATATTGTGTTGTAACCTCCCATCTACTGTACTCTATATATTTGTTGTTTTCTCAATCATATACAATGTAGAAGAGATTCTAGTATTTGCTCGTGTCCTCTCTTTCTCTCTCTCTCACGATACTCTTGGGTTTTTCAAAAACGTCACCAGTTTCATAATTTGTCACGAAGTGTGAATGGTTATCATGCTTCAGTAGGCCAAGTGACAGCAGTGTTTTCTTAAGCCGTACTTCGGGCTTGTTCCTCTAAGGCACCGGCAGCAACTCCTACTTCCCGTGTGCAAACTGCGACCGCATAGGTGTGAGAATGAGCTATTAGAACCACATATCACATATGCTAGTGCAGATATAACTAAGCAAATGCATGCACACTCTACCAGTCTCCTACGAAAGAAGTGTTAAAACATGGAAAAAAAAAACAACTTACGTGGTTGTGGTTCGGCATTTTGATGCCTGCATTCACGGGAAAGGCAGCTTTCTCGTTATTCATTCTCTGATGCTCTTGAGAGAAGATGGACTCTCAATATATAGAGTATAGGCCAGACTATTTTAGGTAAGATAATCACCCAGAATCCTACATGATAAGTAAAGTGTCAAGAAAAAAGGGATCGAATCTCTTATCAAGATCAGTTATTGTTATGCAGACTACATTTTCGGTGGTTAATGGATTGGAAAAGAAAATGTGTAATATCATGAACTTGTATACCAAAAATCTTATAAGGGATAAACATTTTTTGTACTATATATATTTTGCTCAAAGGAATCAATAAATACAAGTTCTCTCCAGCTTTATCTTTCACCCTTCCTCTGTTTCTTCTCTAAGTTTTTTCATAAAGCAACAAGATCTCGATGGGTAAGGGAACATTGAAATAAGGCAACTATGAGAAAGGCAGCAGTAGATAAACTTTTCCAACAGAAAAGTGAGGTAATGGAGACAATCTCTATGATTGTACCTAGGAACTTGTGAGGAGTATGACTCATTCTTGGAAGTCTTGTAGTTTCGTCGCTTATGATAGCTGTGAAGGATAAAACCTATAGATTGGACTTGAACCATGGCTTCCATGCACGCTGTGAGAATTTGGAAGGTCTCCGTTCATAAAAGGTTTCTTAAACATTGAGGAGAAAAGACCAAACATTTACAAGAAGATGGCAACTGAAACTTGCTTAGATTCCTAACTTAGTTAGACTCTCATATGAGCCAAGATTGGAAGGTTGCATTGGATTTACAGTGCAAATTTTGATTCCCATTCTACCATCTTTTCTGGGTATTTGGGATTTTCCTAAGAAAACATTAAGATGGTGGTGGGACAAACATATCATTTCTGATGGTGGTGGGACAAACTTATAATTTATGAACAGCAGCATTTTTAAACGAATTCCCATTCCTACTGTTTGTTTTGGCTTTTCGATTCACATTCAGTCATGTCAGTGGAAACTTTATTTAAAGAAAACGGATCGAAAAGTCAGAATTTCGAGACCCAAACCTTGAAATGTTCAAGTTTTTTACTGTAAATTTCACGGAAAACATGAATTTCATTGCTCCAAACAATCAGAATCCTAATTTTTGACCTCAGCTGTTATTTTGGTTATGAACGGAACAGCTCTTTCAAACCTTAATGTAATGTTCAAACTTGGGTGAACTTGGGCCCAATTATATGGAGTAGCCCCATGAGATCTGCCTCATAGTCAATTGAAAATATGTTAACCATATATTAAGTGTTTTAAGAATAAAAAAAAGTCTAGCTCCGCCCCTGATTGCAGAAGATAAAAAATCCCACAAAAATGAAAAAAGAACAGACAAGTCATGGGCTTGGTGCTGGGTGTGCAGGGCGCCATTAATCTCTCCATCTGAATATCCGTGTAAGTTGTGGCCCCTTGTTTTGCAGTTACCTCTGTTCAAAGTTTCTTTCCCCTGTTGTTATCTGACCCAAGGACACCCTTTGGCTCATGTCACCTATGCTATGGAAAAGTGCAGCAATGGCTTGAGTTTGACACGCAAGTTCGAGTTAGCCAGTATTTAACTGTTCCTTTACTATATATCATTTCTAGCATAGGCAGCATATCTTCGTGTCTAAAAATATGGAATGAATGAAAATTCTTACCATTAAAAGGACATGTTTTTTTCCTTTGCATCCTTGTGTTGCCGAATGCACTTGAACAAGCGGCATATATATGGAAGAACCAGCACCAAAGGAATTACAACAGAACGACTACAAAGAACAAGCACCAAAGGAATTGCAACAGAACGACTACCGCAAACAGAATCAGCTTCAAACCAAACCATGCAATTGTTGCGACCTGGAACCAAAATTTTCAACAAATTAGCCAATATAAATAAATGAACATATTGTGAATGAACAAATTGTACATATATCATAAATTTTTTGTATGGGTTAACTTCATCTTTTACATACAAGAACTTGCAAGGAAAGATAAGAAGTCTTCCAAAATAAAGGCACTGCTTTCTGTCAATAAATATGAACCTTACCGCCTTGTAGATAATAATAAGAATCATAGTGGGGTACTAAGTTGAGCAGTAATACTTCCAGGCTACCCTTTAAATGCATTTTGAAATATTTTCCATACCCACTGCGAAGAAGTGCCACCCCAACCCAGACATTCACTTGGAGTGACCAAATGCATTTCAAAAATATTTTTGTATACCCACTCAAACGTGCTCTTGTTCACAATTACAAGATTGGTTTGATTCAATAAGAAAGAAGATGAAATGGTTTGTAAAAGATAGTTTCGAACTTTTTTATTTACTTCCTCAAATTGAATACAAGAGAACAAGAACATAGGTCAGATGATTTTCTTTTTAAACAATTTGAGAAGTTTTTTGCTACCTGAAAGTTGAAGTATCCTTTATAATTATTTCTTTTCAATAACAAACTCACACTCTGTTGCTCCAAAGAAGAAAATAAAGAAAAAAAACAGTAAAATGATGAAAAAAAAAGATAAGTGATCATGGAGCGAGCTTTTTATATTAAACGAGCTTTTTACATTAAAAAGTTGAATTCCTCCATTCATGCTTCCCCTTTTTCCTAGAAGCCCCCAACTTACAATTTTTAGAATTTATTTAAAAAAATAAATACGTAAAAAAATCTAATACTGCAGTTTTGGCAACGTCAAAATCAAGTGCGAATGTCATGTTTCGCATCAGATCTTTAATTCAATGTACCAAAAGTTTGGATGGGATAGCACAATATCCATCTACATTTTGGCCAATGGATGGCTGGTCATAGCCCCCTTAAAACATGCCTTAAGCTAATACAAACTAATGTATGTATAATTTGTCCTCATTAAGCATCTATTAGTCATTTTTGTCAAGTTAAAACAAGCTTAAGTTAGTAACAACTTAGAGCTATTGGCAAACATATTTTTTTTTAAGTAGTGGTGCAAAACTTACATTGTGTTTTATGACAATGTGAAAATGGTTTTCATGTCACTAGTTATTCTCCAGTCTTCTTGAAATTTCTTTTTATTTTATTATGTTTTGTTGTTCTAACTGAAGACGGCGTTCCCATTCCAGTGACCTTTGAGCTCAGCTGCCAAGAATATACATTGTAGGGGTGGACAAACATCTCATAATAAATTTTGACTCAAGTTCTGAGGATGATTTATCTCTTCAGAGAACCTGGACATGCTTTTCTCATTGTCGTTTTTGTCTTAACACTGTTTGAAAACCCAGCCTCATTTTCCACTGGACAATTCATTCAAGACAAGTTATCCAGTGAAACTCATTTGGGACAGTTTCCTCCTACAATGTCATTTATGTAATGACTCATGGCCGGAGCCTAACTAGAATTTAGCAATATTGAAGTCTATTTTGAGTAAAAAAATCCATAGCTCTTTATGTAGGCTAAATTCCAGTTTTTTTTTCTATGTTGCAACGTAAATTGAATGGACTTCCATTGGATTAGAAATTACTCGTGCTTAAAATCAGATATATCCCAATTAAATAATTACAAACAGTGGTATAAATTTTTTCAAAGGGCAAAACTAGCATAGCATAAACGGTCGGGCTCGACGCATATGGAGATGCATGTCTCTAGTTGATTCCCAAGTGGTGGAGTATGGTATATAAGTTGAAGGGAGCAGTGGTACTACTAATGTATGTAGCTCAAAGCCCTATAGACTGGGGGAACGAGGGGTCTTAATGCTTCTTCTGTTTTGAGTGGTGAGTTATTGACTTTGAAAGGGTAACAATAACTCGTTCAAGTTTAAATAAAGTGACTGCATGTATTACATAAAATGCTGTTAAACAAAGAAATTTAAACTTGTGCTTTTAGTGCACCACTAAAAGTTTGATGTGCATTTAGAGTTCCATAAGTTTTTGGATTCAGGTTCGCTTCGAATTTGAACTCAGAATCGATGACAGATTTGAATCCAAATCACTAATTAGTCATGATTCAAGTATCGTATGTGACAAATGATTTGGAGACTACTCGATATCCCACTCGAATCGGCATCCCATAGGAGGCATTTATTTGGCCGTGAATCTGAGATCCTCTCGGATCTCAAATCTTTTTTCTATACGACCCACTGTTCAAACAAACAGTGGATTCCACGTGAGTGAAAAATGTGGATCTTAAATCCAGGTTTCTCCCTAAAAACATATGTTTTGAGGTTGGATGGAAGGAGGTCTCAAATCAAATCTACTGTTTTCACGGAAAGAGATTGGGTCCTCCTTCGAATATCTCGACCCAAAAAATGGACTGAACTCGGACGTGGATCCGATCACTGGTGAGATCATCCAGTACCAATGATTGGATCATCCATGGTTTAACCTTCAAATTGGGTTCTGTGTAGGAAAAATAAGGATAAAGTTCCACTTGTACCGCTTCGTTGAGTGGTAGCCAAGCCAGCTTAACACATCGGATAATGGGACCCACCTCAACTTGGGAGATCTACAAATTCCTCGTTCGTCATGGCGCATGGCGGGTCTTGGTGGAAAGAGGAACAAATCCAAAGAAAAGGAAGAAGGGAGGATACATGAAAATGTTGCTTTGTTAGTGCCATATGAGAGCCATGAACCAATTTGGGCTGATTCTCGTAACACTAACATCGATCATCTGATCTTCTGTATTCCTGCAGCAACCCCTATCACCGGAATTTCTTAGGGTCGACTGAATTTCTCTGCTGCAGATGTCAGTGACGAGCTTGCAGATCCTCACGAATCACCTCCAGAAATCTCCTCTCGGCAGCTCCTGTTCTCAGCCTACAGGTTCAGCTCGACAGCAGGTTCTCTCAACCCTTCACTGAGTCACAAACGCAGGCAGTCATATTTGCTTCTGTTCAAAGGCTATGGTTTCTTCTCTGATTTAAGACGGCAAAAGAGCTTCTCCAATGGAGGAAAGAGAGAGAAAACATAATTTGGGGCTGTCGAACTGTAATGAGGTGGTTTTTTTTTTTTTTTGGGTGCACTTTGAACTATTTCTCTGTTTTCTCTGAGGAGAGCTTGACGGTGATATTCTGAGATCCCTGGATTTTCTGCCCCCTGAACGTGAGCATCAAAGCAGAAATTCACGAAGCCTGCTCTGTTCGCATCGAACAAACACCACCGAGTCGAGATTCATCGAAGATCTTCATTCACACCTCTCTATTTCGCTCTCGGCCCTGCAACTATGGCTTCTCTATTTTCTGAAGGTTAGTGTTTTTCTGTTTCTCGGTGTCAAGAGAATTTGAGTTTTGGAAGTTGTGGAATCAATACTTGGAGCCGGAAAAGGAGGAGGAAGACATCTGCTGCTGCTCAAGGGAGACCTGCTGCTTGGCCTGCTTGCCAAAGGAAAGGGGGAAGTGAACCCTCATCCCCTCGTATATCTCTGCCTCCTCTCCCTCCATGGTCATGTCTCCGGATCGATCTTTGCGCGATGACAGGAAGAGACGCAAGTGATCATTTTTTGCGGAAGCCCAGCTGACCATTGTCTTCCTTCTCTAAGAACAATAAGAAGGAACTATGGCAGACCAAGAAAAGAATAATGGCGACATCAGTAATTCAGAAAATTCTCAGGTGATGACTGATTCCTTCTTTTTACATCATTCTGATAATCCTGAAAGTGTGTTGGTATCTCAAGCAATTAACGGTGACAATTTTGCCATTTGGAGTAGAGCCATGATAATGACCTTGTCAGCAAAAAATAAATTAGGCTTGGTAGATGGATTTATCAAAGAGCCAAAAGAAGGACATAAGAATCGTGCCTTATGGGTTAGATGCAATAATATGATTTTTTCATGGATTTTAAATTCTATTAGCAAAGAAATTGCTGCTAGTATTGCTTATGCTACTTCTGCTGAAGATGTATGGAAAGATTTTAAAAACAGGTTTACTCAGAGTTTAGCACCAAGAATATATCAACTGCAGTTCTATATGTTGACTTCAACAAGAGACTCTATCAGTTACTATGTACTACACAAACACTAAGGTGTTATGGGATGAACTTAACTCTTATTCTCCCATACCATCTTGTTCATGTGGTGCTATGAGAATTTACTCAGATCATATTCAAAGAGAAAGAGTAATCCAATTCTTGATGGAGCTAAACGACTCATAGGGAGCAATTCGTGGTCAAATCTGACTACTTGATCCCTTGCCCAACATTAACAAAGTTTATGCTTTAGTTCTACAGGAAGAAAAACAACGTGAAGCAAGATTCACGTCGTCACATTCCTCGTCACTAGTTCAGCCTCCACTGGAACCTGGCCGAGGTCATCCCCTGCAGCCGCAGGATCTTCATTGCCACCGACTTCATTGTCATCGACATCAGTGCTATATAAGACGAAAATGTGCTGGTCTTGAGAGGAGATGGGCCCATGCCGTCACGGTGCCAGGTGCTCTATCTCTCCCTCTTTCTTATGTGTGGTACACTCGACAGACCGCGTCGTGCTTGGCTGGCAAGACAACAGAATTCCCTGCAGGGATTTGGTTCACCCAGTGCTCTTGGTATGTTAGGAGGAGAGTCCACTATAGTTGAACTGGCAAGCTTCACATGGTTATAGAACTTGTAAGCTCATCCAAATGGGACTCAAGAAACCATGGTTATACTCTGAAAAGAAATAACCGGTGACATGTCGTTGACCATTTAACCTTCCAAGTCTGAAAGCCGTATTCACTAGAACCTGCAGGTACCTTAGTTAGTACACGTGCTTTGATGTTTGCCGGTGGAAACATAAAAAACGAGCTGACAATAGCTGGGGCGCAGCTAATATTCATCAATCCCAGGTCAAACTATAGATTATGAACATAACCTATACAACTTGCTAGCAGTTCCATTCAGATGATGAGGTGAGATTTGATCTGGCAAGCTGTTAACCTCTTTTTATAACCCGTTAGTATAAATGATCTCTCTGAACTTTAGCTTCCACAAGTTATTTTTAGTTTATCAACTTGTGCTTTTAATTAGTTTACAAAAGAAGAAAATGCAGTCTCCCTTAAACACAAAAAGTGAATATAGTCTGACTCAACAGTTGGAAATTAGTGGACAATGTGTCATAACAGCAAAATAAGTGACGTAGAATTTGAAGTTATTAAGTTATAAGCACAAGCAGAGTGATGGGATCAATTAGCACGTCAGCTGTGCAGCTTCTTTGCTGATCATTTGTTTGATGAGTTATGTGTTATTCTATGTCACCAGTAACACATTATTACTGCCCTACTAATCTGCCTTAAAAATTCCTATAACAAGTGTCCCATGGATCTTGTTCATTTTTTAAGTAGATTCATAATAGAATAAAAATGGGCCTATATTTGAAAGGATCTGCTTGTGTTCTGCTAATTCATTTATTGGACTGTCAATGTGTCCTTGGTAACAACGGAATCAGTTCGAGCCAGGGTCTGGTAGCTTCAACTACCGGGCCAGTTTGGTTGGACCCATTTCTCTGCTGCTCTTTATTAAGGTTTGATGTGGAACTAATGGATTTCTTCCTTATATAGCCTCGCATCCAAATTTGGGTACAACTTTTTCTTAATTCGTATCCAAACTCGAACCATAGTATATAAGTACCTATACTGCCAAGAATATATTTTATATGAATCGGATCCATGGTCATTTGTATCCAAACTCGAATCGTATTCTAATATTTTACATTTTTATTTTTTGTATTTGGGTGGTGGCCTTTTGGTTTTGCGATAAAAGTTATTCTTAGCAGATTCAAAAGCACCACAACCATGCCCAAGAGATGGGGATGGCGTCACTGTTATGAAACAAAGAAAGTGTTTCTGACAAGTCATTGGGAAAAGAAATGAGCCGGGAGCAAAAATAACTAAACAACCCTATTTATTTTAGAAAAATGAAAAAGAAGTTGTTTATTTTTGTCATTTTTCAAAAGAAGAAGCTGTCATATCCTTTTAAGCCTGGCGACTAACTCCTTCATGTCTACTCTTACATTGGAGAGATATCATCTCTGAATTTGCATTCAAGATCTGGTTTCACAATCCGAATCCGAATTTTGAACTGTATCTAGACGATTTTCAAAAGGTAGCATTGGATATGAGTAATTACTTAAAACAAAATCTGATCTGAATCCGTATCCGATCCGATACTTATATATATCAGAATTTGAATCCGAATCCAGTCGGATGTTATTTCTTAATTCCGAAGACAATCTATTCCATAATCAGAGATTAATCTTTTTCCCATATCTGTTTTTTTTTTTTTTTGGAACGGTTCAATTGGACATGTGATCAAGATGGAAAATGACATTTAAAGTCTATCCATCTTACCAAGTGAATGACGAGGCAGTTCCAATTCTTTTGCTTACGATACATGGAAAGGCACGATATCTAGATAAAGGCAGAAAGAGAGAGAGAACATATAATTAAGTGACAAATTGTCAATGATTTTGCATACATTGCCAAAAACAATAAAGGAATACAGACAATCATATGCCAAAGAAAAGAAAAACGTGGCATCTTTGAAATTAGAGAAAAAGAACTGTCTTTTTGAGCCTTTTCACTTTTTTCAAATTTTTTTATCCGTAAAACAAATTTCTTTTTTCTATTTAAACAGAAACATATTTGTCATTAAGCATACTGACACACAAAATTTTGGTGCACTAAAATACCATGTTTGCTGCAATGTGTTATTGCTTACAAGTATGAACTTGCATTCCACATCAAATCCCAAACGCCCGGGCTTCTTAAAAAAAGAAATGTAGGCTAGGCCCCGAGATGAACTTTTTTTGTAGGTTCTATGTCAAAGTTTCTCCGGTATCTCAGCCCAACCCAAATTTCCTAACTAAAATACAAAAATAATGCCCACTCAGAAACCACTATCGTATAAAACACTGTCCTAATAGAGCTCAATTGTGACTTACCCCAGCACATACTGCAGCTCCTTTAATGCTGCCAGTAGGGCTGCGCATCAGGTAGGGTGGGATTGGTCTGATGCCCAATAAAATCGGACTCTATGCATTCATGAAGGTATTCTTATCAGTTTGAGTCTGGACCATTTAGTTATTGGGCAGAGTCAGGCCATCATGCTTCTGTCCGACATGTAGCCGGTTCGATGTCAACTTTTATTACTAAAAGGCTTCCTTTTCTAATATCTTCAAAATCTTCGGCAACACGTCACTAGTTTTTAAGAAATGTTTGGGGATGCACCAAAGAGTTTTTAAAAAGAATCAACATAATAAGGAAGCCAAATGTCAGCATTATGGCAAAAAAGATTTTAGAGAGAGAGAAAGAAAAAAAAAAACCAAAGTGGAGAGGTGGGGTTTAAATGTGTATATTGAACAGAATCAGGCCTCCAATACCCAACTCAGAGTCAGGCCAGCCTAGCCTAGCTTAGCTCAGCCCAGCAAGTTTGTTTTGTCGGGTTGGGTAATCTTTCAACCCAGCACATACCATCGCGAGGCATGTAGTCTCATTTTTTCTTTCTCTTCCCTTCATCATTTCCCATGGCCATGTAAGAGAGCTCTTGAAATTTCTTATTTAGAGCCAACAGCCATGAGCAACTGAAGTCAAGTCATGTTTATTTCATCAACTCAAATAGGCATGATATGTTTTTTCTTTTTCTTTTTTTTTCATTTTATTCTTTTACCTTCCATTGAGTGTATGCCTTTGTTATAACTCTACAAATAGATAATGTGCATGTATGGCCAGTTGATTTTTCTATTGATAGATGGATGAACTATGAGGATGAGAGCTTGTGGTGGGATTTTTTTTTTTTTATATTGTTTTCTGAGGTTGGTGATTGTCCAAATAAGGAATGCTACAATTAGTTTTGACATCCTTCAAATCCTCATTCCCTTGATAAAATACCTATTGATCATCCTATTTGTAGTCTTAAAGAAGTGATCCACCTTTAAAAGAGTGTCTTCCTAATGGGATTGAAGCACAAATTCCTCTCTCGCTTGCAAAAAAATATTGAAGTTGAAAATTTTCAATATTATCTCATCAATTTAATTTTCCATATAAAAAAAAGGGCTTAAAATATCTCGTTGTTAGATAATTTTTTCTTCCTTCTTTTCTTCACTCTTCCTGATTTTTTTCTCTTAGAATCTTTATATCTTTCTTATTATTCCCTTAAAATCTATCTTCACAAATTTTCGTTTCTCTATTTCTTTTCTCTCCCTTAAAATCTTTACATTTCTCTCTCTCATTTTTTCTTAAATCTTTTGCTATTCTACTATTTTTTCTCTCTTTATTTATTTTCTTTCTCTTCAAAATCTTTATCTCTCTCCCTCTCGCACTCATTTTTCTCTTAAATTCCCTTGTTCTTCTACTAGTTTTTTTTCTCTTAAAAATATTTATCTCTTCCTCTCTCTCTCTCTCTCTCTCTCTCTCTTTCACTCTCTCTCTCTCTCTCATGTTTATCTTAAAATCTCTTGCTCTTCTACTAGTTTTTCAACTAACTTCTACTAGTTTCTTGCTTTATTTTGTTCCACTCACTTATAAATTTTTGTTTCTCTCTCTTCCTTATTTTTCTCTTAAAATCTCTTACTCTTTTACTAGTTTTTCTCCATCTATATTTTCTCTCTCTTAAAAATCTTTATCTCACTCTCTCTAAGTGTCTTGATAAAAGTTTATGAAATACTTTCCTTTAAAAAGATTTTCTTTCCTTCGCCTCATAAAGTTTTAACCTTTTTACCAAATACCACACCACATATAGGTTGAAGATAATGTTTGGGTGAATATGAAATGCATGGAAAATGAACACAACCTGCCTTAAACAAATTTTGGGATGGAAACAACCTTATTTGCACAGAAGGAAATCTCAAGCTGGGCGAGGGACACATATTGCAATGCTCCCACAATACTTGAATATAAAGTAGCATCCTTGAACTTCGAACTGTGACCAGCAAATAATTTTATGAATGTGGCCATCGGCGTGTTCAAGGGTTTGGCTTCATGCATTTTTGTATGCTTGAAAAGATTAAAGATATTACTTTCTTTGAGACAACACCAAGCTTCCTTTTAACAATGGTGGATATACTTCCTAGGAAATAGAATGAAGATTTTCCAAGTTTCACTTTTACTTGTAGGGGAGGGGTCTTCTATTTAACTAACTGGGTCATTTGGTCCTTTTTATCATTTTAAGTCCATAACACATGGTCCTCTGTTAGAGGGCCATCACATATAGCATGCTCCAATAACACATGATGCTCACAGCATAAAATTCTCATCCTCCTCATTCAAGGGCTCTTCTTTTGACAAAATTGAATTCAGTCCAAAACTTACTGAATTTGAGAAATTGTGCTGAGGATTTATCTGAACTCCGGCTATTGAGGTGACCTTACTTAGAATAAGGCACAAACCACAATAATGGACAAAGTTCCATGCATCTTACACGTAACTTGCACTGGAAATGTGCGAGTTGTTCTACAAGATTAATCACCCAAATGCCTTAGGAATAGAACACACAAGCATATTAAGCATATCCTTATTAAATCCTATATGCAACTGTAATTGAGAAATGCAAGTGAGAGCTCTCAATGAAAGCAATCAAACTACATTTCCACCTCCAACTATTTTTGCCAATGGCTGGTGCCCTGGAATTAAATCCCATTGTATCAATGAATATATTTGAATTATCCTTCTATCATTCTTATCTTCTGTCGTATCCTTCTCAGCCCTACAACCACTTCCTTCATGTCCATTCTCTCATTTGGAGACACCCTTGAACATGGCAAGCCTATCTCTATGATTATCACAAGCAGTTCATTCATAGCAGCTGATCTTTCAGTTGGAGTAGTGACACTTTCGTTCAAAAGATGGCTGTCAATGACGTCTGAAATTGCAACAGGAAATGCTTCAGCCACCCATTGCCTCAAGCTAAAATCCCCTTCAAACTGTTCTTGAGTGGGCTTTCTTCCTGTAAACACCTCAAGGAGGAGAATTCCGAAGCTGTAGACATCAGCTTTGGTTGACACCTTTCCAGTCATCCCAAATTCTAATTCAACCATCCAACAATATTAGACATGATTAGCAGGCATAATATAATTGGCTAACGCTCATCTATGACACAATTGCACTAATTGATTTTGGGCAAGAGGCCTGGAAATTAATGGACTTAAGCAATTGAACCTCCAATCCTGCCTTTCTCTTGTTGTATTCTCATATATACATCTAAAAATAAATACAAGATTATGATTTAGAACTAGACGTAGTTATCAGCCAGGTACCAAATGGGTACCCCGTCAGACCAGGCCCAGGTTCGAGCCTGCCCGATAATGTATCGGCCCAACCCGGGTTAGCCCAACGGGGGTCTGATCCATCCCGATAACTTTTAAATATTAATTTTATTTTATTAATAATATATATTGTTATTTAAAATATATTTTATATTCAAAAATTTTATTTTATATTTAAAAATAATTTTTATGTAATCGCACCGGTCCTAGGCTCGGATTTCAGACATCAGGCCGGCCCGAACCCAGTTCTTATCAAGCTGGGCTGGCCGTTGCCCAAGTCTATTTTGAACTGATGTCCTATATATATGATATTCAAGTGCTCTAAAAAGAATTCAAACACATATCCAGATTTTTTCTATGGGGCATGTGAGACTTGTTGACATTCATTAATTGGTTGGCGCAATGATTTCACAACATAAAGGCCTAATTAAACTCATCTTACTTCTAATTCTCCTGTGACCTATCTCAAGGTTCTCTTAATTGGCTCTTAAATCGAGTAAATTATTCAATAGTGCCGGGTGTTAGCCAGTCTTAAACCATTAGGTAGAAAGGTATTTACGATTACGATTCTTTTATACAAGAAAAAAAAATTATAACTTCTGTTGAAAGAAGAAGATCAATTGAAGATTCTTGTCTGTTGAGGACATGCAAATAACACGTGTACATGAGCATAAAACAATGCAAAGACTAGCATGCAACACCACAAGCCAAACGAACAACGAATGCATTGTCCATGTAGAAGATTTTGTCAATGACCTTTACATTATTGAGCTAGGAACCACTTGTGTTTGCCTTTATGCGTGAACTATCAAATCATGATGATTAGAAGGATCATGGGTGTTGCACGTCAATTAATATATTTATTGATATTATATTGCAAACCACAAAAGAGTAAATTTGCTAAACCATGTAAGTCAAGACCAAATTATATATATATATATATATATATATATATATATATATATATATATAGTTGAAATCAGCGAGATACCTATGTTACGGATGACTCCTTTTCTTATTTTGTGACCCTAAAAATGGTCCCAATGCTAAAAAGGGTTGTCAAAACATTGACTATCATCAATGCATTTTTTGCAACGTTTTAAACAATACAAAATTAAAAAAAAACCTTAGCCAGCTGATTTCAATATAAATAAATAAATGAATGATTATATATATATGAGAGAGAGACGACTAGGACTGGCAAACCCACCCACTCTCTATTTGTCTTTTCTATCTCACCTTATGACCTCTCCAGCCCCTCCCATGTGATCCCACCTTCTCTTCTACTTTCTCTGTGAGAGCATTATTGAAGAGAAAGAGAATGTGTTCACATGCACACACACATATAAGAACTCAAAGCGAGGTCACGTTGACTCAAGAACGGTTCAGGCAATTATACTCACACTTCGTGAAACACAAAATTTATAAAAAGACAAAAAAAAAAAGAGATACATACCTGGTGCAATGTATCCTGTGGTTCCCAGAGTGGCTGTAAGAGTAGAATAATTCTGACCAACTAGAATCTTTGCAATGCCAAAATCGCTGATGTATGCTGTCATGTTCTCATCTAGAAGCACATTACTTGACTTCAGATCACAATGAACTATAGTCTCCGAGTAACCATGGTGAAGATATTCTAGAGCACAAGCCACATCTATCATGATATCCAATCTCTGAATGATATTCAAGTGATGGCCATCTGAATGTAGATAGACTTATAGGCCCCCAAGGGGCATGTATTGGAGAACTAAGCCTTGAAATCTCTACTAGAGCAATACGTAATGACTTTAACGAGATTTCGGTGCCTGATTTGGCGCATGACAGTGCACTCGATGTCAAAACTTTTAAATGCTCCCTCAAATAACAAATTATGGACCTTAACAGCCACTGTCATTCCATCTGCTAGAATTCCTTTGTACACTGAACCAAAGCTTCCATTCCCAAGAAAATTTGCATTACTGAAGTTGCTCGTTGCATGCACTAACTCTCTATGAGAAATCACGGGAAGTGTAATTCCTCGTAATCTTTCAATGTCATCGGGTTGTTTCAACAACCGCTTCTTTCTATAGCATGAGATGCCAATGAATGTGCAAACAATGACCAAAAGTGCTGAGCCTCCAATTGCGCAAGCGACAATGACTTTAGCCGCATTGCTCTTACTTTGTCTCTCTGTTTTGTGTAAGCACAATGGGACTTGGAATTTGGGAGCTCCACATAGTGCATAGCTTCCTAGGAATGACTCGGCAGAAAGGTTTGCAAACTTTCCACCACTTGGAATCTCTCCTTCCAATAGATTGAAGGACAAGTCCAAGACCTGGATGTATTGAAGTTTGTCCAATGATTTTGGTATCTCACCGGAAAGCTTGTTATGGGAAAGGTCAATAGTGCCAAGGTTTAGCATGTGATGAAGTTGTTCAGGAATGCGACCATCAAATGTGTTCTGAGAGAGATTCAAATACTCTAGCATTTGGAGCTTTGATAATGATGCAGGCAATTCTCCACTCAGCTTGTTGGCAGAGATATCTATGTGGTCCATGATGATAAAATTCCCAATACCCAATGGCAGGTTGCCAGTGAAGTAGTTGTCCTGCATGTATAGCTCCCGCAAGTCCTTCAACTCACAAAGACCAGGCGGTAGTGTTGATGACAATTTGTTTGAACTTAGATACAGCCTCTGCAAACTAGTGAGATTGTTTATAGAGCTTGAAATTGACCCAATTGGCATGTTGTGTCCAATATCAAGACCATACATGCGGACCAACTGGTAGAATGATAGTGGGATTGGGCCTTCTAATGAATTGTTTTCAAGAAGCAACACCTGTAAGCTGTGCATCTGTCCTATATTTGGTGGAATGAGCCCTTTTATTTTGTTGGAACTCAACTTTAAGGCAATTAACTTGGTCAAGTTGGCTAGGGCTAATGGGATAGTACCTTCAATCTGATTAGAGGAAAGGTCAAGTTTCGACAAGGTGGTTGTCAGGTTTCCAACAGAGGAAGGAAGAATGCCGTTCAAAAGGTTTTGTGATGGATAAAGTTCCTCTAGCATCCGACACCTAGTGAAAGATGTGAGAATGGAGATCTCTCGGTTGCCAGCGACATTGGTCAACATATTTCCCCCAAGTGAAAGGTACCTGAGTTGTGACAGACTACCTATTCTAATGGTATCGGACCACTAAATTTATTGCTTTCTGCACTAAGAACTTGAAGTCTTGTAGCATTAGAAAGAGAAGCCGGGAGAGGGCCATCAAAATTGTTTATATGCATATAGAGTCGTCGGAGATTGGGCAGGAAGCGGCCAGCATCTTTTGGGAGATGCCCTGTTAGTTGATTGGTCATGAAACTCAAACCCCAAAGAGCGGATAGGTTAAACAAGCTCTCAGGCAGTGTACCAATGATTGTTCCTTTGCATGCTAAAGGCCATCAAGTGGGTTAGGCTTCCAAAATCAGAAGGAATGTTCCCCTGTATCTGACTTTCATTGATAGAAAACCACTCCAGTTTTGAGAGATTACCCAAAGCAACTGGAATGGTGCCAGTGAGCCTATTACCACCAATGTTTAAGTACTTGAGTTCTCACAAACTGCCTAGAAACTTTGGGATGCTTCCATATAATTGGTTGCTCCCTGCTGATAGTGTTTGGAGACCTTGACAATGGCTCAGTGTTTATGGAATTAACCCTTTAAAATGGTTTCCCCATATGGAAAGTATTTTCAACGAAGGGAGGCGGCTAAAATCAACGAGAAGGTGACCATGGAAACTGTTGTTTGAGAGATGAAGAACTTGTAAGAAGGAGAGATTGCTGATGTATGGGGAGAGGGTACCTTCAAGTGCCTTGTCGGTGAGGTTCAGAGCAACAACCCTTTGTGCACTACGGCTGCATGAAACTCCATTCCATTGGCAGAAGGAAATGTTTGACTTCCAGTTTGAGAGTACATTGTAGGTGTCTCTGGTGACCTGGGATTTGAAGGATAGCATTGCAAATTCATCAGTCACATTGCTTAGAGAAACAAAAGCTGGTGATACCTCTTCCTCGCCAAGCACTACAGTCAAGGTAAGGAAGCAACACAGAAGAAACCTTACGGGAAAAGGTGACAAACCTGCTGCAGCCATACCAACCGAAGTTGTTGGTGGTAATTCTATGCCTGCATAACCATGATATGGAATCAAAGCCCCTTTCATAGATTCTCATTGAGAAACGGTGTCTTTTTTAAAAAAAAATTGTTAATCTTGCACAACCATGACATGGCTGATCACGTTAATGGCATTCTCATGGCCACGTAGCCCTTAGTTCATTAGTATATTTCCACTATCATGTTTTCTTTATGCCAGTTTTCAACTCTTTCTTCCGTTTTTGTAATTCCTCCCTTAAATCATCCAATGGAAAAGACGTCATGATTCAAAGTTTGGATCAGACTTACAGTTTGAGTCAGATTCGAAGATGATAAAAATCAATTAATGAATCTTGTGAGCTCCCCATCAAAAACCTGCCAAGAATTGACTCAACTATCAGGGAACTTGAATAATGTAGAACGGTTCAAGATAGGACAGGGAATGCTTGACGTGTATTAACTCCATATTTGGTGGCAGTTAGTAGGGGGCCCAAGAAATTTTAAAAACTCAACTACTAGCAAAAATACCATTATGAGGGGGGCATCAATTTATCAATTAATGTTCTAGCCCATCAATATTTAGATGGACTAGGCCGATGACAGGGAAATGTTTAATGTAGCCTATTTTGGCACCACAAGCTCTGGATCAATCTCTCATTTTCCTTCTGGTTGGTATTCGATCGCCTCTGTTCTGAGTCTGCATTGTAAGATCCTCAGCCTAAGTAAATTAAGGATCTTAGTAATATGGATCTTATATCGAGGTAACATGTAAAGAACTATGGATATAAAGTCGGATGGGGGGTATTCAAGCTTAAATTCATACATTTGAAATCCTAGTGATCTCAGAACATTGTGGGTCTCAAATCTGCGGTGAAACAAACGCACCCTTAGTTCCAACGGTATTTAATGTGAGGAACAGTAAGTATTTAATGTGAGGAACAATAAGCATCTGTCTATCTGATCAAGGGACAAGTTATCGTAGTAAAAATTAAGTTATTCCCCCCTTTAATTTATACGTACTTCCACATCCCAAAGCTTTTCCAGTAAGATGGTAAGAACTTCTTTGTATCTATATATATGTGTGTGTGTGTGTGTGTGTGTGTAGTATGTAGTTGTCCATAACCAAAAAGCGTACAAACGTTTTGCATTTAGTCGTTGTAAATTTGTTTCAAACTCCACACATAATTTATTGAGAATGAGCACTGCATGCCCTACATTAATTCAAAATAAGTCTATTTTCTAGTGTTCTAATTATTTAAATAACATGCCAATTACAAGCCCAGTCAGTAGCACTGACCGATGCATTTTGTGCAGTTGATACAATTAGTCCATCGGATCAGCTGATTCCTGGACTAGCATTAATATAACAGGTTTGAAGATCTTTTGCTGCATTAGTTCTTGTCTGGATTGACCTCCTCATCAAGCTTGCCATCAATCTGGATTATTTCATAAATGAACACTACTGACTTCATTAAGCTTCACATTTCTATGATGAAGCTTGTTCTTGTATTTGGACAGCACTCACTCAGATGTCAATTTTTAACATTGCTCTTCTTCTTTTGAAATTCCATTTAAATGAACGTAACATTCCCAACATTTTTTATAACTCAATTTCGTGTGGTTTTAGAAAAGGAAAATTTGGAGTGCCTACAACCATGTTTCCTCATTCCAGAGATAAGAGTAAATACCAAAGTAGTTGTTGCATGAGTTTTTACAAAATCTACATGGACCCGGTCCCTTCCTTTCCATTGTTAGTTAATTATTGCCACTCAGGTACATTGGTCCAAAGAATTATCTATGCAGAGTTCTTGTTGAACCGAGCAGCTCATGATTTGAATTGATTTAGTTTGTGCCAAGCTTGTTTAATTAGTTTGAGTTTAATGAGTTATTGAACTAACCTCCTTCAAATAGCACTTAGCCCAAGTGAAATCAAGCATTCATATTATCTGGCAGTGTTTAATTTGGCACTGTTTAATGCTAACTTATCATTTTAATTAGTTGTTTTCCAGTTTTTGTCTTTATGTTAAATACATATTTCACCAATTTCATGTTGAAGCTTACAATTCACCTCGTGATAGGCTCAAGTCTTGCCTTTTGCCTTAAACGCCTTTATCAGGCAATTAAAGTTTTTGGTTTTTTTATCTTCTTTTAATACTGAAAAGACGGGAGAAAAGTGTCCAAAGATGTCATGATCAAAAGATAGGTTCTGGACTAAGGTTCAAATTTAAATATATTGATACGTAATTAAGGGACCTCTTGAAAACTTCCAAATAATTGACTCGTGCTGAGTACGTTGCAATTGGTGTGGACGGGTCATGGACATTTATGACTCAGTTACTCTGACATTTTCAATGTCAACACTTGAAGCTTGATTGAATTGGAAATGCTTGACATATATTGACTCGCGTTCATATTGCTGATCGTCCCCCAACTACTCACATTTGAAGACCAGGAAAGGCATTGAAGAATGAAGAGATTATTTAAGTAGTTTATTTGGGCTACACAAGCTTTGAACAATCTCTCATGTTCCTTGTATAGTAGTTTGTTCACATTTAACTACTTGTAACCAACATTTGATGTCATGTTGACAGAATGCAGTGAATTCTAGCACCATTCCTTCAATTTGGTGAAATGGTTGGAAAATCATTTATATGGCTGTTTTACTCAAGTTATATTACCCACCAAATGCTCCTGCAGGGTCCAATCATAGTTGGGTGAGCAGGAAAAGTATTTCATCTTGCCACCCAATGAGAAGTTTGAAACTCTCACACTTCCGCCCAACCTCTCTGCTTTGTGCTATCAGCTTGTGAACCTAACCTTATGAAATTAATTGTTTATTCATGGAAAAAATGAATCCATGATCAAGCAATATCTCATCTGGCCTTAGCATGAAGATACACATAGTTAAATGTATGAGAATTTTACAAAAATAAGTTCATGCTTTGTTGGATGACAAAAACATGCCACTGTTGTCGATTAAATAAAAAGACAAAAGCAGTTAAATGAAAGTGTATTTTTGTGATTTCATCAAACCCTAAAACTTGTTTTTGTAAAAGCTTCATTTCTTTGCTTTTAAGGCACAGTGTCTAAGTTGAACATGTTGTGGATCAATACATGATAGAGTGCAAGATCCAAGTTCAAGCTAAAACCTAATCATTTGGTAAATGGAACACTTTGAAAGTGTCCTATGCATATGCCCCAAAGATTAGGGGAGATTCATTGACATCTAGTTCTAATGTTCTATGAATCTGCCCAAATTTTGAGGCAGGTTAATGGAACACTCACATAATGTTCTAAAACCCCAAAACAATCCCTGAACAAACATCCAAGTCAAGGTTTAGATACAAATTCTTGTTGTTAATTAGGTGGTCTCAATGTGTATATAGGAAAAGTCAATGTTGCATGATGTTAGATAGTTGTGTGGTTAAAATTTAGAAATTTGTTGCTATAAGTAAATTGTCGTCCACCATAAATTTGACATTGCTGCTTAGTGCTTATCATTTAAATTAGTTGTTCTTTTTCAGTTTTTGTCTTTTTTTTTTTGAAATATATATTTTACCAATTTCATTTTGAAGCTTACACTTCATCTCCTGATAGGCTAAATGTCTTGCTTCATGCTTTAAACGCCTTTACCAGCCAATTAAAGTTTTTGGTTTTTTTATCTTCCTTTAATACTCAAAAGATGGAAGAAAAGTGTCCAAAGATGTCATGATCAAAAGATAGGTTCAGGACTAAGGTTCAAATTTAAGTATATTGATACATAATTAAGGGTCCTCTTGAAGACTTCCAATCTGAATTGACTCGTGCTGAGCACGCTGCATTTAGTGCAGATGGGTTATGGACGTTTATGACTCGCTTACTCTGACATCTTCAATGTCAACGCTTGAAGCTTGGTAGAATTGGAAATGCTTAACAGATAATGACTAGAATGCATACTGCTCGTAGGTATTTAATAGAGGCGAAAGTAATTTAGTCCCCTAACTACGCACAATTGAAGACTAGGGAAGGCATTGAAGATATGTTTTAACTAGTTTAGTTGGGCACCACAAGCTTTGAATCAATCTCTCTTGTTCCCTTTATAGTAGTTTGTCACATTTAACTACTTTTAACCATCATTTGGTTTCATGTTGACAGAATCCAGTGGATTCAAGCACCATTCCTTCAATTTGATGAAATGGTGAGAAAATCATTTTTATGGCTGCTCTACTCAAGTTATAACACCTACAAATGCCCCTATGCGTATAGGAGAATTATTTCATTCTACCGCCTGGTTTGCGCTATCGGCCTGTAAACCCAATTTTGTGAAATTAATTCTTTATTCATGGACAAGTTGAATCCGTGATCAAGCAATATCTCATCCAAAATGTTTGTTGTTGAGACCTTAGGATGAGACTACACAGTTAAATGTATGTAAATTTTACAAAAATACTTTCATTCTTTGATGGATGACAAATACATGGTACTGTTAAAGCTTCAGTTCCTTACTTTTAAGGCGCCACATCTAAGTTGATCATGTTGTTGGTCAATACGTGATAAAGTACAGGATCCTAGTTCAAAAAACCTGGGTTCATCCAAATCATGGTTTGGACTCCAATTGTTATTGTTCATTATATATATATGAAAAATCAATGTTGGTAGATGCCAATAAGTTGTTGTATGGTTAGAATTTAGAATTTGTTGCTGAAAGTAAATTGTTGTCTGCCACAAACTGTGTTAATACCAATTATACAGTAACCTTTTTAGCGACAAATTTTTTAAATTTTACCCATCTAGCAGCATACAGCATCTGGAAGGATTAGATCCTCATAGATGGAGAGAGAGAGAGAGAGAGAGAGAGATGATAATAATTTTAATGTGAGATACCTGGCCCAGTTCTTGTCTCCAACATTAAAACTCGGTGCAAATTCTCTGGCAAAGAAGAAAAGTTGGACGTAGTTACCGATAAGCTAAAGCCATAACATTTTCCAGGAAGTTTGAAAAAAGGAGAGGACGTTTGAATCACATGGTCAGAGTGAAAAGTGGTTTATAATGCTAATATGTCCAAGAACTTTCTTATAAAAGGCCAGAGAATATTTTTATAACTTGTTATCATAAAATAAAAATGTTATAGAACAAGCAGTGGAGCTAGAAAAAATTTCTGGAGGAGCACTCATTCACATATTTCTATATCCAAAGTGGCACTATGTATATAACATAACAAATATTTGAACATATTAATATAAAAATAAAAAAATATTGAAGGGCTAATGTAGGCAGTTTATATGTAGCTCTGCCTCTGCACAAAACATTTTCAATGTGCACAAACATATCTTACCATCAAATGCTTTCTCGTTTGTCCTCATGTAGATGTAGGCAACCAGCTGCAGCAACCTTAATTTGCAATTGTTGGGTCACAGTCTTATTATTGTAAATAAGAAGTCCTTTTCACTTTAGATTGTTTTCAACGGGTGGAAATTTAGTGTCCCAAAATTTTATTTTGAGACACTTTGTCCCACTATAGAAAGCTGTAATGAAAATCGAAACTGAGTGTCACTCAACTTTTATTTTTCCAAAAATTGATGAAGTCCTATTCAATTTTGTTCACACCTCTGGGGGCCCGACAGAAATTAAGTGTATAGTGTCACAAATATCTTGATATTTAAAAAATATCATCATATTAACATAAAAAATAAAAACAACTAAAAAAGGGGAAATCGATATGTTGAAAAAAAAAAGAAAAATATATTTATCATGTTTTTTCACATTTTTTTGCAATTTTTTCTATTTTTCATTTTTCTGTTTTTTAGCATTGACATTATCATGGATTCAAATTTAAACTCAAACTAAATTATATCTCATGATTTTTATCATCATTAAACATTCTTTATCACTTTTATATAGTTTTATTTATGGTTTCTTATTACTTTCTGATTTAATTAATTTGTAGCTATTTTTAAATTTTTTGAGTTTTTTCTGAGATTTTCCTAAGAAAACAACTTTGCCGAAACATACTCAACAAAAATCTTGCTATTAAAAACCCCATACCAATATTTCTGACAATCAGTTTGACACCTATTGCTACCTTCAAATTTGTTCACATCAATTTGGAGATCGGGATGCCATTAAAATTGGAGGTTGTATCTCATGCTCCCTTATGGGTTTGGGTCTTGCAAAGATGTCGGGAGGATCTTTTTGTAGTGTAGTTAGCTATATTAGGGCATCCAGATTTGGTTTCATTTGAATTTTGGTTTTGCATGTGGGATCATAGGTTCAAGTGTCGAAGCCACTTCGATACTATTGTAACAACTTGAGTCACACTTCTACACCGGATTTGGACCCCTGATTTAACAGATCAAACCCACCCCCTTGCAAGTTCAAATGAACTAAGATAATCAATCACTTAACAACCTCCTTAATAAGTATTTCAAAATTCTTCGTAATCTTACATATAAGGTATTAAACTTTTGAGGTGTTACACAATTTCTCAACTTTGTAGTTGATTGTTATTCTCTATGTGGATAGCTTTGGGAGAAAAATCTGAAACATGTGAGCAAGATTAATTTCTGCCCTTGCAAATTGGGTAGACCTATTCAAGATGACAATAGACGATTGAGTGTAGTGGTGGAAGAGGGGCACTAATACATCTTATTATGGCAATGGAATGAATGCATATTGGACAACGGGACAGCAGCCTAAGTCTGGTGTGGGCCATGCATAAAGCTAGGCCTGAGTCTAGTGTTATCCCTAGTGTTCCTGGCACCATCCGCAAGCAGCGGAAGACCTGCCATTGGAGGGAGTACAGCAATCAATTTGAGCAAATGATCTCCTGGTAGGATCTAACCCGGTGTCGACCAAACTCCATGCCGACGGCCGTGCCTACCCCCAAGATCACCTTGGGACAGCCTAAGACTAATCCTAAGACAAATGAAGTACAAGACACTACCTAGTCGGACAGGAACCCCGACTTAAAACCCAATAGGTATAAGGAGTACAAGAGAGGTTAAACTCAATCCCAAAGCAAATCCTACTACAAGGAACTACAAGATGTGAGGCTAATACAAATCACGAGCGATACAACTATAAAATCTCTCACAACTCACTCAAACAAACCATCAAACCAAGCATAATTGAAACAAACCACACCCACCCGTAGGAGGCTAATTGCCACGATCTCGTTACCGGTCATCTCCTCTTCCTTGCCTTAGCTGTTTCCCCATAGTGAGCTAGGGTAAACTTCTCATCCCCATCTTTGCATCTCCACCATTCCTTTGGCCATGTGTCGCGCATCCAGCTTCCTAGCTGAGTTGCGAGGTACACTTGCCTCAATCCTCACCTTCCCTAACGGGCGCCCCAAGTCCTCTATTTGGTAACCGCCGCTCGTTAGCCTCATTTCCAATTCCGTCGCATTCATTCCCTTGGCGCATTTCCTTTCCGGGCGTTACCATAATTAATTTGGGTCTCGCACGTTGGGAAAGTTAGCGCCAGCCTCCCACTCGTCCGTTTTGGAAGGTACATCCGATGGCCGTTCCTACTTGCCACAAGTGTAGCAAGCGGCCACGCGGGTGACTTTCCATTCTCGTCTCACCTCACCTCAACCGGTGCATTCCCTAGTGCCACCTCTCAACCTTCCTTATCCGTAACCGGCAGTTTCTTAATTGCTGCGTTACTCCTCCTTCCTAAACCGGTGCATCCCTTGTGCGCTTTAACCTCGTCACAGGTCTTGCCTTCTTTATCACACGTTATCTACTTCTTCACATGTTTTCCCATTTTGGTAACCGGCGCTACCTTGGCGCCATTACCCCTTCCTCTATCTTCCTTAACGGTCGCAAGGACAACGACACTTACCATTAGTTCTGCCTGTTCCTTGACTGCCATTACCTTCCTCCTTTGTCTCTCCTCAATCGAGTAACTCCTAGTTAGGAAACGGCCAGCCTTATCCATCTCTAGCCGCTGTTCACCTTAGCCTTACCTTCCTAATCGGATAGCGTTGTCTTTGACTTCGCATATCCCTACCCGAGTCAAACCCTAGTTGACTTCCTTGGTCAAACCTAACCCGGACCTCGCCTACCTCAAGCTAGTCGAACCTAGTCGACCCTCGACCTAGTCAAACCTAGACCCGGTCCAACTTAATCGTACCCAACCTAACCTCTCAACCTATTTGGTCCAGTCAGCCCTCACCCTAGACTTCCCTCAACCGAGTCAAGTCTAACCTTGACCGAACCCATTAACTCACTTGAGTCTAGTGTAGGGTTGTCCGAGTCTTGTCCCCAGTCCACCGTCGCCTACCTAGTCTCGCGGCCAGGTGGGCAGCCAGTTGCCAGCCTTCGTCGCCAACGCTCGGCCAGGTGGGCCAAGCCAAGCAGCGTCAGTCCTCGGCATGCTTTCCCTTGCTCGCAGCTACTCTTCTGTTGCATCGGCCCCTTCCTTGTGCTGGCTGCAGTCCTCCTCTCGGCAAGGCAAGTGCACTACTCGGCAGCGCTCACTCTAGCGGCCAGGCAAGACAGACGCCTTCCTACCACCTTCAGCACAGCTCTGCCAGGCGGGCCGAGTCTAGCTTCCTTCCCTCTCGGCCGCATCTTCCTCCATTCCTCGGCCAGGCAGGCCGAGTGCTATTCTCACCTCACTTCTCTCCTCCGAGGGGTCAGGCGGACCGTGCCCCTCACCTCCTCTTCCTTTGTAGCTGAGATACTTCAGGGAGTGGCTTGCCACTGGTATTCCCCTGAAGTCACTTGCGGCAACGCGTAGATCCTCTAGGCCGGTAACGCTCTTCTTCCCCCTTGTAGATATCGGGGTGGGTGTTTGTTTTGTTCATATTGTATTTACTGCTTTAGCCGGCACAACCGCAGGGCAGCCAGCCACCTACTAGGTTACTGGGCGTAGTTTGTTCCATTAGTTGTGGTTTGTATGTGTTTGTGGATATTGAGTGAGTTGTGAGAGTCTTTTCTGTAATCGCTTGCGTTTGTAAGGCCTTTACCCTTTAGTTTCTGTAGTAGGTTGATACGAGCCTACCTAGAACTCATACTCCCCACGTTGGCACCTCCGCCGAAGGCATCCTTTCTTATTGTGAGGCTAACTTTTGTTCTTATGAGATTTGCGGAAAACAGGTGGGAGCGACTCCAGGAGTGGGTCAAATGCTTAGGGAAGTTAACTTCCCTAGTTCCTCCTTGGCATTTTCGGTAGATCGCAGACATTTCTCTTGTGAGGTTAATTCCTCAAGCGAAGCGTGGAACGGATGGGAGCAAAGTGAAGGGCGCATTGCAAGTCCTTGTGAGATTGAGGGAGCAAGGCTTATGGAAGACCTAGGTGATCTTGACCTAGGAGACCTAGACCCACCTGGTCTAGGTGAGGAAGACCTAGGCGCACCAAGCCTAGACGAGGAAGACCCGGACTCACCTAGTTCGAAAGGGGAAGACCTAGGCGTGTTTGGCTTAGATGAAGGTGGGCTCGGCATGGCGAGGAGAACCCATTGGGCTCGAGCCCATTTCATGGATCGGATTGGCAAAGCTCAGGTGGACCTCGGTGAGGTGGGGGCTTTGGCCCAAATTCAGATTTGAACAATTACTTAGAATGATTTGATTCAATTGCTTTTGTACCGTTTTCTTGTTTGATTATGTTTGTTTTACGTCTCAAATCGAGACCATTCTTTGAACCGGTTTGGCACTTGTATATAAGCCAAAACCAAGACATTTTATTCATTCTTGATTAATGAAATTTTGAGGTTGCTCTTTCCTCCATGCGTGGAGAGTCCTTTGGTCCCTAGGGTGTGGCTCAATCTTGAGCAATACACAACAATACTCACCATTGCCGTGAGAGTATTGAGGTTTTCCGCTTCATTAATGGCTGCCGGTAGCCATTAACCGTGGTGATCATCAACGAACTCGAACCAGGGAGTCTCGGGTAGACGGCTGTGCAATCATCTCAGACACGGGGATGATTAGAGGCAGTTGTTCTATAGGGAGGTGAAGAAGACGACAGCCCGTGGGTCTGGCCGGTGTCCCTCTTCATCAACGACATCCGGCAGATCCTCTACCGCAAGCTAAGTATCCTCCATCTTCCCGGATCTTAGTGGTAGTGGTTCTGGTTTTCCCCGATCTAGGAGATCAACGGGTAGACCCCTCTTGCATTTGAAGATCCCTTCGTCTGACTGGAGAAGGCCTGCACGGTATTGAATAGGTTGGAAGGTTTCACGAGGGAAACCAAGAGAAGAGATTGGCGCATTCGGAAGCCTTAGGGTTGCGGTCTAACACTGGTGGAGACTCGCGGTTTTCAGCAGATAAACGGAGGAGCTTCACGTCCAGATGGTGACAATCAGAGATGCTATAGTATGGAAGTAGGGCGATTAAGAATAAAGGAAGAAATAAGAAAGTCCCCAGAAGGAAGGAGAGAAAACGCGAAAGGAAAGAGGAGGAAACGCGGAGAAGGCGGATCTCGGTTTTCTGTAGGGAGCGACAGAACCCACCTCTGATCAAACGGCTATATCTGGAGATCCGCTGGGAGTTTGAAGGCGAGCCATATCTTGTTGGAAAGATCTCGGCCTTACCTACAACATACTAAAACTTCAGGCAGATCGGAGAATGGGAAGGCAGTCAAATCGGTCAGGAATGTCAGCTGTTTCCCCCACCACCACTCAGGCGCAGCCGCCGCAGAACCGCCACTTGCAGGGGCTGTTTCCGGCGATTCCGGTGCAGTTTTCAGGCGAACCATATACTGTTGGATTTGTAATTAAAAGATCCACAACATACCCAAAAATCAAGTTCTAAAAGCCTGTCGGCCTGTTCCCCGGTTTTCATGTTGTAACTCAGCTTTCTGGGTAACATTCCGGCCAGTTACAGTGACTTCGGGCCAGATTCGACATTTGGGTGATAAGTTCCCGGACTGCCCATGTTGTGCCTTGATTTAACTTAGGTTAATTATTCTTGGGCATCGGCAAATTCGTCCAAGGAATTCCGAAGAACCCTAGCATATAGGGGTATTCAAAAGGCAACTCTTGGTGCCACCATTCCTTTCCAAATCTGTGGGGATGCTTTCGGAAAGTATAATCCGCAGCTGATCTTCCAGTGGACAGGTGGCATCACGTGGGCTGAAGCGCCAGCAGCAAAGGTGACATATTTGGAAGGCACCGCAAGGAGTGAGGGACGCGCGCCAAGTGTCCTCCAGTTCCAAGAAAGGAAGCTTCTTGGCACGCCCCTCTTCCCGATCTCTAGCGACAGTTTTGGAAGGGGAAATCAGCTGCTGATTTCGTGGGGGGACAAGTGGCAGCTCGTGGGACCTGCACCTGCCCTTTTGACCACTGAATTAGAGAAGAATAAGGAAATCCACTCTAGGCTTTAGGAGCGGGCGCCAAGTGTCCTGCACACCAAAGGAAAGAGCGGTCTTCTTCCAAAACCATCCCTATTCTTTTGGAAAGAATATCTCCCGTGCCTACACATTCGTTGAACCTAGACATCTTCCACCATGGTAAGATCATCGCCATATCCTTGAAGAATCTTGGGAGATCCGGACAAAACACGTGTCGAGGTCCAGCTTGCTCCCAATCTTGCGAGATCCCATTCCTATTTCCCCTCCAACGAAATAGGAAAGGGGGGGTTGCTTCGTGGAGATTGGTGCATTGCACTTGGACATAATCCAACTAAGGCAAGATTTCGGCACTATCCTTGGAGATCCTCAACGCACGATCAAGGGAGATTCTTCCACTATCGTAGGAGATTGCCTTACGATCTTGGGTGGTAAGCTCCTAGCCCTAGCTCGCGTGAGAGGGAGGGCGACCAGCCTTGGAGATCACGAGGAGTCGCGGTGAGCAAGGAGGGAGTTGATCGGCCGGAGCCGAGTAACATTCCTCACCGGAGCTCCCATCCACACCGGAGAAGAAGAAAGACACGTGCGTGTTGGCACTTCCAACACTTGCTTCCCCCTATCCATGTTGCTTCCTAGGGATCCTTAACTTCACTATCGTGTTTGGTTGATCTTTGATTGTGCCTTCTCATTATTCTTCCTAAACGGATCGTGCAAGTGGAGGAGGCTTGTCCATGGCTTAGTAGAGGTCGTCAACATAGGAGAAGGAGCGTAACTTGAGGATTGCCTTGACGCCCGCTGGTGCTCCGGCGATTGCATCCCCCTCTCCGTACAAAAGACTGGGGTTAAATTGGTCTTATGGGTGAAGGCTTTCCTCTTCTAGAAGTTGATTTATTGTTCTCTTCTATTACCTGATACTTGTGGAATTTGTCCACTATTTCTTAATTCCAGCAAAGCGGACGTGGGCTTCATCACCTAACGTGGGAGATTGCAGCCCGAGAGAGTGAAGGAACCGCATTCGTCGGGCGAAATCGACGATAGCCTCCCCCAATCGACATTCCGTTCACTCTTGGGGTTGATTGGGAATCCGGTGATGATACTCCCTCTCTCTCGATCGTTCACTCCTAGATAGAATCTTGATTTCTCTCTTGTTCTTGTGAGTCTATCTAAGGAGCATTGCTGCCCAGAATTGAAGGGAGCCGAATACCGAAGGGCAACTTGTATGTTGCTGGAGTTTGCCTTTGGTGAGCACGAGGAGACCCCAAGCGAGGCCTTGGGAGGTAACTACAAGTTCTTTGGAACTCCGTCAGTTTAGAGTAAGCACAACATACAATTCACTCATATGTATAAGGTTGCTAAGATTGGTTGGCAGTGGACCGCTAAAGGAATTCCCATCACGTCGGCTTTAACGGGGAAAGAAACAACTTCCGGTCAGGAGTTAAATAATCAGCCCATAGGAATAGGATCTTTCTCTCTCAACTGCCAAAACAGTGGTAGGAGATTAGATAATTGGATCCTGCAATTTTGTGGTAAGAGAATCGCTATTTAAGTTGAAACTTCAAACAAAGATGGGGTCGGTTGGAACAAACCACAAGGGTGGGACCCGCTGTGCCTTTGTTAACTTTCAATCCTCAAACCCAAGTCCATATCCCTGTCGGCTTTCAACATTTAAGCATCGAGCGGATCAAAAAAATTAGTTGGGTTGATTCGATGGGGCTCCATTCGATGTATTTTTTAATATTATTTTTATTTTAATAATGATATGTGTTTTATTATTAAAAAATATTTTATATCAAAATTTTTACTTTATATTTAAATAATATTTTTTTATTTTAATCGAATCAAGCCCGAACTCAAGTTTTGGGTGTCGGGCCAGCTTGAGTCCGGCTCTTATGTAACCGGCCGGCCCAATGCTCAAGCCTATCCCAAAAATCTTACCACTAAGATCTGATTGCCTGCAACCACCTTCAATCTGCTCTTCGGATGATGTTCTTTCACAACACTAGTGCCTTGAGCAACTTTGTCCCTAACAAAATGAAAATCCACTTCAACGTGCTGGCTTCTATTATGAGAAAGCTGGAATAGCTGCTAAATATTTTGCACTCATATTGTCAGACCATATGGATGGTGGATTTCTGTTATTCTTATTTCAAGTTCAACTAGAAATATGTCTACCACATTGCATCGTCTGCTAGACTGAGAAAAAACTTGTTGCTTCTTTGAACTTCCGGCAACAAGATTCAGTCCCAAGAAGGCTGCATAAATGTTGACCATCGATCGATCATTTGGGCATTCAGCCCCATCCGCATCGCTATATATATGAACTTCTTTGTTCTTGTATGTTTTGAACTTTGAAGATTGGACCATAATGAATGGTAGCTTTTATGAATCTTAATATTCTCTTGACAGCTCCCCATTGAGATTCTACTGGATCCTAATAAATTGGCTGAACCTTGTAAATACCCCCAAATTTTCAAGTTTCATATACATCTAGCATTTTCACAATTTTTTTCAACAATTGGGGTCCCAAATAATTCATCGCAGTTCTGATCCAATTACCCTCTAATTTTGTTATCGACTATATTTTGGAACTCATCTAAATTTAAATCTAAAATTCCAAAGCCCTACCTCAATCTAGGCTGATAATTCATGTCAAATCTAGATCTAAACCCAATCCAAAATCCCAAGTGAATATCCAAAAACCAAGCCTTAGATCCAGATCTGGATCCAAACCCCAACTTTAGATAAAAAAATAGATCAATAGATCCCAATCTGGATCTAAAATTAGTTCTAGATCTAAAACTAAGCCTTAGATCCAAATTCAAATTTTTAGATCCAAAATAGACCTTAGATCTAAATCCAAATCCAAATCCAAATCTAAGCCACAAATCCCAAGTCCTGCCGTAGATCCAAAAAGAAAGTTAAAAGTTCATAATTACACTCGAGAATCAAAATCGGGCCCAAACTAAGAAAATAGATCCAGAAAATCCAAGCCCCAATCACTCAAGTGTTTAAAATTGAGACCAAGAATCAATTCTCAATTATCTCTTTCTCTTCTACTAGTTCTTCTCTTTATTTCTGTCCACTCTCTCTACCTGTTTTGAAAAAGGTTTATCCTTCCCTTTATAAAATTTGAACTTCTTTAGCAAGTACCACACCACATATAGGTTGAAGATGATGTTTGGGTGAATATGAAATGCATTGAGAATGAACATAGCTTAAGACTAGTTACCCATCATAAAGGTGTCAGGAATGGCCAAGCCTCATACCGAGGGGTTAGTCCCTTTTTTTCTCTTTTGAGAATAAAAATCATTTTTGATACGCTCCAAAAGCAAACCTAAACAAATTTTGGGACACAAACAACCCTATTTATACAAGAGTAATATCTGGCTGGGTGAGGGACACATATTGCAATGCTCCCTACCTAAACTTCAAACTGTGACCAGCAAATAATTTTATGAATGTGGCCATCGGCGTGCATTTTTGTATGCTTGAAAAGATTAAAGATATTACTTTCTTTGATAAACACCAAGCTTCCTCTTAACATTGGTGGATTCACTTCCTAGGAAATAGAAGGAAGATTTTCCAGGTTTCACTTTTGCTTGTAGGGGGAAGGGTCTTCTATTTAACTAACCATCAATATGTTCCAAACTATCCCCATTTTGGGGATATTGTAGGGGCTTTGCTGGTGCACCTTTTCAACGTATCAAACTTATTAAAATACAAAGCATTGAATGAGAGATAAAACTCATATTGAAAGTATGCAAACCAATAAGAAAGAAAGATATCCAGAACAGTGGTAATATTGTATGTCTCTGGTTTATTTTTAAGGCAGCATGAATCATATTCTAGCATATCATGTTAGCATAATACGATGTCAAAATACTACCTTGTCTGAGAGTTTTTTGCCTTTATAGTCAAGGGGAGGTGCAAACAGGGAAATAAATAATAGCAAGTCTTAGATTATTTTGCAAATGGGTCTAACTCTTCATCTGAACCAGTAAGCCGACAAACGCAAATTGCAAAAGGAAAGGCACTGAATTGTTATGCTTATATGAACTGTTTTAGACTGGAGCTTTACCACCAAAAAATGACATTTATTTACATGTTTACAAGACTGAGATGTCCTGTTGTTCTTTGTACATAGGTTTACTTTTCATTTTTAAATTTCAGGCTATCTATAGAATGACTAATAGAGATATTGAAGAGAATGAAAATGTGAATGCAGAGTGGAGTAGATGTAGAACTTTGTTTATATCCTAAAAAAGAGACCTGATTGTGTTATTCCTGTAAATGGTAGTTTTATTCTTAAAACCTGCAGTTACATTTTGAATTTGCGTCTATACAGATGGCTAGATGGTTGACCCTAATATGTCCAGGACCTTTTGCAACATTCATGGACTACTAAGAAAAAACTATCATTTTTCTCTAAGAAATACTAGTGTATTTTTGTTAGACATGTTTAAGCGACATTTAATTGTTGTTCATCCTAGTCTGTCGCTAATGGTTCCATTCTCTTCTTGCAGTCGTTTTATTTTGGAGTGCTTAAAAGAGTTCTTTTCCACATATGATGATAAATTGCTCAGGTGGAATGGGGCTGAGCTTGTCTCCAGGACAGCCGCTAGAATTGTTAACAGATCAGATTATGGTGATCAGCAACTGCATATCAAAATTGAACCAACTTCTAAATTCTTCCCTATAAGTTCGGATGATATTACAAGGTAAGAATCTGGTCTCTTCAGCTATATACTTGATCATTTTCCTTTTTGTATCTTTTTCCAATGAAATGCGGACAGGGATGCACTCGATACTTTGTTTTAACTTTACTTTTATCGCTAAATCTAGAAAAGGCATGTGTATTGCCTTTTTCTCTGAGTAATTCCAGGTTCGCACTGTTAAAAGTTAAAACAGTTGTTTGATTTTCAATTAAATTTTAAGAATATTTTAAATCTTGATACTCTTAGTTTCCTTTTGAATGTATCTTAGGAGTAGGTGTGATATGGCCACTGGATAACAGATTTTTTTCCCCTCTGTTACTCAACATTTACTTAAATGTTAATGATCACACTCATTAGGTATGTCAGATGTGATTTGAAATTGCTTCTATGTTATGTGAGCGCAACTAAAACTGACACCCGGTGGGAGAGGGAACACTCACCTTTCTGCCCTGGATCTCAACCCCTCTGGCTGGACGGACAAGACCTACTTTTGGGGTGGTGCCCAAAGCAAGCGCGGTTAGACTGCTGCAATGTCTTTCGATAGCATGAAGGGTTTCCTTCCGCTAGGCAAGAGGACCACCCGATCACTAGGAAGAAGCAAGCCTATTCCCCTTGAAGTGCTCACTAGCTCCTTTCGTCCCTTCCAACGCGGAGGGCCATTACATATTACATGCTCCAATAACACAAGGATACACACAACATATAATTCTCATCCTCCTCATACAAAGGCTTTTCTTTTGATAACATTGGACATCAGTGCAAAACTTGCTGTAATTGTGTACTTTTATTCATTCTTCTTGTTGTGCATTTTTTTGGTTGGTTTGAGAAATTGTGCTGAGGATATAGTACATCAAAATTTTAGAAAATTGAAAGGATTTATGTGAACTATGGCTATAGTGGTGTCCTTGCTTAGAACAAAGCACAAACTGCAAAAATGGACAAAGTTCCAAGCCTCTTTCACATAACTTGTACTGGAAATGTGAGTTGTTCTACAAGATTAGTCACTCAAATGCCTTAGGAATAGAACACCCAAGCATATTAAGCATATCTTTTTTAAATCCTTTACGCAACAGTAATTGAGCAATGCAAGTGAGAGCTTTCATGAAAGCGATCAAACTACATTTCCACCTCCAACTATTTTAGCCAATGGCTGGTCGTGCCCCGGAATTAAATCTCATTGCATCTATGGATATATTTGAGTTATCCTTCTATCATTTTTGTCTCATGTCATATCCTTCTCAGCCCTACAATGACTTCGTTCATGTCCATTCTCTCATTTGGAGACACATTTGAACATGACAAGCCTATCTCCATTATCATTACCAGCAGCTCATTCATAGCAGCTGATCTTTCAGTTGGAGTAGTATTGCTTTCATTCAAAAGATGGCTGTCAATGACATCTGAAATTGCAACAGGAAATGCTTCAGTCACCCATTGCCTCAAACTAAAATCCCCATCAAACTGTTCATCAGTAGGCTTTCTTCCTGTAAACATCTCAAGGAACAGAATTTCGTAGCTGTAGACATCAGCTTTGGCTGAGACCTTTCCGGCCATCCCAAATTCTAATTCAACAACTCAACAATATTAGACATGATTATCAAGCACAATATAATTGGCTAATGCTCATCTATGACTTAAGATCATATGATGAACTTAAGATCAATTGAACCTTCAATCCTGCCTTTCTCATGTTGTATTCTCATATATACATCTAAAAAAGAATACAAGATTATGATTTAGAGCTAGACATTGTTATCGGGCTGGATCGGGTCTGGGTCCGAGACCCGCCCGATAATGTATCAGGCCGGCCCGGGTCAGCCCAATGGGGGCCCGATCCATCCTGATAACTTTCAAATATTAATTTTATTTTATTAATATATATATACTGTTATTTAAAATATAATTTATATTCAAAAAAATTTAAATATTTTTTTATGTAACTGGGCCAGGCCTGGGCTCAGATTTCGGACATCAGGCCGGCCCGAACCAAGTTCTTATCTGGCCGGGCTGGCCCAATGCCTAGGTCTATTTGGAACTGAAGTCCTATATATGTATGATACAAAAGTGCTCTTAAAAGAATTCAAACATGTATCCATATTTTTTCTATGGGGCTTGTGAGATTTGTTGAGTTTCATTAATTGTATGGTGCAGTGATTTCACAACTTCATGGCCTAATCAAACTTATCTTCCTTCTAATTCTCCAGTGACCAATCTCAAGGTTCTCTTAAATGGCTCCTAAATCGAGTGAATTATTCAGTAGTGCTGATTGTTAACCAGTCTGAAGCCCTTAGGTAGAAAGGTATTTACGATTAGGATTGTTTTATACAAGAAAGGAAAAAAGTTTATAACTTCTGTTAAAAAAGAGGATCAACTGAAGATTCTTGTTTGTTGAGGACATGCAAACAACAGATGTGTACATGAGCCATACGAACCATGAATGCATTGTCCATGTAAAATAGTTTACAATGATCTTTACATTATTGAGCTAGGAACCACTTGTACATGTCCTTATGTGTGAACTACCAAGTCATGATAATTAGATGGATCATGTGTGTTTTCACATCAATTAATATATTTATTGATGTCATATTGCAAACCACAGAAGAGTATATATATATATATATATATATATATATATATATATATATATATATGTAAAGACAAATAAATCAGAGATAGTACGTACCTGGTGCAATGTAACTGGTGGTTCGGAGAGTAGCTGTAAGAGTAGAGGAATTCAGACCAACTAGAGAATATTTGCAATGCGAAAATCACTGATGTATGTTGTCATGTTCTCATCTAGAAGCACGTTACTTGGCTTCAGATCACAATGAACTATAGTCTCCGAGTAACATTGGTGAAGATATTCTAAAGCACAAGCCACATCAATCATGGTATCCAATCTTTGAAAGAGATTCAAGCGATGGTCACCTGAATGTAGACAGACTTCTAGGCTTCCAAGGGGCATGTATTGGAGAACTAAAGCCTTGAAATCTGTACTAAGCAAGACGTAATGACTTTAACAAGGTTTCGGTGCCTGATTTGGCGCCGGACAGAGCAGTCAATGTCAAAACTTTTAGATGCTCCCTCAAATAGCAAATTGAGGACCTTAACAGCCACTGTCGTTCCATCTGGTATCATCCGGTTGTTTCAACATCCCCCTCTTTCTATAGAATGAGATACCAATGAGTGTGCAAATAATGACCACAAGTGCTGAGCCTCCAATTGCACAAGCGGCAATGAGTCTAGCCGCATTGCTCTTACTTTGCCTCTCTCTTTTGTTTAAGCACAATGGGACATGGAATTTGGGAGCTCCACATAGTGCGTAGTTCCTAGGAACGAATTGGCAGAAAGGTTTGCAAACTTTCCACCACTTGGAATCTCTCCTTCCAATAGATTGAAGGACAAGTGCAAGACTTGAATGTGTTGAAGTTTCTCCAATGATTTTGGTATCTTACCACAAAGCTTGTTATGGGAAAGGTCAATAGTGTCAAGGTTTAGCATGTGATCTAGTTGTTCAGAAATGTGACCATCAAATGTGTTCCAAGAGAGATTCAAATACTTTAGCATTTGGAGCTTTGATAATGATGTAGGAAACTCTCCACTCAACTTGTTTGCAGAGATATCCATGTTGATCATCAAGGCAAAATTCCCAAGACCCAACGGCAGGCGACCCCAGTGAAGGAGTTGTCCTGCAAGTACAGCTCCAACATGTCCTTCAACTCACAAAGACCAGGCGGTAGTGTTGATGACAAATTGTTTGAGCTTAGATCTAGGCTTCGCAAACTAGTGATATTATTTATAGAGCTTGAAATTGACCCAATTAGCATGTTGTGGTCAATATAAAAAACCAAATGCTGACCAACTGGTAAAGTGAGTCTGGAATTGAACCTTCTAATGCATTGCCCGAAAGACCTAATGTTTGTAACCTGTTCATTGATCCTATATTTGGTGGAACGAGTCCTTTTATTTTGTTGAATTTCAAATCTAACGAAATTAAATTGGTCAAATTGGCTAAGGCCAATGGGATAGCACCTTCAATCAGATTGGAGGAAGAGTTCCGTTCAAAAGGTTTTGTGATAGATTAACTTTCTGTAGCATCCGACACTTGGTGAAGGATGTGAGAATGGAGAGCTCACCACTGCCATGGGCATTGGTCAACATATTTCCCCAAAGGTAAAGGTACTTGAGTTGTGTAAGAGTACCTAATTCTAATGGTATCTGCCCACTAAATTGATTGCTTTATGCAGTAAGAAGTTGAAGTCTTGTAGCATTAGAAAGAGAAGCCGGGAGAGGGCCATCAAAATTGTTTGTACCCGCATAGAGTTGTTGGAGATTGGGCAGGAAGCGGCCAGCATCTTTTGGGAGATGCTCTGTTAGTTGATTGGTCATGAAACTCAAAGTCTAAAGAGCGGTTCAGATGGATAGGTTAAACAAGCTGTCAGGCAGTGTACTGGTGAGATTGTTCATTTCCACACTAAAGAATGTCAAGTGGGTTATGCTTCCCAACTCGAATGGAATCTTCCCGTGCATATGATTTTGACCAATATTAAGGTGATCCAGTTTTGAGAGGTTGGCAAAAGTGACTGGAATGGTGTCAGTGAGCCTGTTACCATAAAGGTTTATGTGCTTGAGTTCCAGCAAACTGCCTAGGAACTCTGAAATGCTTCCATAGAATTCGTTTTCTGTTGCTGAAAGTACTTGGAGGCGACGACAATGGCTCAGCGTTTGTGGGATCAACCCTTCAAAATTGTTTATGACAAGATTCTGTAACAGAGGGAGACGACTAAAATCAACGAGAAGTTGACCATGGAAACTGTCGGTCGAGAGATCAAGAACCTGTAAGAAGGAGAAATTGCTTATGTATGGCGAGAGAGTACCTTCAAGTGCCTTTTTGGAGAGGTTCAGAGCAACTACCCTTTGTGAACCACGACCGCATGAAACTCCAGTCCAGTCGCAGAAGGAGATGTTGGAATTCCAATTTGATAACACATTATGAGGGTCTTTAGTGACGAGGAATTTGAAAGACAGCAATGCGAATTGATCAGTCACATTGCTCAGAGAAACAGGGGCTGAGGGCACCTCCCCTTGGCCCGAGAACCACAATGAAGGCAAAGGAAGAGAAACACGAAAGAAACCCAAGCAGCTGAGGTGACAAGCCGGTGGTTGCCATGCCACTCCAATTTCCTATGCAAAACATGCGCGAACAGAAGAAGAAGCTAGGTCTTTAATTTACGTATGGATTCACTTCTAGAAAAGTTGTGTGTTTTTTTAGAAATTGAAGAAGACTCAGGTCTACTGCTTTGGAACATATTGCTTCACAATTCCAAATTCAGCCGCATGACTAATGGTTACATCAATGAGGCTTTTTCTTGGCCGCCCTTATCTTATCTTATCTTATTCACTCAATTTGAACTTCTCTTTTTTTCTTTTAGATTGCCAAAGCTGTGTTCGACCATAGTCACAAATATCGTTTTTGCCTTTTAAATGGAGCAGTTTTTCTCAACGATGAGCTTAAAAAAAGATAAAGATAATGGAAAAATATGATATATTTTTAGAAAAAATTGAAAAAATTTAAAAGTCAGAGAAAAATAAAATAAATGAGAAACTAATAAGGCCACATTAAAAAAATAGATAAGAAATAAACAAGATTTAGAAAGTGGAAACAAGCAGTTTGACAATAAAAAGGAGTGAAAAAACGCCTAACCTGAAAAAATGACTAAATCAATTTGATTCAATAAACCTGCTATTGTTTTTTTATTAGTTTTTATATCTTGTTCAAGACTTAGAAAGTGGAAACAAGCAGTTTGACAATTTACTATTTTGTTTTGACTTGCAACTACATCATCTAAATCACCGAACTGGAGTTATGCCAACTTTATCCACTCGTTTCAAAAGCTGATTTTTTTCAGCGTTGCACTCACACTGTTCTGTTTAATATGAATGTCTACTGATTCATATATTGATAAAAAACTAATGAAAAACATTTTTTTAAAGCAGGTGGACTGGATCTTGACTTAGTGAAGACTTGAAGCAACTGGCCGATTCAAGGCAATAATATTTCTAGCTAATCCGATCCAGTCCTTGCTCAACTATTCACTGTTTAGGTTGCTGATAAAGGATTGACTATTGTGTTGATATGTTAACAGATTCTTCACTACAGGTAGCATCCATGTCTACATCCCCTACTTGGGTCATGCAGATCGATGATTGGCAAGTGTAGATGTTCAGATTTGTGTTGTAGTTTAGAAGCCCGAGCATTGAGTCCCCAATTTGTTCATTTGTTCAGGGGCCTGATACAGGGAAGCACCTCTTTATGTATTCAAAGAACAGATAAAGGAGGTCATCAGGAAATGAATTTAGGACAGTAACATAGCTTTTGATTGTTTTGGAAAGAAAATTTGTAAAAATCCATCAGAATAAATGATAAAATGTTGCTTTTGATTTTTTATTTTGATGATCACAGCGAAGCATGAGGAGCCTCCCAAGTAGCAATTTAACGTTAACTGGGTCCCCAACAGAGACACGGTTTCTAATTAAGAATCCATTTATAAATCTTTCCTATATATACAGTATTGGTGGACACACGAACTCTGGGAAATCTAATGTTGGTGTACAAATGCCGAAAGAGAGAGAGAGAGAAAAAAAATAGAGTGCGAGATTTTCCTGCATTCCAATTTTCACTGCAGACTTGGTCAGAAACTTGCAGCTGGGGGGCGTTCACACGCAGACGGGGGAGTAGAAAAGGGGTTTGCTTTGAGGAATTTAATTGCCCATCGAGTTCTTTGGTGTTCTTTGACCAGACTACCACACCTAACATCACATTAAAGAAGCTCTAATCTTTAGTTTGGTTCCTTGTTTATTGATAAAGGACCGCAGCTCACACGTCATGGTGATTGTATAAAGCAGATACAGATGACAAATTGAAACCCCTCAGGCCTGGGAGTTGGGTGGAGTTCATATATATTAAGCAGCTAGTATTAGCCATGACTACCATTTACGTGTCTCCAAAATTCAAAAACTAAGATAAAAACAGAATTTCTTTGGCATTTGCATGGATCAAACATCTATTCTATGGAAATTTAACACTTCAACCAAGTTTAGAAATGATTGCTCGGTTATGCTGGAACTTTTGAATTCATTAAAGAACTTTGGGATTAATTTGAGGCACGTAATGCATCCTGTTACTGCTTGATCAGGACCAAGAAAGAAACATTCAACAGTCAACCACAGAATCACCACCAAATTTCTCAAAACAGAAGTGAAAGATCTCTGCCATTTTACTGTCTTACCTTGTTAGTCAAAAGCAGAATTTATGTTGCATGAACAGCATGCTGCAGATTAAGTCCCCTGCATTTGCTAAGCAAAATCAACCTGTGCAATGGAGAAAGATCAGCAGATTAATGCTGATATTCACAGTGATGTTTTGCCTAGAAATGACTCAACCCATAAAAGCACACAAAAGGAAACAAGCCAAAACACGCAGAATTACTTGACATAAGACTGAAGGAGCCAAAAGGCAAATTATTTGATAATCATTTCTTAGGTGACTTATAGCATAACCAGTACTCAACATTACTTGCACAAGCATATCAGTGCTGTATATGTTAGAACCCAACTATAGTTTCAAAATTTTAACAGAGGCCCAAATAGGATTTTTCAATTTTTTTATACAAGTTAAACTAAAATTTATGAAATTTACATATCAATGTTTGAATTTATTAAAATTTGTTGGTGGGGGGCCAAGGCCCCTACAGGCCCCTGCCTCCATTCCTGGTGTGTGTATTAACTGTGGGTCTGTCTAATTTACTACTAACAATCTTGGCTTGATATACAATATCTTGTTAGATATTGTGGAATTTTAGTAGTCACTGGTCATATCTCAAAGCATTAACATAGCTTAAAGATTAGGCAAAAGCCAAAAAACCAACAATAAAAAATCATAACAACAAAAGAACAACCATGTATGGGGCCCTATCAGCTTTCACGGCTAGAGTCCAAGCTGATCAGGTCATGCCATCCTCTAGATCTTCTCAACCTCCCTTATACAACAAGCCTCCTTTAAGGACTCATCCTATGATAACCAGATCCATGAATGGCATTCGAGTCCCACAAGTGTTCACAACCACCTCTCATCCTCTACCCATGGCTCTTGTCAATGAAAACTAAATTCTCAAGAGCTGAAATCATACTATAAAGCCAAAACCAATCCAAATTGGTGTGAAAAAACCAGAAAAGAATATTATGCTCTCATATCCAATCACACTTGGGAACTTGTACCACGCCCAAAGAACAAAAACATTGTAGGATATAAGTAGATTTATAAGATCAAATGCAAAGCTGATGGGACTCTAGAACACTACAAAGCGCACCTAGTAGCTAAAGGATATACTCAATAAAGGAGAATAGGCTACTTTGAAACCTTTACTCCTGTAGTCAAACCTACAACCATTAGAACCATTCTCTCTATAGCCATGTCATTCAAATGGGAGGTGATCAAACTAAATATTCACAATGTCATTCTTAAGAGAGATCTTCATGAGAAAGTCTATATGAACCAGCCTCCAAGTTTTGAAATGGATTTCAATCAGGTTTGTCGACTCAAGAAAGCTATTTATGGCCTCAAACAAGCTCCAAAAGCTTTGTATTATGAAATGAGTCAAGCTTTGTTTTCTCATGGATTCCGAATTTCAAAAACAGACACATCTCACTTCATTTACAAACAAGACATTTTGATCTTTGTATTAATTGATGTAATGATGTATATGATATACTTATTTACAAACAAGACAACAAGTAAATTTCTTTCATTGATTCAACAGATTATAAAATGAATTTTCCCTCAAGGACCTTGGAAAACTCCATTTCTTTTTTAGCATAGAGCCATGTTACACCACAGAGGGTCTTGTTTTCACTTAGCAAAAATACTCTGTGGATCTCATTCAACGCATTAACATGGCTGGCACCATGACCTCACCTACACCTATGTCCACATCTAGGGTTCTTGGACAAGTAATAGCTGCACCATATGAAAATCCAACCGAGTATAGGAGTGTCATTGGAGCAATACAGTATTTAACATTAACAAGACCAGATTTATGCTAGTACTGTGGCCCTCTACTACAAGACTCAAGCCCTTATAGGATGAACTAGACTCACTCGACCCTCTGCCTGTTTGTTTTTGTCGAGCTATGAAGACGCCTCTACAAAATGTAGGAAGAAAAGGTAATACAATTTCTGATGGGATTGAATCAATCCTATAGGCTCATAAGGGGACAAATACTACTTATGGAGCCTTTCCCCTCAGTTAACAAACTTACTCTCTCATTCTACAAGAAGAAAAACAAAGAAAGGTGAGACTGTCACCCTTGACTGATCAAATAAGTCTTGCAGTTACCAGTTCAGACTCAAGGCTTGCCAAGGATGATTTCAAAGATGCCCACAATGCACTTATTGCCAAGGACTTGGTCATACTAGGGATAAGTGCCACAAACTTCATGGTTATCCTGCTGGTTTCAAGCCAAACTGACAGAAACAGGAAATGCCAAATGACAAAACCATTTAATGCTGCAATGTCTATTAAAGAAAATATAATTGCGGCTGTCATTGTTAGAGCAGGAGTTTCTAATCCTGCATATTCACTGTGAACACTGTATCTGCCGAGCGATATGGAATGCTCATTGAAGAAAAGAAAATCTAATGTTGATCACGATAAAGGGAAAGAGATCATGCCAGCAACGTCCAAAGATTTTTGTTGAGCACCTATTTGGTTTGATGATGCCTGGTTCAGGTTCCCAAGTTTTTCTTGTTCCTCGGTTGTACAGGTAAAACCCCCTTACATGAGAAGTGAATGTTGGTTTTCCTCTTCCTCTATGAATGCTATTGAATCCAGATCTTTGAATGTAGAAAACATATTGATGTTTCCCTTTCTTGGGAATCCAGTGCATAAACTTCTTGAAGTGTTTTCCACACTTGTTGCGCTGTTTCCAATCCAACGACCAAGCCCAGAACATCCTCTGAGAGCGTACCTCTGATCCATCCACGTAGGAGTCGATCTGATTTCTTCCGTTGCGGGTAGTCTAGATTGATTTGTTGCTTGCTACCAGTAATGATGAATTGATCTGGTGAAGTGATTCCTCCGCTAATGAACCCTTGCAAGTATTGACTTTCAATAAGGCAAAGTACTTGTGTTTTCCATAGGAGGAAGTTTGTTTGAGAAAGCTTTATGGAAACGAAAGTAGCTACATTCAATGTAGATGGGTAATGAAACTTCTGGTTTGAGGTGATGTGTGCAATGGAAGAAGCCATGGGTGGACCTTTCTTTACAATTGCTCTGATACCATAAAGAGAAAAATGAAGATCGGAAGAAAACTTCTCGTTTTTCATGATTTTTCATTGTTATGTGCATGTGCTTTGATACACCAAGCAGGGATTTTACAGTTATACGTTACATGATAAAGGAGATCCCACGATCAGAACCTTTTTCTCACAACACTTCTCGCTGGGTGGTTCTTGAACTGATCAGCACTTCTTTTCTCACGTCTGCATGATCAACACTTTCTAGAAACTTCTTCTTCACACACTCAGCATAGTGGATCAGCATAATGGGTGGTTCAGCCATCGCTTCTTTCTCACACGCATAGTAGGTGGTTCTTCTTTCTCACACGATCACCATGTGGCATGTCTTTCTCACACGATCACCATGTGGCACGTCTTTCTCACACGATCAGCATAGTGGGAGGTCTAGAAACATCTACAATGTTAATACATACTTACCTGCATCATTAACCAATGGGATTGGTAGGATGACATATTCACAAAGGAACCTTACAGAGCAGTCTTGTGGAGGAAGCAAGATGATTACTACAGGGAATAGATAAATCAACTTGAAGATAATGGAAGGTAGAAGAATAAGTTGGTTATTATGTCTACATGCTTAAATTATTTATCGAATAGATACATTGTTTTTAATTGAATGAATCACCTTAAGTAAAGGAGAAGGCTGAATCCATTGGGGTTATAGGTTCCTGAACATAGTTGTATTACTAATAACAGGAAACTGGGTTCTTAATATGATATTTGAAGAGTCATCACCGATTCTCATGAAAGAGTTGAGAAGACTCAAGAGGCATTGAGTCTAGTAACACAATTTTCTTTTGAATATTTTATTGCAATACAATATAGAGTTAATAATTATAAAAGAAAAATTAAAATGGAATTAAAATTACATGTGCCTTTCAAGTTTCTCTCTTTTTCATGAATTACATGAATGTTGAGAACCAGGTTTGTGCTATTTGTATGTGATTCTTTTTCAATACATGATAAAGTACGTAATCTAGTTAAGGTCCTTTATCTTGTGAGCTCTCCAGTTCCATCCATGTAAGTGCCTCGCATGCAACTTGCTCTTGATTGTGAAACATGAACTTGTACTGGTTCATCTCTGTCAGCCTATTGCAAGGTTTTAAGGTCAAGCTGCTGATATTGATCTTTCCGTGAAAGAAATTAAAGATGTGAAGGATGAATTGGTAAGAAGACGGATGTTTTTATTTTATAATGGACATATCATAGGTGAAGACATATAAAACCCTTTTATGATGTCAGTTTTCCCTTTCTTCTGTTCTGTCTTAGTTATGTGTTATATAGTAGTGCAGGAACCACTTCTTTATGTCCCTCCTCTTCTATCTAATTTTTGAATCCTTATAGTGGATATTTTTTTTTTCTACTTGATCTAGTTTCAGTAAATAGGGGAAAAATTTACAACTTTTGAGTAAAAAGCTCCAAAAATTTAACCACTTTCGTGGTCAAAGTGGTAATCTAGTGAACCCACTTTAAGTTGTGAGCCTACACTAAGGTTGAACTTTTAATTACATAAGCTAGTTTAACTTTTTATATAGGAGACTCTAGAAATACTCACCAGAAACCTTGAAATTTTGTTGCAAGGTCACTTGTTATGGAAGACATATAGGTAAATCTCGAGAGAAGATTGACGAGGATATAAGGCATCAAAAGTATTTCAGCCCAACGAGGCAGTTGAATATGGAATCATAGGCATGGTATGAGTTGACTTTATTTCTTGTAGAGAAATACGAGCTGAAAGGAAAACTCTTATTCAATTTTGTACGGGTACTCCACAATGAAAGAGGGAGAGAGGATCACAGTGTTGTTGCTAATCTAAGAAAACCCAACTTATATGAAGAAGTTGAATTTTCTTAATTAACTATAATCGCTTTTAACTAATAAATGGATGGCATATTATGATAGAAATCTTTTCATTCTTGCTAAGAAATGTCAAAGTTGAATTCTCCTTATTAATTGTAATCATTTTTGACTTTGTAGTTTAATAACATAGTATGGTCTCAGTTGAAAATTAGTCATGGACCATTACTTATTGTTATTTAGTACAATAATATCAGTTACTCATTGTTATTTAGTACAATAATATCTAACGGTCTTCATTTGTACTTGCTTCCAAGTTCTGCAGTTAATTGCATGATGGCCTAATTTGAGTGTTATTACTTATTGATGTAGCAATTAAAGAAGTTCTGTTTTTGGAAGTATAAATATTTATGTGTTCCCAGACATGGAAAATACACAGTAGAATTCATGCACCATTTGCTTGAAGAAGCTCGACGCCACAAGGACAACAATGATCGGAAAATGGACAGCTCTAATTTGTTGTTATGATGCTCATACATTTTTCTGCTGAGCTTTCTTCCATTTCACTGTCCATGAAAAATAATATATTGTGGATGTTCTCATATTCCCAATTTCAGCCTTTCCACATTTTTTTCAGTTACCACTTTGTTAATCTTGTAAATTGTATTCAATGTTTTTTAAATATGACTACTCAGGCAAATCTCTACCAAATTGCATCACATACACTAGTATTGAACTCTTTACCTTCATCAAGATCTTTCTGTGTTTATTTATTCCAAGTTAATGATTAATGAGTGTTGGTCTCCAATTTGGGTCTCCTATATGTACAGTTACATTCTGTGTCAAAAACTACTATTGCTTTTTGTATATTTCACTTTTTTCAATCTGTAACATGCATGCGCTTGAGATTTTGAGTGGCTTTTCTTCTTTGATCCACAAAGTGTTCATGTGAAGAGGGGAGTTTCTAGTGTATATTTTTTTCTTTGTGGCTTTTTTAGCTTTTATATGTTGTATCCAGAAATGGCAAGAGCATTGCTTCCTTTTCACTTATTCATTAACTTTTCATTTTGTATGTGAGATGTTGTATGTCAGAGGATCAAGTTATGGCCAGTAAAGTTGCCTAAAAATGGAGAGGAATGTTATGATCGCACTCTTTCCAAAATGCATTTTAGGGAGAATAAATGGGACAGAACATATTGAGAAAATTAAGATGGGTGGTGTACAAAGGTAAAACCATCTTCTTTCTAGGAAGGCATACTTTCTTGAGCTGAGTTGTGATGACAATGGCATCAATTAATAAACCATTGATTGTCAAAGGGATCAGCAACTTTACGGAGTACTAACAGGTGTCATTTTTTTAGAGATGTTCATACACGATTTATAACTTGATGGTGGATGTTTTTGAGATGAATCTTCACAGCTACATTTGTAGGTTGTAAATAATTTTCTGATAACATTTCAATACAACCCTCACAAGAAATGACATGTAATTTAACTGGCATATTGCCTAAAAATTTGATTTTTTTTTTGTTCATTTTGCCTTCTGTATTTTTGTTAATCCAAAATCTGATGCATAGAGTGTTCATCTCTCTCTCTCTCTATTTGTTTCAGTAGTCTATGTTTTTGTTTTGTTGGTATCGATCTAGATTATACATTTGAAACCATCCTACTTTCAAATTAGAAAAAACTGGGTTACCAGCTATATAAGGAGCACTGTTTTGTCTTCAAACTAAAAAAGAGACCTATCGCAGTGGAGGAATCACTGCTGAAAGAACTTTTAGCAACAACTTCTACCATTGTAAAAAACTCAAGGAGTTGTTACCAATGATGTTATTGGCAATGACCCTTGCCTAAAAAATGACTTTTCCCCATGCTGTAAAGGGCAAGGACAATCTGAGCTATTCACTTGTGCAAGAGTAGTTGCCAGTAAGTTTATTGGCAACAGCATTATGACTCTTGGCTATGGTAAAAGACGTTGCCAATAGCATGTATTCTAGTTGTGGTTATACATAAGCGGGCTAGACCCAACTCTGCTCATATCTTGTCGTGCTTGAGCTCTGCTCAAGCGCAAATTGTGCTTTAAAGGGTCAGTTCAAACTCCACTCAATAAACCAAGACCTAGCTTGTGCTCAACACTTTTCCTTTTACTTAAAAGGTGAGACGTAGTCACTTTTCTTATTTCTCTCCACATGCTCTATCTTTTCGTCGTCATGGTTCCGTTGCTGTGCAAATTAGGAGGCGTTAATTAGTAACGCTGTGACGAATACAATAATCACTCCTAAGTTTCTAACTCCTCCCATTTGATGAATTGGAGGGATGAGCAAATTCAATATTTCCTTAACAAAAAATAAAGATGTAGAAAGCAAGGCCTCAAGGACGGTGAATAGCTGGTTGGGGTGGAGTATGCATGGACAGCGTGGCATAGCTTCGATTTTCATGAGTATTATTTTGCTGGTCTGCTAAAAATGAGGATGCTCCGTCGAGCGGAAGGCAAACCACTGCTCACCCAAGCGGCGATGAAGCCTAGGGAGAAGGGGAATAAGAGGACCTTCATGCCTCATTTTCGGGCAAGAGGGTTGTCAACTGCTTGCTTACCCTAAAAGATGTAGAAACCCAAGGGGAGACGCTAAACTAGTTCAGCAATCTCCAAAAATTTATGAAAGTGACTATGTCTCACCTTTTAACTATAAAACGGACAGACTCAAGCTCATTTAAGCAAGCACAGTATTTTTGTAGCTGACTACATCATTTTGGCTGGCAACTGAATGCTTTGACGCTTTTTTTTTTCTTTTTTTTTTTAAGTAACACCACCGCCATGGCACTTGTACAAACAAAAAACAACAATTCATTATCCTGTTAGATAATTTAGTTTTTTTGTTTTACGTGATTTAGTCAATACGCTTGTGCACAAAATCAACCCAAATGAAAAGGAAAAAGAAAAGATTGGGAATGATGGAATGAATAACCAGATTAAATATTTATAGCTAAAGAAGGAAAAAATCAATGACATGTGAAAAAACGAAAAAGAAAAATAGGCAAGAGAAGAAATCAGGGCCTGGAAGCCCCGATGGCTCAGGATAGCAAAGAATCAAAATTTTCGGTTACTTTTCCAATGAATCTGTAACTGAGTATATAAGCCGTGCTCCCTCCATTTAATGACCCTTTGCCTAGTTGTTTTTAGCACCCGACTGTCCAAAATTGACCTACTGCCTGAAGATCTGGAAGACAAAGAGGAATAGAAAGAGACACGGAGACTGTTCCCGCAAGAAACCTATTCAGGAAATATATATATGCAAGGATGTCATCCGATAGGATTTGAATCCGACATACACTTTTTGTTTTGGAGATTCATATATTCAGATTCAGATTTAGATATGAATAGATAAAAAATATATTTAAATCTGGATCTGAAGTCCGACTTTACAATCAAAATGCAGATCCAAAATAAGATTTCACAATCCGATCGAATCCAATTTCCAATTTTGCATTAATATCCAAATCCAAATTTTTAATCGAATTGAGACCCAACCATTTTGAAAATATAAGAGCATTGTTCAATAGGATATTTATTTAAAACTGAATCTAATTTGAATATGATCAAATGTCATTTCTTAAATTTAAATTTATTGCAATTTTAATCAAATATTTATTTTTTTTAGAACAGTTTGACCGGATATCCTTATTCAAATATATGCTGCCTTTCATCTCAATTCATGTTTTTATGATGTTACTTTTCTTTTTTTCTGCATGTTCCAGAAAAGAATAAAAAATTCTTGAATCGAGACTAGCTCGATGATGGAAAAACTTTGTTGAAAACAGTTAAAAACTTTTTTTTTGGTCGGCATATGTGTCTTAATTCCCACCCACCTAATGCTGAAAAAGAGGTTTCTTCTTCTCCCACCTGCCATGTATTCAAGTTGATCTGACACCGATGTGCCGTTGCCAATGTGCTGCGGTCGTCCAGCCGGAATTAACAGATGGAAAAGGGGTTTCCTCAAACAATCGGCCGGATTCATCTGACAAAAAGGGAGTTTCCAGTGACGCGCTCCATTTATCGTCGTCTGTTGCTGCAAGCATGCACCAAACCTATGCAAATAAGTGGATACATTTAAGAGACAAAAAGGGGATTTCGCAAAGGGCGGCTTTTCCTTGTCAGATGAAAATGATGTTTTGCCATCGTGAATCAGTTTATCAATGAAAACGATGCTTTATTTAGATCGATCAGTAGTTTTTGCTGCCTTTTGCTGTTGAGTCGATAAGTCATTGAGTAAAAAGTGGTTGTGAAACAAAAGAACTGAATGCACAATCTGTATTTAGAAGTGAAGGACACTATCTTGTTTTTGTCATGATCAATGGCTAGGAGGGAGAAGGTTTATGGAAATGGTCATATAGGATTGCTTTCAGTCCCATCAAACACCTAAGAAAGTAGTAGTTGTGTTTTATTTGTGTACCCTGCATCAAACACAACATGACGTTGGAATAGGTAGAAAAAAGATTCCCTTCCACTGTATTCCAAAAGCCTTTGTTCAGTGGTCAACGCAGCGAATTTTGTATTATCCAACGTCGACATTAGGAATATTAATACTCAAATAGTTTGCTGTACCCACCCTTAATAAACGTGCTGGAGGGGGGTGCTTCTATTAGTGTTATTAGACCTGCCACCATTGAAGAACACGTTGAACCATGAACTTCTAGATGACATATACGCAGAAGGAAAGAAACATGGGCGCAAGTGTGATATAGCTCACATCTTTGAAGGTATGCTTCTTGCAAATTACCTCATATGTCTGCACCTCTGTTTCTCATACCTATATATATATTATGGCCGAAGTGAAAGGTAGGCGGTCATGATTATGTGTCAATCCCTACGTCCTGAACCTTGGAGGCAAAGGAAGGAAGAAGCCGTGGCTGCCTGCACCTCTATGACCTCGTTACTGGGCGGCCAGCTTCTTTTAGTTGTTTCTCCATCTTATGGTCTGAAGGGAGGGGCAGAGGCAGCTGTAGGACTGTTTTGTGCACATTTATATTTATGGAATAATTACATAGTGTTTTGTTTGGTTCAAAATTTAAAGTATTACTGCCCTTCAGCGAAGGAACTTTTGGAAATTAAAGAAAAATGTTCTTACAACCCAACAGTTTTGCAAATCCTAACAGAAGGCATTCACAATGGTAGACGCACCGATGGCTTTGCTAAACAGTGAAAGGAAAAAAGGAAACATCTTTTCAGTTCATATGTATGTGTACATCTCCTGAGTTCCCTAGCAGAAGAATTCTTTGGGCGTGCCAATTCGACTGCTCGCCAGCAATTAGCGGCTTTTCATAAAAGATAATAAGACTGCATCTTCTTGGATGTATCCATGGAGGCGGAGGTAAATCTATGGAGAAGCTTAGTCATCATCAAAGAGGGGCCAGCAAGGTAAAATTTTCATCATTTAACTTCTCACACAAGCTTTCCTTTTTCTTTTCTTTCTTTCGGTAATTCGATAAGAGGTTGCAACCTAACACCCTTTCCCCCATCGCTGTGTTCAAGGCTGTCAAACGGTTCGTTTCTTCCCTTTAAAATGAGTAGTTTTCATTGATTCTTCACCACAAAATGATGACATTCATCGTTAGGGTAGCCATTCCTTTTCTTTCAATTAATTAAATATCAAAGAAGGACAAGAATGGAGCACAAAACGCTAAGGTTATTGAATCAAATTACTCAAAATGTCAACCAATAATTGTATTGGGCATGGTTATGTCATTCATGAAAGAAAAATAAGCCAGCGCAGTCACAGTCTTCCAAATCAAATAGCAATGTATATTGCTTCCTTCTAATTAATGCTTTATTTTTTTAGTATCATTGTTGCCATTTTTTTTAGCTAATTCTATCCTTCCTTTCAGTCCAGTTGTACAAACAACCACAGAATCACGGTCTTTCAATTGTTAAAGGTTGTTAATGTCATGTTGTATTTTGGTTCTAAAATGTTTGTTCTTGCTTGTTTGGTAATTACTTTGTTTAGAAGAGTACTCTAATCTATTAAAGAAAACAACTGATAAGAAATTATCTTTGCCTATTGTAATTGAAAATATATGAATCCATACTGCCTATATGTGAGTAGAGAGAGAAATAAGGTTTGATGATGTATATATTGAATTAAGTCGAACCATAATACCCAGCCTGGGCCTGCCCGACCAGCCCATTTTTTTCTTTTTTTTACCCGGCCGGCCCTTAGGTTTGATAGCGGAATAAACTGTGCAATATACATGATTTTCTTTTGGCATATGCAAACCATTCACATCGAAGCCACCCTACACATTTTTAAATTGCAACATTCTCAGAGAGAGAGAGAGTGTGTGTGTGTGTGTGTGTGTGTGAGAGAGAGAGAGAGAGGGAGAAATAAAAATTAACATAACATTAACATAAGTCCAACAAAAAGTTGAATCTGAAAAGTGATTACATCTAAAGATTAGCTCTTAATTCCTGTAAGAAGTTGGAGGTACCACCATTTCCCCATAGGTTACTGGAATTAACCAGACATCATACAAAATAGAGGATGTCACGCGCTGAACTAAGACAGTTTCATTCCTATAAATAATATCGTTTCTGGAGTTCCAAATGCCCCATATGTAAACAGTCATTCTCTAAATGGTATGCCATTTCTTTTTGTTTCTCACTCTAACTGGTCCATGGATCAGGTTCTGAATTGTAGATATGTTTGTGACTTCAATATGAGGCATAGACCAGGTAAGCGCATAAAGATCTTGAGACACTTGACAAAACCACATCAGGTGAGTGGTAGACCTCAGTACAATAACATAAAAGACACTTGTTCCGAAGGTGAAAACCAGATCTTATGAGGTTATTTTAGTCTGAATGTGGTCCAATAGAATAAACATGCAAGAATTTTGGATCATCGAGTAGGACCCCCAGCCCAAAGGAGGTTATGAGGAAACCAATTGACACCAGTTGGTTGAAGCAAGCTATATGCACGATGTATAGAGAAACACCCTTCGTAATCTCGTGCCCATGAAAAAAATGCTCTATGAAATAAATCCGTCTTGAAGGGTGAGAGGGGAGAGAGTCAATTCTTTCAAAAAATAAACCTAAATCTGAAAGTATGACTATAATTATACCTGCATTCGCATTGAAGCTACCCTGAATTTTTTAGTGGTTCTTCATGCACTTTTTATTGGTTGTTCACTGAACACATCTGCCAACCATTTTATATATTTTTTTTGACATCTTTCAACCATTCAATAGTATGATATAAACTATCTCTGATATTTCAATAAAAGAGTATTTTGATTATTTCCAATCCTTGGCATGGTGTCTTGTGTTAGGACCTAGCATATGATGTGTTCTGAAAGTGACCAAACGTTTGTAATTTAACATATAATTTTTTTTGTGTTTGGATTGTTTTCCAAGAGTGTCCTGTTAATTTCCTCCCTCAGAGGATTAATATTTCATATTCACAAGAACGCATTCTTAGGTTGTTTGGGTGGCAAAACTCATTTTTTGAGGTAAAAACCGATTCTTCCTTCTAAGACACTGTCTCATAAGAGTTTGGATGATAAGAAGTGCAAGTTTTACCAAAAATTAATTTTTGGAAGAAAATATTTTACCAAAATTAATTAAAAACAAAAAACTGTTTTGATTCTATATCCAAACATACAAATCTGTTTTGCAAAACTAATAAAAAAATAATTTTTAAAAAACTATTTCTCGTTAAACGTTTTTTTGTAGTGTGCCATTAAAACGCTAGCAGATCTTAGACTGAACGTACTGGAATATTTCTGCAATCTTTCACAAAATTATACAAAGTGGCTCCATTCTTGGTAAAATAGTAAATCACAAGTCAACTCTTAAAGATCAAGAAACGTGCACTCAACTTTTGGGATAAATCTCAATGAGTTGCTTCGGCATGTAAGTCACTAAAATTATAAGGAATAATTTACATAGTTGCCCTTTTGTTGAAAATTATCCATTTCATTTTTCTCTTCATTTGGAGATAATTTAGATTGAGATGAGCAATTTTGTAAATTATCCCTTTATTTTAATGGCTGCTGCCACTGTAGCTTCTTAAAACCATTAATACATAAGTCGCTGATTTTCCATTGGCCCGTTCAGTGCCACGACAAATCAATACTTGGGAGACACCCCTTGGAGTCTAGGCTTTACCTTTTCCTCTTTAGAAATTAGGACTTTATCCAACACTTGAGCGCTCTACCTTGTCAATTAGAGTGTAATCCTTTGCAGCTTTAGTAGTTTTCATGGAAATCAGATAGAAGAACATTTCAAGGACTCGCCGCCCGATCAGTGAGTCTTGAAGGGTCAGCTCAGCTGCACAGCCTCACTTAGGTGAGCGGGGAGGTTAGTGTAACAGAGAACCAGAGATCCGATGCAAATAATCAGTCGAAGGAGCAGAGCTTAGACCTGGCGGGCACACTCACTCTAACGGCATACCTTTTGGGAACAGCTGCTTAAGCCATTAAGTGTAGGTGCTTTCCAGAGGTTGCAGATGATAGTTGTTCCTATTTGACCCTAAACTGATCGATCTACCCAGGTTCAAATGAGCTCTACCAGGCCTTCGAGGACCGAGCCCACGTACGTGGCAAAAATATGGGAACGACTTGTGGCTAGGGGTGAAAGGCCAACCAAGATCGGATATAGATCGTTTTCTCGAAATCGATTCCAAAAGGAATCTCGGTGCATCACAAAAGACCCGATCAATAAGTAGTTTAATATTATATGTCTGAAAGAGAAGTCCACTTAGGGCTGCACAACAAGTGAGCCAGCTCAAGCTCGACTCGATCGAACTCACTCATTGAAGCTCAACTCGAACCGACTTGTTTATTAACATGTTGACTCAAGTTCAAATGTATGCTTGAAATTTAAACAGTGATCGAGTTGAAAACTCCTGACTCGACTATAGAATGAATATTGAATTATAATGAGAAAAAATCTAAACAAGTAAAAACTAAATGAGTTAATCGAGTTAGACAAGTTAAATGAAACAAGACATGTTTAACATGAATGAGTTCAGTGAGTCGAGTTTGAACCCAATGTTGTATCATCAAGTCGAGCTTGCGCTTGTTCTGGAGCTTGATTCGAGTTTGACCTTGAGTTTTTTGAGTGATGCCGACTCGAGCTGACCCAACTAGAGCTCGACTTGACTCGTGCATGCAGCCCTGGTCCACCACATATTACAAAGAACGAAACCCTATTTTTAGGTTTGGTATGAAACCAAGCCCTGGTCTGCCAAATCGAGGTATAAATGAACAAGAAGGAGAAAACTGGAAAATCATTGGAATTTGGGAAATAGTTGGCTAATACAGGCGTCTAACTCGTTAATTATATGTCGGTTGATATCAACTAATTTGAAAGGGCATTTTTTGTTGTTTTTTTTTCTATTTGTAGATAAAAGTTACATAGAAAATATAAATTAATCAAGATCAGAATATGCCTAACGACAGGTTGTGAGCCAAACAGAAAAATATATACCATGTTTGAAAAATATATACCATGTTTGAAAAATATATACCAAGTTTGAAAATCCAGAAAACCAGTGTGCTTCATTTCTATATTTGTTTCAACATGTGTGATGGTCGATCGAGCAGAAAATTTCAATAGGTTGGTATGATCCTCCCCCATTTTTTGAAAAAATACGATCACAGATATTAAGAAAAATAACTTAGCAAATAGTATAACTAAAATGTTTTCGCTGTTTTTCATAATTAAAAAAGAAACCAATTTTCTAAGCCTTTAACTCACTAATATTTCATTTGTGTTCTTTTAAACAAAATCAACGATATCTCTCCCCCTCTCTTTCTCTCTCTCTCTCTCCCTCTCTCGCTCCCCCCCCCCCAAAAAAAAATAATTAAAATTGAATTATTGGTGCACTGTTCGGGATGTCCATTGTACATGAGGATCCACTATCCCTGCAAATGTTGCTGTTGTCTCAAAGATATGCACAATGAGCTAGAATCAACAGATTAATTGGCACCATTTTGGGGATTTTGTTCAGTCCTGTTAGCAACCGACATGCACCACTTTTATTAATGACTTCCAAAATATTTTTGTAAAAAACTTAATAGCCTCAATATTAACTAATTTTGAATAATTTACTGTGGAAATTTAATATCCTCCTACGTGTTAATTTCCAATCCTGCTACCAATTAACTAAGTAAAAATGCCAAATTGTTTCATTCAGACAACAAGGAAGAGATGCTTCTATATTTATTCAGAAATTAGTATATAGCTTTTATTGTTCCTTTAAGCACCAAATTAATTAGATATCTTTAGGGAGTTCTAGACTTAAATATTGCTCTTTTAATATTATGGCAACATAATATAGTAAAACTAGCTAAGTGATATACAGGTTCTTACGTAACAGATTATGTGCTTTTCACAAGGATAAACAATAGGATATATAGCAAAATATTAACAAAAAAATATACAACTGTTTGTCTCAATAGAAATAAATTCAGCAATATTTGCAATTATTTGCTGCGTTAAGAATAAAATTCACATGAAATGGAGGCACTTTGGGCGTTACTCTCTTCCACTGTAAAACATGGGGAAACAAATGGAGGCTCCTGAAATGATAAAGGTAGGGGCCTACCCCCAGCAAGCTGTTACTGTAACCAGATCCCAAAGGGAGGCACTAATTGGGACTTGTTATATATGCACTGTTTTAATATATTGTCTAGGAAGAAGAAGTTAAATTAATTTACGCATTATTGCACCGCGAACTACTCCATACATTAGATGGTCCGAGTAAATACATGTCTATGATAAACAACAAAATAAGTAACCAACACACAGAGACTACAAAATTTTGAGACCCACTTTGTAAACTTAATTGATTTCCTCCATCCCTACCCACTTAGTGTTACCTTTTAGTACTTCTTCATCATTTGAACCACTCAGATCCACATTTTATAGGTAACCCAATCGTTTTCTAATGCACTATTCTCATTTAAAACATCTCATATTTCATCCTTTAATTTTATTTATTTTTCGAAGTAATTTAATTGCAAAACGTTGCATTCTTGGATACATGTTCTATATGAACACCATGTTCTCGTTGCAGTAACGCATGGCGTATTTATTTCATATTTGATTGCTGCATTTAAAGATCATTTCATATTTTCAAAGGCTATTATTGGAACATGTTTTTTTTTTATTTTTTTTCACAAAACTACTTGAAAGGTGCAATGAGAAGGATAGCATGGAATCATGAAAAAACAAAAAATTTACATCAACCCAGAAAAAGTCATGCAGAACCATCTGTTGAGTGGTCTGTTTCGAGTAATATTTATTTCAAAAACACTATTGCATAAATGAATGTACAATATTGTTAGAAAAAAAATTAAAGATGTTGCGAACCTAAACTTTTGTGACCAATTTGTTTTATTGAAGGCAATTTTTTTTATTGAAGACATAGCACATGGAAATAATTTTTCAAACATCCTAATTTTTATACTATTAAGCATCATTGCAAACTATACTGACAACAAACCACTATTATTTAGAAGATAAAATGAACAAGCAACCCAGTCAAATCTTAGAATAAAAGGCATAAAAGTTCTCATTATTCTAGTCCTAAAAATTCTGGTAGATCTTGGAATGGTTTTCGCATAACAAGGCCATTTCAGTAATGTTCCAGCCACATCGCCAGCCCTTTTATTTGCAATCACCTGAAAAGGGAAGATGGGGTGAGAAATTCGGAAAGTATTCCATACAATGGATGCTATTTACTTATTCCAAATTATGTTAAGTAATTTGAAAGTCTTGTGTCACTACTGCACGAAACTGAGAGGCTCAATATATGGTTTCAAGAACAAATATGCACACAGAGACATTTAACAGTCACAAATACAACATTCATGAATATGAGAGAGAGTTCAGTATGCCACTCCGTGTATGTAACAAGCGTGTGCCGGATGTGGACCATACTATGATATGCACATTTTCTTTCACGCCCAAACATTACATATGCATGTGCATGAGATAACAAATAGGTACGAAATAGCAAAGAAGTATGATATAATGTTTATGGGACAATAAAACATTTACGAGATAATGAGATAACAAACAAACAAACGGATGTTTGAGATAACACTAATTGTTTATGAGATTACTAAAGATTTATGAGATAATGAGATAACAGATGGATGTATGAATGTAGATTGACAATGCCTTTCCAATGCTTGTCTAGAATTCATTTATGCTTGGCGTGAAAACTCCTTAACTGGCATTATTTTTTACATGTATAACCACCACCTTTAAAGCAGCTTCCCAATTATTATTGCAAAGTTTTTCCATATAACTGTTTTATACATTCACTGAAATAAGCATGTCAGGCCATGTAATTGTTAGGTAGTTTAGTTTCTCTACTAATCTCATATACTTTGTATCATCCATGATGCATTCTCAATCATTTTTAGGCAGGTATATGTGTTCTTCCATTGGTTTATCAACAGACTTTGCATCTATATGACCAGGTTTTTCAATAATATTGACAGCATACTTCCTTTGTGCTACATGAATTCCCTATTTGCTTCTAGCAAGTTCAAGACGTTAGAAAAATTTCAGTTTTTCGAAATCTTTCATATGCAAAATATAAGTAATTCTTGAACTTGTTGATCTCTTCATCCTTATTTCTTATAATGATAAGGTCATCTACATACCAAGACATTAATAAAACTATCACCTTGGGAAAGTGTGAATAGCAAGTAACTAACCTTTGATTGTAGAAACCCATAGCTTCTAAGCGCAATTGAGAACTTGATAAACCAGTTTTGTGAAGCCTATTAGAGTCTATAGGATGATTTGTTTGATTTACAAATTCCATTTTTCCCTTGTAAGCCATATCCTTTAGATAGAACAACTTCAAGCAAGCCACCACGTAAAAATGTATTGTAGACATTCATCTGATATGGACTCCAATTCAATTTTGTGGCAATGGTAAGCATCTCATAGACACTAATTTGGTAACTAGTACATAAGTTTCATTATAGTTCAGCCCCTCTATTTGCCCATGTCATTTTAGTACCAAGCATGCCTTGAACCTTTCAATAGTTCCATCTGATATATGTTTCATCCAATATACCCACTTGCAACCAATTGATCCAACACTAGGTGCACAACGAGTAAGAGCCCATGTTCTCTTGTCTTCTAATGCTTTAGCTTAAGCTCATATAGTTTAATGCTAGAACTCGTGCTTTACTACTTCAAAATATGATAGAGGTTAAGACAAATGTGAAACAATAGGCCAAGATGATTCATGAGTAAGAGAAAGCCTTTGAAAGGACATAGAATTGACCTCTTCTCAGTAACTATTTGCTTGATCATTGTTGTGAGCAATTAGAGGAGGTAGTCGGATGACTTTGCTTAATATTGCTAATGTCATCAACACTTTATTTTTGTCACATATTTTTCTTTATAGTTTGATCAATAATTGGCAGCTGAAGAAAAAGAATTTTAGGCTGATTTTAGATTGATTGAAAAAGAATATTTTTAAAAAAAATTAAAATCTTGACCGATAAAACTTCTATGAGTATCAAAATCATATACATTATATTTTTTGTTTAAGCATACCACCAAAATAATACATCTTCTTGATCTTTGATCAAATTTTGTTTAGGTTTGATGATCGTTGCATTGTAGAGAAAACCAAAAAGTCACATTACGTAAAAACATGTTTTCTTAAAAATAGCATTTCACATAGTATTTTTCATTTCAATAGTGGAGTTGTAAGACAAATTGCTGTTTGAATACATTTTGCCCAAAATGTCATAGATAAATTGAATTCAAATCTTAATATTTGAGCTATATCTAAAATGTATTGTTGCTTCCTCTTCACAACACTATTACACTGGGGTGTATAGGGACAACTAAGTTCATGGATTACACCTTTTTTCAACAAAAAAAATCTTTATGTTCTTGGTTTAAGAATTTTGTGCCACTACCATACTTGACTTTTAAGATGTTACCTTTGTATTTTCTAATAAAAAACTTAAAAAAAATTTACCTGTCAATTTGTTTTCATATTTAAGCTTTATAGAAAGTATCAACAATGCACAAGTGATCATCCACAATACTAGTGAAACAATGTAAGTTAGTTATGGATGACAAAGAGTTAACTCCACATAGATAAATATGTAAGAGTTGAAATGCAGTTTTCATTGATATGCAACTAGAAGTGAAAGGTAATCTGGTTTTCTTAGCAATTGAGCAAAGATCACAAGTATTTCGATTTAGTCATATATTTTTATCATAAACAGAGAATATTTTGTGTCTAGATTCAGATAGGTGTTCTAATATCTTAGGCCAGTCTTCATAACTAAAACAAAATGAAAAAAAGTGGCTAAATTGAAAAGTATTGCACTGCATTTTTTATGTAATAGAGCCCATTTCTTACATCACCCAAGATAAACATCATTTTGGTCTCCAGGTCATATAAAACACGTCTAAGCACATCAAATGAAATAGAACATTTTGAGGCTTCAACCAGTTTTGTGACAGAAATGAAATCGAACTTGAATTATGTATATAATAGATATTATTAAGATTCAAAAGAGGATTAATCATGACATTTTCTTGACAATGAACATCAATTTTCCATTAGGAGATGACATTATCTGGATGAATGAGAGATGAAATGGAGCAATTCTTGTGACTACTTGCTCCATTGTTGATTAGGTAAGGGTTTCTAGGTATATGATTACTAGTGAAACTTGCAAGAGACATGGAAGATTCTTTTTTCATCAACTTCAACAATCAATTGTACTTGCCTAAAGTGAAGGAGGGTGTAGCATTTTTCTTGCCATGAAACAAATTCTTTGAAAAAGTTGCAACAAAGTTTGCAGTGGCATTAGAAATAGTTGTGGAATTTTTATCATATCCCTTGTTAGGGTTCGATTTAGACACCTTCACTTTTGATGGATGGTTGTGCAACTTGAAACAATGGTCATGATTATGGCATTTGACACAACAGTAAGAACAGACTCACCCTTTGGTTCTTGGAATCACACTTTAGAAACTGCACCAACCATTCTTTTTATTGAATTTCAAAACTTTTTGCATCACTCCCTATGAGCAGAATACCACATGAGGCCAAGTAGGCCTTGAAGTTCACGTAGTATGCTAATATAGAAAATGCATCTTCATTATTCTTGCTCATCACTATCTTAATTTGAAATTTGCAGGTACTTTGGTAGAAACATTCTTGTAAATCTAAAAGTACTTTTCTCTCTATGGTAGTATATATAACACTATTTTCTATTTCAAGAGAAAATGAGTTGATGATCTAGGACAAGATCATATAATTGGAATGAGACCTCAACAAACATTTTAGACAAAAAACCTCAAGCATTGGCAATGAACCATTGATGAATGATATTTTGTTCTTAATGGCAAGTGCCATTATCATTGACCATGTCCAAGTGCCATAGCTATTACCGTCGAGATTGTAATTCACAACAAAGCTCATGGGTTGTCCGAATCATGCATAAAATAAGGGATCTCAAATTCTATGTAGAGGTCAGGCAAATGATTTGAACTAGAGGTGTTTGAGTTTTCTCTAGTCAGTGAATTCATATTTGCATTTGTTTTTGCCATATATTGAACTAGATGGAAGAGCAAGTAGTGATGACAAGATGATGATTAGTAAATAACCACATAGCGGTCAATAAGGGACCAATATCATGCTCAAAGAAAAAGAGCTTAGAGCTCTCATACCATAGTAAAATAAAAACTATGGAAAACAAAGCACAAGTAGAACAGAGTGAAGCAGGGTAGTAGATCAAAACAGAAAGCACATACACATGCAATGAAGACGCTAAATAGCACTTCCTTGGTTAGTAAACTCTTATAGTGTACAAGAAATTTGTTGAAAAGAATCAAATGATATCTGCCCTAATTACAATAAATGCCCTTATAAACAATTAATAAAACTATTTTTTGCTCTTTACAATTAAATTTATTTGCTGGAAATGATTCTTATCTTAATAAAAAATTATTTGTACAATAGTTCGCCACTACCCAATGCCTCTAGACACTCTAGTGGATGAACAAACATTTATGTAACTTCTCGTTGTGCCACACCATGCTAACAGTTACAAGTCCTCATTGGTCTACATGTATTATTTAGGAGGGGAAAAAAATCTAAATATGCCTAAAGATTTGAAATGGCAAATGACCAAATTTTGTAAGAAGACCATTAAAACATATTTCTTTATCTTGTTTTTTTTTTCTTCAAAACAACATCAACATTTCTCAACACATTCATCACATAATTACTAGTCTATCTTGATCTAGCATGCCACACAAAATTTGAAATTGTAGTTGGATAGGAACTAGCAAATAAAGATTCAAACTTATGAGATTGGAGAACTTTATTCCAGCCAATTGCTTGTTTATCCATTAGGTATTGTCTTTACCCCTCCCCCTCTCCAAACTGCACTTTCTTGTTCATCTCATCCTTAACCTAAAAAAAATAGATTTGTTAACTAAATATTGTACTTCTTATCTTTGCATATCTTAGATATAGATACCTCTTACTTCATTTCTAAAACATGGTCATGGGTTAATAGAAACCTCTTACTTTTTATTTGAAGTTCCATTTTGCCTTAATTTGCCATTGGGACATTCACATTATTGCCTAATATCACACCAACTAAACCAACACACTCACATTTGCCATCAAACAATGACCTAAAGTCACAACATAATGCACAGTACTTGTATTTGGATGCCATTGATTGCCTTGCTTTGACTTCAGAGTATTTGCCATGAATGCCTCTAGTAACTTCTAGCAATCTTGGCCATTTTATTCCTCCTACCACATAATTGACCAATTACTTGACCTTTCTATCCATACAGAACTTGGATGTATACCTTTTCCTACACTCTCGGGTCATTTATCACCTCTACTACAGCCTCTACTTTTGCCAAGGCTGCACCTATTTTGAGCAAAGAAGGCAACTATTGATGACCCACTTGCTGATTGTGGATTTCCATTGAAGAGTTCTAATCACTTCTCTTGATTTATTATAATATCTTGCATTTCACAGAATGAGGGAAGAGATTTCGAAGTTGTCATAGTTATGACAAAAACTTTATATTCATTCCCTAAGCCACTAAGTACATGCATATATAACTAAATCATCCTCCTTTATGACTTCAACAACTAAACAAAGTGAATCAGTTAGGAACTTCAGATGGCTGAGATAGTCAACCACGGATTCTTCACACTTAGACACATTTTGGCAATCGTGGTTGAGCTGAAGAATTTATAAAATTTGATTATGAGACAAATGCTTGCTCAAGGAATATAAGGCTTATGTTTTATGATGGACAATTTGAATCATGTGTTTTGATCATTTTGCGCTTCATATTTTATTAACTAACGATTACCATCATGATCAACCTCATGATATGCTTGATAAACACTACCGGCTTCAGCATGATCATCAGTCCTTTTACTGCATTTGATGCATTATCTTGAGAACGATGTCATCTTCTCATAGTAGATCTACATATACACTTATATCTGCATTGTCATTGAATTATAACAAGAATAAAATACTGAAGTGTTTTTCTAAGTTGGTGTTTCCAAGCGCACCTTCATTTGGGGGCACTACGTACATAAGTTATACTATGATTGAACATATTACTGCATATTTGAGCAGTTTGTCCTATATATCAACCACAATAAAAGACATCTTCAACATATCTGCCGTTGCTATTAATCTTTCCCACTTCCACTTCCTGCTTGAGGTTTAGATTCCAAGACACTTCCCCTTGTCAGCAAATTGAAACGCGTGAACGGATTATGATCACAGAAATGAACGCTATATATGCCATTTCACAGTGTTTTTGCACTGAACCCGTCTTTACTAACTTCCCTCATACCATTATCTTCCGATTTCATCCCCATCCATGAAATACTGTGACATCCCAGTTTTCCGTACGAACCGCATTTCCGTCAGCTAATTGACATGCGGTAGCATGTGAGGAGGCGCTCGTATACTAGTTAATCTCTGCAAATTGTCATATTCCAATTTCTCCCTCATGCATGAAATACCAACTACAGTCTGTGGGAAAGGGTTGGGATATTTTCCAAACCATCATTAATTTCCTATACATAGGACTCAAACGAACCACATTTCCAATATCTTTTAAGACACTAAGGACTTGTTTCTTACCTGCAGACCCACCCAGTTTCAATGTCCACCTACAGGATGCCTTTGTTGGTTGGTGTTTGGCATTCAGAAAATAGTTAGCCTTTAGAAGAGCTCTTGCATTTTCTAAAGGAGAAAACTGCATTCGGATTCACACCATTGATATCTAATCTGGTTAATTGAATATTTGTCGTGAAGCTTTGGCTATGGTTTAAAACATGTGAGGAACAGGAGTGCCTTATTACGTGACCAGAAAATAGAAAATGAAGGCCCCAATCGGTAACAAATAAGCGCCGGACCAGTCTACTTCGTTTAAAATGTTGAATTGTACAGTAAAATTAAACTGAACAATTATGTACTGAAGCTCCAACAGCGAGCATTGAAAGAGTTCCTCTTGCTCTTCCTTTACTACGCCGGACTGGTCTGCTTCGTTTAAAATTAAGCTGAACGTGGTGGTCGGCACATGCTCACCTGCGATGTCTTAGTTTTCTTAGTCTTTCTCGGGTTGTACATCAGAGAAAAAAAGCACTGAATAGTTGATATGAACATAACCATGAACAAAGTCCACTGACAAGAAACTGAAAGCACTGCCCACCTGTGTAGTAAAGGAAGAGGGAGATGAGAACTCTCACTGCAGTTAAGATCATGTAGAAGACGTGGAAAGTGATTGGGCTGGGAAAATGGATGTGTTGAGAAGAGCAAGCCCGACCACCACGTTCAGCTTAGCCATGCTGTTTCGTGAAGGCGTCAAACCCCCTTCATCTTTTGGACAAATTAAATGAGAAGCTTTCAGAAAGAAGCAATTCACAATGAGAGAAAGAGAAAACTTTGGGAGGAAGCAATCGACAAGGAGGAACAATGCATGGGGTGTTTGCAGCTGGTGACTCTCACCATCCGATCGTGGGGCTGATGTCAACGGTGCAGCCTGCCGGCTCCTCAGTCCGCCTTCTACCAACTCAACGTCCATCTCCGTCATCGGCGAAGGTGATGTTCCAAAGACTTCGTCTTGCCCGTCCGCCTCTAAGGCCTCCTCTTGGCGGATCTCAATGGACAGGTCCTCGGACGCACGCGATGGGGATGCAAGAGGAGGGTTCTCCTTGTTGTCTTCTGGATTATCAGAACTCGGTTCAAAGAGGCATCGTAAGGCCTGGATGAAAGTACTGGCATATAAGACGACCTCCAGAACTTCCCTCTGCGATTCTCCTTCTCTCAATGGCAAGGAAGCGAGCAAAGATCTGCCGATTTAACAAACGCTGGCAATTTCGGGGAAATTTCTCGATGGGTCGATCGATGTCAGAAAATTAGCAGAAGGAATTAGGCAAATGTGTAAGTTTTATTTTACTTGTATATAGACACAGGTAGCTGGCGGATGGTAGAAGGTGTGCCGTTGAATCGAGCTTTTCAAGTCAAGTTTTCAACTCCAGACGTGAATTTTATAAGGATCGAAAATTCCGTGTGTTTTAAAGGGCGCCGATCTGGTGGTAATTATTATTTACAATTTGGGGCCTATATTTTCAGATATTCAGCCAAAATCAAGCCTCTAATTAATGCCACATTGAACGGTTGCTTGAGGGCTAAGGAAAAATCACTTCAAAAGATAAGTGGGATGTCAATACCAATGGATTGGATTTGAATCACATATTATCATACTTGATTTTTTGGATATTCATATATTCGGATATAAAAACAGATTTATATATGAATGAAAGAACTTATATATCATATTCAAATCTAACTTTTAAATTTGAAATCCAAATATATATATATATATATATATATATATATATATTTATATATATATATAGACACACTCCACATCCAAATCTAGTATTTGGATTTTCAATATCCAACTTAAGATTAATGGTCCAAATCTGGTCCCGGTTTAATCCTAGTCTAGATCTTGTCCAACCAGTCAACTGTGTCATAAGTTTGCAGCTCTTGTTGTTTTGTAATATGATTCTCTCACCTTCTCCCACCTGTTGCTTTGATACAGGACTAAATTCGTATCTCTCTCACACTAAGGCCCTGGTGGTTTAATTAAGTTCCTTTTCAGAACGGACACACACTTTCTCTCTCTCTCTCTCACCCAAAAAGTTCATCTCTGTTTCCCTCTTCCCTCCATCCCCAAACGTTGAATCTTAAATCGTGTCTCTCTCTTCCCTCCATCCCCAAACGTTGAATCTTAAATCGTTTCTCTCTCTTCCCTTTCCGCACTCCCCAAATGTTCATAAAAATGTTCCGTCAAATGGTTTTTCCTTCTCAAAGTAAAACCATCACACCGAACCGCTAGAACGTCAACTTTTTGCTCTAAAGCATAGAGAATTAATAAGCATCAAGTAGCATATGAAGTTTTGATTTTATGAAATAGAGGTGGCCCCACGCTGCCAGCCTAGAAAATGAAAGGCCATGAGGGCTACATAGTTGGCCACCTTCACTGGATTTTTAGAAAATGAAAGGCCATAAGTCCTTGTTCATGATTTTTGAAACTGTATGCTGAACAAATATGCTGGAAAGGTTTAATTCTCCACCTTGACTGTGTTCTTTGATGATACCCCAACAAACCAGACTATATGAAAAACCTGATAACATATAACTCATTTTAAAATCACTGCATTAAACAATACTGCTGTTGATTTCGCTATACATATATGTATGCTTCTATGTTTGGAAATAATTTTATGCATGTGCATCAACAAAATCATTGTATTTCTTAGCTTGCACGCCTATTACCTGTTCATTTCAAATAAGTGTCTTTCCCCAAATTATCTCCAAGAACCTCAAGCCAGTTCATTAATCTTCCCTTCCCCACAACTACGGAGATCATCTTTCTATAAGTCAAACTGAAGTCCTACAAATTAAAAGTGAACACTAATGTTGCTCCACATAAGCTAACACTATATCATCAATATGTCATTTAGTTAGTCAACCATGCTGATTGCTCCATGTCTCTCAGATATGCATCTAGATCCTCGACCTCTACAACCACGTCCCCTGACGTCCAAGAATTAGTACAACAACTACCGTATGAGCAATATTAATTTTATCACAATTAATTCAAACTCAAGCTAAGAAGTGAGTAGAAAATTCGCCTGAAAAATGAAAGGTGAATCACTTCTACCATGTAAATACTGTTGCTATCATACTAATATCACCTAACTAATTAAGAAACCACATTTAAATTATTGCTTCTGAGTACCTACTTTTCGAGGAATTAACAACCAAATTGAAGCACTCAATTTTACCCTTTTTTTGGAACAATTTGTACCGGTGCAAAAGAAATCTAGCCATATAAAGAATTTTAGGGAAAAGAGGAAAATTCTCATGCCAACATCTGGGCAGGACTATAGAAAAATAAATCAATGCCTCCTTTGGCCCCTCCAAACAATGCATCAACCCGTTGCGCATCATCACAAGCCCAACTTGCCTCGTCCACCACCACTCCTTTCTTCCCCTTGCAATATCTTGCGAGTTTCAGATGACGCACAAGAGAAAAATCAGGGTTGCGATGGAATCAACTGGACACAACAGGGAAGGATGTAAATGGATGGAACAAAGCATCGTGCTCTTCTTCATTTCACATATTCAAACCCTTTCTGTACAAAATTAATTACAGGCATAAAAGAATATTTTTTGTTACAACACAATCATGCCTTCAACCTTCTAGAGACTTCCACATGTGTGACAAGGAACACCATGATTCAATTTTATGGTTTTACAATGGGCGTAAAGAAAACAGAGTTAATAACACGGCTTTAAGAATTAGTTTTCATTTTTCATGACACCCCTCCTTCAAACTGGTGAATGAGGTCTCCAAAACCCAGTTTGAGCTTTTAAAATTTAACTTGATCTTTGACAAGGGACTCGGTGAATAGATCAGCCAGATGTAAGTACGATGGAACATAGCTTGTGACAATTGTTCCATTTTTTACTTGCTCATGCACTAGATGGCAGTCGATCTCCCCATGCTTGGTCTGTTCATGTAAAATTGAGCTCACTGTCATTTGTAATGCTGATCTCATCACAAAGATGCTGTGCTGGTGAAGGAGGCACTTGGAGATCTTTTAGAAGACATCTTATCCATATAAGTTCACAGCAGTAGTTGCACGATATTTTTATTTCGGCTGAGAAGCGAGATACTATGCACAGTTTTTATGTTTTCAAAAGATTAGACATTCTCTTAATTAAGCATAGTAACCAGAGATTGATTTTTTGGTGTCTTTTCAAGCTCCATAGTTGGCATCAAAATACGCGGTAAGCTTGAAATTGTCATCTACTGGAAGAAAAATTCCATGACCGGGTGAAGTTTGAGATAACGTAATACCTTTATAGCAGAATTGTAGTGAGTAGTCGGTTTCTGCATATGGTGGCTAGGAAAGTAAATAGCAAAAACTATTTCTGGCCTGGTTATAGTCAGATATATAAGATGCCCCACAAGTCTTCGAAACAGTGAAGGATTTTTTAAATCTTATCCATCATTGGCAGCAAGGGTTTGACAAGGTTCCTTGGGATCCTCAGATGGCTTGGCATTGAAAAGGCTTAATTCATCAATAATGCCACAAGAATACTTGCACTGTGACGAAAATATTCATTTCTTCCCATTGCTAAGCTCTAGGCGAAGGAAATATTTTAAGTTGCCCATGTCTTTCATGCAAAATCTTTTGCCAAGATACATTTGAAGTTTTCTAGGTATTCCATATCATTCCTGCAACAATGAGAGCATTGATGTACACCAAAATTACCATGAACACCCTTTCTCTTTGATATGCACACAGTGTGTAATCATACTTGGATTGCATAAAACTATAGCTCACCACTTCTGACGAGAACTTCAAGAACCTGTTTTGAGGAGCATGTTTCAGCCCATAGATAAACTTGTTTAGTTTGCACAATTTTGTTTCTCCTTTTTCGCAATAACTAGGAGGCAGTGTCATGTAAATTTCTTCATTCAATTTCCTGTTTAGAAAGAAGTTATACACATCCATTAGTTGCAGCACCCAATTTCGTTCTACAGCTATTGCAATCAAACAACAAATAATAACAAGTTTGGCGGCAGCAGCATAGGTCTCATGGAAATCCAAGCCTTCCACTTGTGCATACCCTTTGGCCACTAATATGGCTTTCAACCTTGCTATTTCACCATTCGCCTTATACTTGATCCGATAAACTCACTTGCAGCTGATGGGTTTGACATGATTTGAAGGGGTGACTAGGGTCCAAGTATTGTTTGATTCCACTGCCATAATTTCTTCTTGCATAGCTCTTTTCCAATTTGTCTGTTGCTCTGCCAGACTAAAGGATGAAGGTTTGGTTTGAAGAAAGATATTCAACAGGAAGCTTTTAAGAGCAGCTGAAAAATGGGAAAAAGACAACTTATGACAAACGATACCTTGTGGAAGCCCTTTTCCATGATGGTGATGGACTATGTGAATCAGGATGGACCATACCACAGTAAAAATCCTTCCATAAAATGGATGGCTTGATATTCTTGATGATTTACAGACTGACTGTTGAGGACTTGGTAGAGTTTCTAGGGAAGTATTTGTTTCAACCTCATCACTTGATTCTAAAAGAATTTCAGGTGGTTGTTCAATGTTTGTACAATCAGTAGTCATGACATCATCTTGGCTTTCATTCAGTTCACAAGAACAAGGGCCTTGCTCACTTGAATTTCTGCTCTCAAGTGTATGATTGTCATCAAATGTGAGAGGAATAACTGGAAAATGTGAGACTTTGCTCCGATCCTTTGAGAAATTGAAGGGAAATTCAGTTTCATTGAAGACCATATCCCTACAAACAAATTCTTTTTTGGTTTCCAAATCAAGTAGATTGTATCCTTTTTGTTCAATAGGATACCCAATGAACACAACTCGCTGAACCTTGTGACTAGGGATAACAGATCGGATTCGGATAGAGAAGTCATATCCGAACCCAAAATCCAATTTTACAATCTGAATCTGATTTTTATATTTATATCTGAATCCAAATTTTGAACCAGATTTTGCTAATTTTCAAATTTTAGTAGCAGTAGATATACGATATTTGTCTAAAAATGAATTTGATCCAAATTTGCATATGAATTCGATTGGATATTTATGTATATCTGAATCTGAATTCGTATATAATTGGATGCCATTTATTAAATCTGAATCCAATCTGATTTCCTAATTGGATTTTTTTTTTCCATATCCGATTTTTTCGGATCGGATTGGTCATATATCCAATTCAAATCTGATATATTGACATCCCTACATGTGACCGAATTTTCCATGTGGTTTGAGGTTGGTAGAAAAATACAAACAACCGAGCACGCATGTATGCTTGTAAGGTGGTTTTCTTTTAAATAATTTTTCAATGGGACATTCATTGTCAAGTTCTTTTTTTTGGATGGGGTCCTATTTATTAAATATGTGGCTGTTAATGCATGTAAGTCCCAACATTTTAAGGGTAGACCTGACTGAAACTTGAGAGCATACACCACATTCAAGATGTGCTAATGCTTTCTCCCAGCTATGCCGTTTTGTTGAGGCATGTAGGGGCATGAATGTTGATGTAGGATGTCTCTATCACGGAAAAAAAAAATTGTCATTTGAGAAGAACTTGGTTCCACTATCTATCCTATGTTTAACACATCCGTTTTGAACTATTTCTCAGTCATGTTAATGAAATGTTTAAGGAAATCACCTACTTAACGTTTATACTTCAATAGGTAAACCCAAGTGGCTCTTGAAAAATCATCCATAATAGACAAAAGGTAATGTGCTTGAGTATGCGATGCTTGGGAAACATTATTCCCAAGAGCTTTAGTAAACAGAAACTAGCAAATCTAAAGGTTTAGCAAAACATGATTCACTTAATTTGAACATCAATCTATATTGTTTAGCAACACTACATACTTCACAGAAATGATTTGACAACTTAATGATAGAGTCATGCTTTCAGAGCATTTGATTCTTTGAGCAGGATGGGTGCCCAAGTCTCATATGCCAAACATCAAAATCTGATTGAGTGGGTTTCGTGAACAAGCAGTCTACAGTTGTAAGAGGTGACTTGGAAATGAAGAATCCCCTAATGAATCACCCAGCTCAGTCCTCATCATGGAGATCGGGTCCTGCACAAAGCACCCAGTAGTGGGGAAAATCAAATGACATTTGGTTTTCTGAATAAATCTGCTCACTGACAATAAGTTTTAAGCAAACTTTGGAAGATAATACACTTTTTGAAAAAAAATGGAAGGTGATAGAACAGCTTTACCGACACGTGTAGCATATACCGTTCTGGTTTCCTGAACTCTAATTGAAAATGAAACATCTAATTTTGTGTCATCTAGAAATGATTTATGGCAGCATGACATGTGGTGACTAGCACCAATATCTATTACCCAGGTGTATAGTTTGAAGAATGACATAGCTAGAAAGTTTATTTGGGTTACTGATCGATTTTTGAGGAGTTGTTTGAATTGAATATATTCATCTCGAGTTAGAATTGGAGCAGTGTCCTTGCAAAACTATTTTTCATGCGTGGTTGAGATTAAGGCATTGGAATCAGTTTTCCCTCCAACGGAGCTCTTGATAATAGCCCCCTTGTCTTGCTCTGTTTTCCACCTATAAAGTTTGGAGGGTAACCATTTAATTTGAAGCATCGTTCCTTTGATGTCCTGCAATCTTGCAGTAATTGCAGAAGTATTGTGGGTGTTTTGTTGGTTTTCCAATGCATTCAAATTTGCAATTGCTGAGAGACCAGCATACTCAACAGCGCTAGTTTGAAGACGAGCTTCTCCTCTTGAAAGACCAGTGCATGTCTTTTGTAGAGAAGGCAAGGGTTTCAAATGTAGAATTTGCCTTCTTATAGCATTGAATGAATCATTCAATCTCATAAGAAATTCAACCACTCTCTCTTCTTGTTGCTTTTCAACAACCACTTTCAAGGCATTGCAAGAGCATTCTGAAAGAACATCATAGGACAAAAGCTTATCCCAATATTGTAAAATAAAGAGCAATAGATATATTTTCTTTATTCAAACGACTAATGGAGGACTTGAGTTGGTACTTATGAGAAGTTTGTGCTTTCAGTGAATCAGTCCATTAAGTGTGCCCACACTTCAATAGTTGTGGTGGGATAGATGATATTGCTTGATAATTCTTCTGAGATGGAGTTAAGAATCCATGAATGACCATGTGATTGCAAAGCCTCCACATCATGACCTCTGGAGCTGCAACGCTGGGTTTGGAAGACTACCATCAACAAAGGTCAAGTTGTTTTTGGTAGACAATGTGATTCTCATAGCATGACTCCACGTTGAGTAGTTTTCACTAGTTACTAATTGTGAAACCAATATAGTACCAGGGTTGTCTGAATGATGAAGGAAAAAGAGGTTTTCAATAGTGATGATGTTGTTACCAAAAGAGGACTCTGCTCCACTAGCTGAAAAAGAGTTGGAAGAATTGGGAGCCTTGGCTGTTGACGCCATGGATCTGTATTATAGTATGTAGAAATTATTTGAGTTAAGAAAGAATGTAACACAAGGAAGAGAACAGAGAATTGCTTCATATTTTTCTATTGATCTTACACACCTATATACAGAAGGAAAAGTAGTACACGGTTTTTAGTTTCAACTTGGCTGGCTCATCTTATCTCATGATATTTGCCTGGCTCATCTTATCCCATGACATTCGGTTCGCTCATCTTCTCCCACGATATTTGGCTGGCTCATCTTATTTGGCTGGCTCATCTTAACAGCTTCACTAACCAACTGAAAAACTTATTGTTAAGATGTCAAGATAAGAAGATAAGAAGTGAATCTTAATTTAAACACTCCCCCTCTAACTAAGTGTAGAGATTTCTTATGTTCAGTTTCGATAGAAGATGATTAAATGCTTCCTTGGCTAAGGCCTTAGTGAATAAGTCTGCCAGCTGATCTTTGTTGTTAATGTAACTGGTTCTCACTACACCTTCATTTATTTTTTCTCATACCACATGATAGTCTAAATCTATATGTTTGGTACGCTCATGAAAAACTGGATTGGCAGTAATATGCATGGCAGCCTGATTTTCGTAGTATAGTTTTGTCGGTTGTAGATGTCTCACGCCTAGATCCGACAATAAGAATTTCAACCAAGTCACTTCACATGCCACATTTGCCAACGCCTTGTATTCTGCTTCTGCAAAGGAGTGAGATACTATGGGCTGTTTTTTTGTCTTTCATGAAATTGGAGAATCACCAAGAAGAACACAATAACTAGTTATGGACCTTCGTGTTTCTTGACATGCCACCCAATCATAATCACAAAACACACTCATTTGAAGATTGGTTTGTGTGCTTAGGAGAGTACCTTCTTCAAGTCTAGGAGAGTACCTTCTTCAAGTCCATGCTTTCGTTCTGCTAGAAATTCCATTGGCTTGGCACCCATTATACTTGTTTCACTTATAATGTTGAGAGCATACGTTTGCTACGAAACATAAATTACTGCACTTGAACAAGATTGAAGTGCACCCATTGCAAAAAAAATGGTCACACTCGTGAACGATGTTAGGAGATTATAGGACGACCCGAGAAGGAGAAACCAAGCATGACGTCCAAGGATATCAATTTAGCAAACTTTGTTACCAAAGATGATCTGGAAAAAAATTTCCAAAAATTTTCCAAGACTAATCTCATCTCCTCTCAACCAGTCGGTGAAAGCCCTGAAGGTAACTCCTTAGCTTATCTTTCTATGAAAAAAAATAATAATGCATGGATTATTGACTCTGGAGCAACCGATCACATGACTAGTGAATCATCTATACTTAGTGAACTTATCAAAGATTATAAACAGCCTGTGTTCACTACCGATGGTTCTTCTATAAATGTCGAGGGTGCTGGTACAATGACGTTCTTTGGAAATCAGAAATCTAAAGTTCTTCTAATTCCTAAACTTGCAGCAAATTTGATTTCAGTTAGTAAGATTACTCAAACTTACAGTTGTTTGGCAATTTTTTCTTGCAAGGACGTGACGTTTCAGGAACTGAACTCGAAGAAAGTGATTGGTAAAGGACATCTCCAAGGAGGATTGTATGTTCTCGATGATGACTGTGTTAGCCTTCTCATCAACAACTGACGAAACTCTGAGTACCAGATATGGCACGCTAGATTGGGAAACATTTCAGACCGGAGTATCAAACAACTTATTCCTCACCTTACTACAGAAGATTGGGCATGCGACGCTTGTGAGTTTTCCAAGTTCACAAGACTTACACTTCAATCGTCAGTAGAAAAATCTGTAGAAGTTTTTGATCTTATACACTCTGATGTATGGGGACCAGCTCCTGAAATATCTCATACCGGATATAGATTTTATGTCTCTTTTATCGATGATATGACTCGTGTAACCTGGATTTATTTTCTCAAGAATAAAAGTGAGGTGCCTAAAATATTTGAAGAATTCTATCATCTCATTCATACGCAGTATGGAATCAAGATAAAGAAACTTCGTTCCGATAATGGTGGGGAGTACATCAATGACAATCTTAAAGAGTTTATAAGAGCGAAGGGCATACAACCGCAATACTCTTGTGCTGGAACTCCTCAGCAAAATGGCGTCGCAGAGAGGAAAAATCATCAACTCTTAAACATCGCTCGTGCTCTCATGATTCATATGAACGTGCCACAAAAGTATTAGAATGAAGCCATCGGGACCGCCTGCTATATATCTAACCGGATTCTTAATTCTAGTATCGATAGCAAGGTTCCTCTCAAACTTCTCCTCAAACGGCCCATCTCCATTAAGCATCTCAAGGTATTCGGGTGCAAGTGTTATGTCCATGTCCATGTGCAAGTGTTATGTCCATGTGCAGGAGAAGTTTGCTCATCTACTGAGGCCGATACGGTTTCATATATGCTGACATACCTTTAAAAATATATTAATGGAAAATACGTTAATGAAAAAAGATAATTTCATGTCACTAAAACTGCAGGCTAAAATTTGCATTTATTTAATAAGGGAAATCTGTGAGTTTGTAACAAACTTTTTTAGTTTTTACAGGTCCATGGTTGTAGATTAACTACTGAATAATATTGCTCCCTCAACAATTAGTCAATTAGATACAATATGAACTTTATAGCTTTTAACATAACAAAGCTTGAGTAATGTAGACATTATATTTAGTTGGTTCATTAGCAAATTTGTCCACAATTAGTTTTCTGATAAATTTTTCAAATTAGTTATTATAGTCATCTATCACACAAAACTGATCTATACGGGCCAGCTCACTGAAATTATGGTTGAGGTCTTCAATAACTTCACATCTTTACTCTAAATCAATTCTACATGAAGAAATTTATAGCCTACAGATTATTTTGGGAACCCAATGCATATGCATCTTACCAACTTGCCATCCAATTATCAAGTTTTGACCCTGATTTAGCTCCAGCTTATGATTATTGTTTCAGTACCATCATTAAGGGCTCGGCGGGCCTATGCTCTTCAATGGCATGATCTCGTCATACTTCTGTATTATTGTGGACGATGGTTCAGCCATTCTATGGCAATACACGATAACAAGTTAAATTTGTCCATAATTTTTAAGAAGGGTTTTTTTCGCCGATTTCTAAACTTTGAGTTGGACATGTGAGGTACAACTATCTTTCCTAAAATATTTTAGTGGAATCCGGTAAAGGCTTTTATTTTCTCCAAAATATTTCTCATGATAACCTTCTCTTCATTATTATATCCGCAAAGGTGAATTGCATTTTAATAGTTTTCAAATTGGTCCTCTCCAGTTTGAAGATGGCATGTAGTTTCCAGGTTATCCAATGTTAAAAAGTAAAAAAGAAATCGTCATAATTCAGATAGTTTCTCTCCCCCTCTTGGAGGATGATTGTTGGTAGAAAGAAATTTTGAAAGATAGGAGCCTGGAAAACACTGAATCAAAGGAAAGATCAATTTTACTCTCAGTTAGCACGAAGTCCCTGTAAACCATGCTGAAAGTTAAAAGGAATAGCACCAGAAATGATAATTGTGACTATGAATAGGAGTTGGACTCCCTCCCCAGATATGGACTATATATATGCATATACTAAGATGGAATACTCCTCCTACTTATAACCAACATTACTTTCTCCCTCTCAAGATGGGTTGCAGGCCCAAGATATCCAAATCATGGTCGCTGCTATACTTGTAATGACTCATTCTACACCTGCAACGTCTGAATCCGGGGAAGAGGCGTCTGCAGGTACATATAGAAGTCCATCGCAGGGTTAATCCTGCATTTGACCTCTGCCAATGTTCATTCTACTCCGTAGAAGTTACGTTCAATGTCAATTTAACTTTAAATACACAATAAAGAACAAAAAAATAACTTTTACTCAAAAGAGACATACTATTCATCATGACCACGAAACAGAGAGATCAATCACAAAAGAATATAATACCAACCTTTTGTTCGATCTCCAAATATATAAAAAGTTCTTACAAGAAGCCACGAATCAAAACGAAGGCGTCATCATCTATTTGTGTTAGTGAACGTAGAATGATTTGGCATCGGGCATGACCTCCTCACGATCTCGAAAACCAAGATGCCATTGTCGTTCTTGAATGTAACATAAATTCCCTGTGCTAGCTCTTAATTTGTAATTTTTAATGGAAGATGAGATGTTAGATGAGGCCATTTCCCTGAGATTATCTTTCCTTTCATAACTAATGTAATTCCAATTGTAGTAAGTAGGAAGTCCCCTCATGCGCATGATTGATTTACAGAATCTGGCTCCAATGAATGACATTATCTGATGGAGTCCAGAGACGAATCTTTCCTAGTGGGCCGCTTAGGAAGTTTGCCAATGTGAACTATTGACAAAAGAATATGGGAATTAATCAAGAATAATTGATAAGATTCAATAACGACTGCATAGGTCAGTTCGGTTTGTCTTAGTGCTTTTGGACACCAAGTGGCCGAGCTGGTCGACATCAATGATGTAAACGTGGTTATTATATGAGTGGCCATATGTTTTGTTAAAATAAGCTTTCTTGGTGATTCATGTTCATGATGTAATCTTAATTTCGACTTCAACACTAGGCATCAGGAACTACTAATATTTAAAAAGTGTGGAGACCAAGAAAAAAGGAAAATAGTGTGCTTCATTTAGCCATTAGTCTAAAACCATCAGATGCACGGAGTTTTCAATTTTGGAATGAGGCCGAAGAAGAGATCAGGACAAATTTGAAAATGTCAAACGACAAGAATGATTGCTAAAAGCAACAACGATGAAATTCAATGCCTCCAAATTAATGAAACACGAACTCTTATAATTTGGACTCTGTGGCCATGTTTGATATACTCGGATTCACATCCGACGCTACCACATGTTTGCTGTGGTCAAAGTTCAAATCATTCCCCACCATACGTGGTTGGTCTTCACAAGGAACATGAATTTGAAGTCAGCCTCAGATCTCCATGGGAATCATGCATAGCCTATATAATATCTACATAATATAAGTGTGAAGGAACCTATGTTGATCACTATAACTGTTATTGGACTCTCTCTCACGCTTCGTTCTACGCATATGCATGAGCGCTTGAGTTTGATCTTTCTGTCCACTTGAACTAGCCAAACCTCTCTCTCTCTCTCTCTCTTTCTCCCTCCTCCCTCTCTTATCCGTCTTCCCGACACACAGACACACAATGGGTCATGCCCTCAAGGTAGCCCTACTGGCAGCCATGGCCATACTTGTAATGAACTGTTCTGCAGCAACAACCGCAACGGAGGAACCTGCCAACTGCCCCATCCACCATGACAGAAACAGGAACACAGACCTTCAGTGCTCATGGGGAGATTTGGCGATCGTGGCGGCGAAAGATTCACTGTTTTCTAGCAAGCGGGCTTATCCTTCTCCTCCAACGCCTGTTTCCAATCCGCACCACAATTTTATTGTGCGGCCTTCACCCCCGCCGGCCAGGGACGCTTCCTCATGATTTAATTTATCCGGTTTCTAACAACTGGAAGTGCACTTCTTTTTGTCTGCAATTGTGTTTAGATGAGATCAAATTAAACATGCTTCATCGTAATCAATGTAAGAAACTACGTATGCGGTTCTGAAATCATGATTGGCGTCACCATTGATTCCACGTCCAGTTTTGGTTAGAGGTGCATGGCTATAGGAATCATGATTTAGAACAACCCATTCATGGTGATTCTTCACCCTGTGGATCTCCTTCTTGGTTCAAAATTTTGGGCCTAAATTAATGGTTTTGAGCTTCCTTATCACCGTTCTTACAAAGTCACATGCTGTGAATATATTGGTGTTTGTGATGTATCATCAAGCGGCAGAAATCACAAGGTGACAAGATGCTCGTCGAATACCTAGAAAGCAAATTAATATTTCTAAAAAGGTTTCAAATATCGAAAAAGAATCAGCTATTGTCAACATTGGTGAAAAGTTTTCCGAAACTAAATTTACTCAGACGTAGAGAAAGAAAAAAAAACACAAAGAGAGAAAAGAGATCTGGCAAAATAAAAATTCATTATCAAAAGGCGTGACGTGTTGTCATACACCAAGTATGAAAAACGGCAAAGGAAAATAAATATACGCACAAGAGGAGAAGACATAGAGCTAACTAGCCATCAGCTGTAGGCATATAAGCAGATCCCATTCGGATCTGATGTACCATTTGCCAAATCCAGTTTATCAAGTGTTCGCATAGTCAGGTTCCAATTTGAATTTGACTGAAACTGAGAAAAAGTATATACTATATATGTATCCAGTTGATAAATTCATAACTGAACCCGATCCAAACCCGACTTCTGAATTCATAATCCAAATTTCAATTGGTTGCTAAATCTTATTCAAAATTCGAGTGGGTGATGATTGTTAAATAACTGAATCTTATCCAAAAAACAATTTGGATGATAACTTTTTAGACTGAAATCCACATTCCAAATCCAAATCCTAGTCAAATTTAACAATAAAAACCAAAAATTTAACTTTGTCAAAAACAACATTCGAGTATATGAGGAATGGGCATTACTAATGTAACGCCCCAGAAGTTTAGTCATGTATCGAAGATTGTGAGGGATCTTCAAGGGCTTATAAAGGGAGGTTTTAATGAGATGATTGTCCTGGTTCATAGTCTTTTTAGGATTGAAACCGAAATCGCTAGGGGGCGGGTTGAGATCCGTCGAACCAAGGGCCCGAGCTCGGGAGTGGGTCGGGTTCTTATAGTGGTATCAGAGCTGGTTTCAACACTCGGACCTGGGGTCCCACACGCGCGAACGCGTGTGCTTTAAGGGGGGTGGATTGTAACGCCCCAGAAGTTTAGTCCTGTGAAGATTGTGAGGGATCTTTAAGGGCTTATAAAGGGAGGCTTTAATGAGATGATTGTCCTGGTTCCTAGCCTTTTTAGGATTGGAACCGAAATCGCTAGGGGGCGGGTTGGGATCCGTCGAACCAGGGGCCCGAGCTCGGGAGTGGGTCGGGTTCTTATAACTAAAGTTTTATTTATTTCGATGTACCGTATAGCATGAAATCATAAATCTTTGATGCATGAGAAAGGACATCGTAATTCGAGAAGTACTGGCGTGTAGCGTGTAGCGTATGAGTAGTTGCCCTCATACTGTATAGCGTATGAGACATTTTAATCCAGTTCAAGAAGTACTACACCGAAATCGAGTTTCATATGTGACTAAATCCCAATAAAAATCCAACCCAATCAAATGCGGGTTGCAAGTCTTATACTAGTCCAACCAAAAGTCGACTTGATTCCCCCTCGTCTTATCTGACGCTTGTTGTTGTAGTCATGTGACAGATAACGGAAGATCTGCCTAGCTCCTTACCTTAAGCAAAGGATATTCATATGGTCCAATCTTTTCATACCCGTATAAGGAAAGGATATTCATATGCCTCGTAAATCGTTCTCTGATGGGAATGATTAATTTACATATAGAAGCTGTTATCAATGTAATTTGGTAGAGTCAGAAACGAGTTTCCTGGGCCGCCATTCAGAAAGTTCACGGGTGTGAACCATTTGGGAGAAGACAGAAATCAATAATAATCAATAGAGTCAACAGCGGCATTCAGGCTGCTAGTCGATATATTGTAAGACAACATTAACAGTAAAAAGAAATTTTTTGTAAAGACAAAAAACCAAATAAAAAAAACTGAAAAGACTTAAAAGGACAGTTTTTTCAATAATTTTAAAAATATTCCCTTTTCTTTAGGACTCGTTTGATGGGCGGGGAGGAAAAATTTGTACGGGCGGGTGAAATTTCACCCGCCCGGTTGAGAAGCCATCAAACGGGGTGGAATTCCACCCGTTTAACCGAAGAGGCGCTCGAAAGTCCGAGCTCGGAGCTCGGACTTTCGAGCGGGTGAAATTTCACCCGCTCGAAATATACCCATCATGCTATTCTGCTGCAGCGCTCGATGTCCCTCCGCAACTCTCGACCTCCCTCCGCAGCGCTCGAAGTCCCTCCACAACGCTCGACCTCCCTCCGCAACTCCTCCTCCCTCGTGCCTTCTCACTGCCAGGTCTCACCGTCGACCGTCGCAAGACCCTCAAGCGGCCGGCGTCGGAGGTTTTTCTACCGGTATATCTCTCTGTCGCTCTCTCTCTCTCTCTCTCTCTCCCCGTCGCTAGCTGCCCACATTTCCCCCCTTTCTTCCGCACATTTCCCCCCTTTCTCTGTGCTGGGTAGCACCCTCAAATGCCCCCATTTTTTCCCCCCTCAAATGCCCCCATTTTTTTCCTCCCTCGTGCCTTCTCACTGCCAGGGTTTCACCGTCGACTGTCGCAACACCCTCAAGCGGCCGGCGTTGGACATTTTTCTGCCGGTATATCTCTCTGTCGCTCTCTCTCTCTCTCTCTCCCCGTCGCTAGCTGCCCACATTTCCCCCCTTTCTTCCGCACATTTCCCCCCTTTCTCTGTGCTGGGTAGTTCCCTCAGACGCCATAATCTTCACTCCTCCATTTCCGCTTTTTGTATCTTTGATTTGTGTGGTTCTTTTGTTTTTTTTTTATTTAATTTCATGTTTTGTTTCTCTTGTTGGGTGTTCACATTTCTTATCGTTCTTATTTGCGGCAGTCTGTGTAAACGAGCAGCTAAGTAATAGAAGCATTGAGCTCCATGTATTGAAAACAAGCTTTTGGTGGAGGCATAGAAATGGTTGCCTTAACCTTATCTCGTTATCAGTATCGCCGTTCTTTTCTCTGAGTTTCATTATGTTATCCCTTAGGGCATTTGGGCCCTTAGATAGAAACGGGGCTTAGATTTCAGCGACGCAAGTTGCCTGTACAGGGACCTATCTGACAATAAGAGAAGAATCTATTTTTCTCGTTTGTCAGGTAAGCTATTGGAGGTCGCCCCCATGGAACTCAGACCCTTCCACACCTTGGTTATGTTAATATGAGCCGACAATGAGTAATCGATCTCTGTTCCTGGAGTTCCTGTCTTGCCTTCTCAAGTTCTTTTGTGAAAGACCAACAGTAAGAGTACCACAGTGCCTTATAACTTAAAACCTGCAAAAAAGAACAGGGCCTAGCTCTCTGTATCTACGGGAGAGTGAATTTCTTTCGAATTAGTTCCTAGTAGAACTGTTGTATCCTTTTCCATTTTTATTCTCTTTCCTTTACCAATTGTCATTGTCTTGGCCAAGTATATGATAGAAAGGAACATGAATGTCTAAGGGTGCTTTTAACTTTTAAGTAGTGCATAACAATCACCGTGTAGATTCTTCCTGTTTCTAGGATGTTGGTTTTCTTCAACTTATATCGGAGGCTTGCAGAAGCAAAATGGGCTGCATGAGATGGAGAAAGATGCCTGAACTAATAGGCAGTTTGTTCATAAATAACGTTGTTCACGCCTCCGGTGTCTAATTGTTCTATTCTCAGTTATTGTTCTCTTATATGTTTTTCACCAAAGAAAAACATGTAATGATCTTTTCTATGGATGAAACATAACATATAGCATTAGCTCATCGTTCTCACAAAAACACTTTCATTTCACTTTGTCTTTACAACAAATAGAGCCATTGTTTGGAGCTTGTAGTGGTTAATCTTTTTCTTTTTGTATTTGACACAGATTCTCACTATTGCAAGAATCAAGTTTTAACTTTTATTGGATTTAGAGTGCGGTTTTCACTTGATTCCTATCGCAAAAATAGTTGCTATTCTTTTTGCATAAAGCTTGCATCAAATTTTGGCAACATTGCTAGTGAACGACAAATTAAAATCCCAAATATTCAGTTTATTGCTGACGTCTTTTGTACTTATCATGTGTTATTAGTTTGCTTTGGTTCTTTATTTAATATTTCTTAGTTTATTTTTTTAGTGGTTAATTAAAATCCCAAGTACACCCTTTTGTGGATTTGTACTCATGTTACTTTTGTGGACAATTTCTGTTTAATGTTTTTGGGAACAAATATATAACTTTTGCCGTTGTAGATTAAGTTAAGAAGGTGTTTTCTGTTGTAATGTGTTGCTAGATATTTCTTTTTGCTTTTTGTTATATATATCGTGTGAATGGCCGTGTCTTTTAATGAACTGGCTTTATTGTGATTTGTTTTGGGATGATTGATGAAGAAATATATGGGTTCTGCAGTCCATTTTTTGTATATTGGTTTTGGCTTGGTGGTGGTTCCATGAGGTGATGATCTTTCTCGTTTGGTGGTGTGCTTGGGTAATCTGTACATATAAGAATCGGTGATGAGGTGATGATCTTTCTCGTTAGATGTTTCGGCTTCGAAACACAAGCTTTTGTGGCATTTATTTGAGTGGTGATCTTTTGTTGTTTTGTAAGTTAGCATTCCTACTCCTTCCAAAGTGGAATTGGGGAGGAGAAAAAAAAACAACATTTTCCTTCCTGTGCATCAAACAGGGTTAAATTTACCACGTTAAATTCTTCATGTTCATCAAACTGGGTTAAATTTATCACGTTAAATTTCATCCGACAATCAAACAGGACCTCGTTTTGGAAGAGGGTAAAATTTCATCCACTAAATTTTTCTAGAAAAATTTACCTTGGTAAACTTACCGCGTTAAATTTCACCCGTCCATCAAACGGGCCCTTAGCGTATGTGTGTTGCGTGCACCGACCCGCGAACTCTGTTTGAAATAAAATAGTACTAAAAATATTAATCCTTTTTTTTGTTTGTTTGTGAACGTGCTAGTTCTCGCATGTGTCTCGCAGATGCATAAAGGTTTACGAGGCAGCATCATCGTATTCAAGGAAGAAACGTTTTTGATACTTGAACTCATCCCTGCCTTTGATGCAAATAGTTTTTTCCTGGAAGCAGTACTGGCGTTGGCGGGTCACGTGACGTCTAGCACTAGACGAGTACTAGCCAAATTTAATACAAGTGAAGCCGTTGGATAAATTAATTAATTGCCGACATAAATGAGCAAGAGCCACAAATTAATACAAGCTCTGCATGGCCCTCTCTCCGTTGAATTGCGCCAGAGGAAGAAGAAACTTGAAATTGAAGACTGACCCCATGTGAGCTCCCCCTTCATCGCTGTCACCTGCAGAATGGTCCTTATAAGGACTCCACTCCTCACTAGCTTCAATCCTGAAACAAGTTCCTGTTGTAAACCTATGGCCATACTAGCCACCACCCAAAAGAAATGGAGGATTCTAGACACCACCCCATTGCTGGCTGTGGCTGCGTGGCCGCCATCCTTAAGTGGATCAAAGTTGCCATAGAGAAGGCCATTCGATCGCCATGGCCATTTGATCCAGCCGTTGTTCCTCCAATTCCAGATCCTCCAGAAGTGTTAGAGCCGTCATCACCATTGTCCCCCATTCCTAATGAACCGCATGATTTCGATATTTTTCTAAGCTTCAGAGGGGAAGACACCTGAAATGGATTCACTAGCCATCTCTACCAGGCTCTACATAGTCGCAGTTTGAAAACCTTCATTGACAATGAAGATTTGCACAGAGGTGAAACGATCGAGGAGCTATTTCACTACATCTAGAGAGGTCGCAGGTGTTTGTGCCAATCATTTCCAAGGGCTATGCCAACTCAAAATGGTGCCTAAAAGAGATTGCCAAGATAGTTGAGTGCACACGCGGGAGGCTCATTGTTCCCATCTTCTTCAATGTCGAACCTTCTCATGTTCGTCACCAGGCTGGGCCTTTCAGTTCTGCCTTTAAATCGTATGACAATGACAAGAAAATGAACAAAACAGAAGTAGACAAATGGAGAGATGCCTTGAAGACGGTAACCAATTTTTCCGGCTACAGCCTCAAGGTCGACGCCAATGGGTATCCACTCATATCTTTCTTTTTTTCTCTCTCTCTCTCTCTCTCTCTCTCTCTCTCTCTCTCTCTCTCTCTCTATATATATATATATATATATATATATATATATATATATATATATATATATATATATATATATATATATAGTCAAGATTAAATATCAGCGTGAAGAAACCCCAAATATCCTCTTCAGTACACCATTTTTTGAAAAAGGTAAAAATTTATTTCAGAACAAGCAACAATTATGAGTAATAATTTTCTGATTTTCACTGTGAATCGAATTTGAACATAAATAGCTACAAGTCCGCACGTAATTATGCAAAGGTCCGGTACGAAGGTGGGCATGTCATAGGTCCAATTGAATATATTGAGGGATCAGATAGGAATGTCTTCCGGGCGGGGTCGAATTTTGTTCTTGCTGTTTAGATCATGGATATTATATTTTGGATTTTGAACCTTAGATTATGGATTTTGGATATCGAATTTTGGGTTTCAAACTTTGGATTTTGGATGTATCATCTCAGATTTTGGATTTTGAATTTTGAATTTCAGATCTTGGATTATTGATATAGAATCTTGGATTATTGATATAGAATCTTGGATTTCAGATTTTAGCTTTTACATTTTGGATCTCAAGCATTGGATTATGAATTTTGTATCTTTGATTTTTGATATCACATCTTCGGTCCTCGATATTGGATTTCATTCTCAAACGTTGTATTTGGGTTGTGAATTTCCATAACATGATATGATATTTCCTATGTTTATATCTCTATTTCAAATTTTGAACAACAATCCCTCATATCGTGATCTCAGTTTATGGATTTACATTCAGATTCCTTAGATAAGTCCATGTCTTACACCTTAGTCCAAGTGGAGACTGGAGACCTGACTCTAGGTCTACACGACCTAATTTGGCATGCATCATATTAGATTTAGGATCACGGTTTGCATTGGCCTATGATTATCTAGACATGAACAGACCTCAGATTAATTTATTCTTGTTCATCAATTTCTAAGATCTACCTAGATTATAAAACATGCATGATTTTGAAAGTTAGTGTACATTTAAATTTAGGGTACGCTTAACTTAAGAAATTGAACATTTTAGTCTAATTCTTAGTCTGATTATCCCTAGTAAAGGCTTTAAGAAATGGTCAGACCTCGTACCGACATGTTGAGTCCTATCTCTCGGAATCCTGCACAAGGAATGGAGAAGAGTACATGTATTTTATTTGATTTATATGGTCTATATGTAAGATCTGACCCAAAAAAAAAACCTGTAAACAAAAATGGTGGCTGTGATGGGACTGTCATTGTCTGACTAGGCAAAATGTCTAATTCTTTATGTTCCAGATATCGTCACATTCTGAGAGCCATCTAAGTATCATCATTTGATGAATGTGTATATCTCTGAAGTGCATTAGGACTTAAAATTGAGAAGGATTTTCCATGTTCACTCAACTTATAAGATCATACATTACCCCTCTCAATTTATGAGTTGCTTGAAAACAATGCTTACCTCTCACTTTTATTTTAACCATCATCTTAGGCCTCAATGTATTAGAGCTAACTGTTTGCTTATCTGCTTGCATGTTTCAAAATTTCCTCACACCTATATGTTTTGGTCATCATGTCAAGGAATAGTGACACTTTATGCATTGACTCAGGTTGGTTCAATGGCTGGACCAACCTATTGGAGGTGGGTCTTGGTCATCCATTAACTCGTACTAAGTCCTGGTATATTAGGCAGTGATCAAGAAGCATGAAGACTCTTAACCCATAAAGCCATTTTAAGGAGTCTATGCCGCGTACTTCGGATTTCTTATCCAAGTATATGGGCATATCCAGTTTGTAAAACAATTGATGATCTCAAATCCTAGATATCTAGTTCAATGTGACCAAGCAATTTTCAAACATTTGCATGATAGAGCCATGTCATTAGGAGGTGTTGTTCATGTCATTAAGAGGTGTTGTTTGAAGCATTTTGTGTGTCTTTCTTGGCTACGTGTTTATCTTTTTGCATTATATTTCATCAATACTTATGCACCAAATTTTCATAAAAATACTTGGTGAATTTTTCCAAAAGGAATCTCTGTCTTCTAGTGTCAAAATCATCTAGAATTTTCCTTTTCAATGTCACCTTGTAGGGTCTCTTCATCTTGTTAAGGTTGAAATTGTCATTTTATTGGAACCTCTTCTTCGGTGTAACAGGCAAAATCTCATCACACAACCTGGCTATTCTCTATTTGTGTATTCATTTACATGTCTGTCTTGACCTTCACCATACCATTTCTATCAGTCACTATGATCATGAAGTTTCTCCTCGGTCTCATTGTATGTTATATTTTTGGAAGTGATCAAGTGTAACAACTCGACCCACTCTTGGGCTCGAGCTCTTGGTTCGACGAATCCCAACCCACCCCCTAACAGTTTCGGCTCCGACCTCAAAAAGGTTGGGAACCAGGACCTTCAATACGAGACTAAACATTTGGGACGTTACATCAAGACAACAAAATCTATTCTCCAATCACTAGTAGAACATCAAATAGACAAACGAGGTCTTCAACAAGTTTTTAACGTCATTTGGGACGTTACATCTTGTTCTCTCCAATGCCACATAGGGATGATTGATGCCGCCTCCTCAAATAAATCATTTTTCTTCCTCACGTTCAAGCTTCGTGCTAATCTTTCGTGTGATAAATTCCCTGATGGCTAGGTTAGTCTTTTGTCACTACTAGGGCATTTTTCTACAAAAGAATTACAAGTTACACAAAAATAGACAAACGGGGTCTTCAACAAGTTTTTAAAATCTGAGAGCAATCAGTCTACAGCGTTTTATCCAAGCACATACCAATTTTTCAAGTTTTGTGTCATTTTCAAAAGCTCCAAGGTTTCAAGCATACAAGGTTTTTCCAATGTTGCACTTCAATGCATATATCTCTTCAAAAGTTTCACTTCGTGCACACAAGCTTTTCAGAGTTAGTGCATACCAGCTGACCATCTTTTGGAAGTTCATATGACATAGGTTGTAGCATAGGTGACAGTTTAAAACCTAAAAAAATAAAAAATATATATGGATTCTTTAACTATTTTTTGGCTATATAAATACTGAGTTTTAAGTAACCGAAGGTTCAAATTTTATAAATCTAGCTAGCATTTGCAAATCAACTAATAAAATTAGGGATGTTAATGGATCAAAATAGATAAGATATTTGAAGAAACTTTTTTTAAATAAATCATATACAAAAACATAATCATACTAGCCAAAATACTAGATTTCAATTTTAAGAGATAACACCTTCAAACTCAGATTGAATTTTACATGAATATTTGATTACATAGTAAGTACACAAAGATGTGATGACATTAGGGGTTCTGGGCCCAAGATGGTTTCCAGTAAAGAAACATTATTAATATCCATACATTTGGAAACATGGATCTTAACATACTATGATGAAGAAGTATGAATTATCATATCATAAAAATTGTTGTTCACTAAATCATAAGCTAGAGGTCATTAATGCATCATTAAGGTTACACAACATACTTTTCCATATCTATTACATTCTTTATTAGAATTTAAAGTTGAATTTTAGATCAGATATAGCTGCGAATTTAAAATTAACCGAAGTTTATTTTTAATTTAAATGTGGGGTTGAGACATGATATAGACTTCTCTTCATTTTGTATTCAAATATGAATATGTGAAGATTCAATAAGCCAGACATGGCAAGTAGTACGTTCCCTTTGAGTCCAATTCTTTGGCAACACATGTTTTGAACTATGTAAACCACATTTGTACCATAAAATTAGGAATAAAAGTTTAAGGAAATTGATGTCTGAAATATAATTAAAAGCATTCATGTGAAGAAAGGTGCTTGCACACAAATATTGACTAAATCACAACGAATCTCATGACTTATCGACTAATGACTTTGAAGCTGGCCATAGAAAGCAACCCTATGCACAACTTCGGGGCATTATGCTACTAAATGACTAAAATACTCTGCGTCTATTCAATGAAAAAAAAAAAATTCCCTCCTTTAATAAGGATAGAAGACCGAAAGTGAAAAGGACATGATCTCCAAAATATTCATTTTTTTTGTTTTCAGCAATATGCATATCAGCAAATTCAGCGAGACCGTGTGGGCAACTGCCCCACACAAGCCAACCTTCTGATTTAAAACTTCAAATGCACTAGGGCATGTATACTGAGGAGCCGTAGAACTGCTATGGTGTGTGTGTATAATTTGTGATAATTTGTGAGATGTGGACCTCTATCGAAGTAAATTTATATGTACGAAAGCTAATTTTTTGGCAAAAATAAATGAACCTACACCTAGTATCAAAATTTTTCATTTTTCATGCCCAATGGATAAAGAGCTTTGAAATAAATCAATGTACACTTTGAGAATTAAAAGTTTTCATTTTTAATGCCCTATGGACACTTATTAACTTTTCCATATAATCCTCAAACAGCTGACCCCTAACAAAAAAAAAAACGATTTTCCAAAATGTCTAGTCCTTTGTTAATTTTCTTGAAGGGAGCAATCTTTTAAATTATTTTGATCTTAATGTTTTTAGTGAGTGAGGTGGTTTGAAATTTTTATGAAAAAATTGAGGACCTTTTTTCTTAACTTCTAAAAAGTTGATGAGTGCCGTGTCATTTACTCAGAAAGGAGGCACTTTTTTTATGATATTTTTTCTATTTTGTTTTTAGATTGAGTCAATGGTCAAGGTGGACCCACCCCACTTTTGAAGGTCACTACGGTTGACCATGATAGCTAGGGTTGGTCTTCTCCTCAAGCAGATTTGTCGTCTGGTTCTGGGCAAAGAACTTAATGTACACGGTTACTTAAGTGACTAAAATACCCTGGGCAATAAAAAGGCAATCATCCTTTTACAAAGTCAAATATAAATGGAAGAAAGAAAGTTCAACTTTGTAACTTACCGGACACGACTATCCAAATGACTAAAGCAGTACTTTAAGGAGATAGGGGATTGAATGTTTGGGAGGTTGGCTCTTTTCTTGGCGGTAGAATGAAATATTCTTCTTATTCATCCAAAAAAGATATGGATAGCTTTCATGCAATTTTTACTAGATTGATGGAAAGTTATAAAATTGATATGCCGTGTGGGGATATAATGCACCAAAATAGTGGCAGATATATCATTTTCAATTGCTGCAACTTTCACCTGACAAAAGCGGCAATTAATGTTGGCAGGCAAAATCTCACGGTACGGTGACAGCAGATTTCAGTGGGGAGACAGTAGCAATGCAGTGTTTGTGATGAAGTTCAATGAAGGGATGCAAGGGAAGTTTCAAGTAACAAACGGACTTGGACCTGTACAAGCTGCCCAAGTTATGCAAGTAAGCAACCTCTCACAAAAATTAAAGAAAACAATTGCTAGAAAATAATAATAAATCATACAACAATAATTAGGAAAAAATTGTGCCCCCTTTTTTTTTATTAAGGGTGGATATGAGTAATTTACTAATCATTGAAAACCAATCGGTTACTTCTGCAATGATAAAGAAATGGATCATTAAATTAAACCTGAAATTTGCTTTGGGCAAGTTCCAGATTTGATAAACTGTAATTTGGATAAAGTAAAGATTCCGATAAGCAGTTAGAATCTTTTCTAAGTTCAGATCTGATCTCATTTTTTTTATTCTTTTACATTTTGATCATTTTTTTTTGTATCTGAGAGGTGGGTGCTTGAGAAAGAGCCTGGTTTTGGAAGTAATCACAACATAATGAATGTTGGATTGTAATGACAAAATTGTTAAAACGAGTTAATCCAGTTAAAAGAACCCAGACATGCTTATTATAAACGAAATGAACTGACTTCGAGTTTGGCGTTGTGTCAATGAGAGGCCTTCGATCTTGAGTCCATTTGGCCCAACTCAAACTCGACTTGGCTCATGCGCAGCCTTATTGACCCCCAACCAAACAGGTAGAGCAAAAAAGTAAAATACAGAATGCCCATCTAAACAAGTTTTCTCTATAACATAAAAAAAGAAAACCTTGCCCCTCGCTAATTCCATCAGCAACTGTGAATTTTTTTTTAACATTTTTAATTTTGTTAACGTTTTTTAAAAAATTTTTTTGTTGATTGGAGCAATTTTTTAAATTATTATTATTTTAGTATTTTTTATTCAAAGTGGTTTTGAGAATTTCATGAAAAGGTTAAGCTCTATAGTGCCGTATCATTGCCCAATAGTGAGGTACTTTTTTGTGAATTATTTTCCTTTTCTTTTAAATGAGCATTTCTTTCTTTGAAAGAGATATAGTATCCAAAATGTTCATTTTTTTGGGAAATGATTAAAGTGCTCAAAATGCCTTTGGTGGATATGTGTTGTGTGCGCAATGCCGTCAATAAAACGTCCACTATGATGACTCAATCCTGCACCAGCAATCACGCCCATTCCTGTTGCCCCTTGTGGAATAGGTCTGTTGAGTAAATTGTCTGATGTGAACCTCTATTCAAGTAAATTTACATGTACTAAACCTAAATTTTTGGCAAAATAAATCAATGTACATTTCGATAATTAAAAGTTTTCATTTTTAATGCCATACGGACACTTATTAACTTTTCCATATAATCCTCAAACAGCTGACCCTCAACAAAAAAAAAAAAAAAGATTTTTAAAAATGTCTAGTCTTTTGTTAACATCTAAAAAAATAATTTTCTTGATGGGAGCAATCTTTTAAATTATTTTTATCTTAATGTTTTCCATTGAGTGAGGTTGTTTGAGAATTTTATGAAAAAATTGAGGTTCTCTTATTTTTAACTTATAAAAAGTTGATGAGTGCCGTGTCATTTGCCAAAACATGAGGCGCTTTTTTGTGATATTTCTTCTTTTTTCTGTTTCTTTTTTTGTTTTTAGACCGAGTCAATGGTCAAGGTGGACCCACCCCACTTTTGAAGGTCACTGCGTGTTGGACGGGTTAACCGTGCTAGCTAGGGTTGGTCTTTTCCTTAAGGCATCGTCTTGCTGGGAACTTAATGTACACGGCTATCTAAATGACTAAAATACCCTGGACAATAAAGAGGCATCCATCCTCTTACAAGGACAAATGTAAATGGAAGAAAAGAAGTTCACCCTTGTACAATGAACTTAATGTACACGGCCATCTAAATGATTTCTCCAACCATCCTCCTACAAGGACAAATATAGATTGAGAGAAAATAAGTCTACCTTCCTTGCTTGAAGTACATGGCTATCTAAATGACTAAGATGCCCTGGGTGATAAAGAGGCAACCATCCTCCTACAAGGACAAATATACATACCTCAAAAAAATTCACCTTTCTAAAAATATGTGCCAAAGGTACAACTAGTTGGGGGCACTGCCTAGTGTACATAACAAATATGTGCCAAAGACGTTTTAAGGCATTTTGGCTATTCATGAAAAAAAAAATAGACATTTTAGTAATTTTAATTTTTCACATATTCCATTTTTGTCCTCATAAGGGGGTTCGCTTTCAGTCGTTACAGAACATTGGCCATTTTCTACTATAAATAGGAGGAGAGACCAGAGGGAAATTGTGACAATAGAAGGAAGAGTCATGGAGGCGAACAGAAACAGTACTGCTTTCTCATGGCTCCTTCTCCTTCTGCTCTCTCATCTCTGCCTGTGGATGAAGGTGCAGTCGACAGAGATGCCAAGTGTTCAATTCAAGGCAGTGAACTTAGGCGGGTGGCTCGTCACTGAAGGCTGGATTACACCTTCTCTCTTTGATGATCGCATATACAACAACGATCTGCTGGTGAGATAACTGGGCAGTTGCCCACACAGTCTATATATATATATATATATATATATATATATATATTCATAATGGTGGCCTCCAACAATTTGTTTACTTGTATACTGTATTGCATTTAATTATTTGCACAGTGCCCCTCAATGTTTAAATTTTTTTGAATGAGTATCATTTACTTCAAGGGGTGTAGCTCATAGCTAGTCTAACAGGAGAGCACAAAAGAAGTATGATGACAGTTTAGTTCCCATAAATACTACTTAGACATGAAAAGGAGAAATTGTTACACTTTAGTTGATCGACTTACCATACCCCACCCCGATGCAGACGAAGCCTCCAAAAAAAAAGGAAAGAAAGAGTAGGGGTTTTGAGATCTTCTTGCTCTATTGAGATGAGTTGTTAACCTCTTCCTGCTTCTCATGACTACCACTTGACTTGTTCTAGCTGAGACCCATAAACTAATGATCAAGAAGATTCCATCCATGTCACTTCACCATCTCGAGTTTGAAAACGAGTTCGTCACACTTTGTGGTCGGTCGTCTCTTCATTTTCTTTTGCCTTCAAGAGAGAGCTTCAGGTGTTGTGTTGGCATGATCATGATTCTCTCTGTTTCCTAGATCTAACCCCTTATTGCACACACCACTGCTACTCCGATTCTCTTTCATTTTCTATTGTTTTTTCTTTTCAGTTCTCGTGTTTGCTTAATTTTTACATGTTCAGGATGGTACCCAAGTTCAGTTCATGTCGACTGCATCGGGGAAATATCTCACTGCTGAGGATGGTGGTGGTTCCAAGATCGCCGCCAACAGAAACGACGCCTCCGGTTGGGAGACTTTCAAGGTAAAGGCATGCTTGTGTTGGCCCCTGTATGTGTAAGTGGGTGTGAGTGCTAGAGAGGGCAGCGAGAGTTCCTGTGGGGAGTAAACCATCTACGCTTTAAGGGTTTAGATTTTACTTTCTACAACATGGTGTATGATGTTCACTTAGGAACATTTATCTATTTATCTTTTTGTTGGAGGGCATTTTCAGTTTTATTTAAGCATGTTTTCATCTCTGTCAACAAAAGGACGCTTTTGCACTCTTTGACAAGAGGGTCAATTTTCTATTTCCTTTTCCCGATTCATGGGTATTTTCATATTTTGGCCCCTAGTATTCAATTGAATCTCCTGTACCTGCTGATTGAATTTGTTTTGGTATAAAGACCACAGTCGAAATAGAGGGACCCATGGACCTAGAGACCTCCAAGTTGGAAGAAAGATGTTGAATTCAATGGCTAGGATTTGGGCTAGCTGACTGGAACAGCAGCTGGTAAAACGTCAGTTTCAAATTGGATAATTGGTTTTGAAGATGAGCAACTGGTTTCAGTTGGATATATGTACTTAGGTTGTAGACAAGTCATACCAGTTTGAACTGGGGTTGGGGCCTTGGGCTAGAAGGTTGTGTGTGAACCAGAGCAATTGGTTTCAGTTGGATATATGTACTTAGGTTGTGGACAAGTCATACCAGTTTGAACTGGGGTTGGGGCCTTGGTCTTTATATCAACTTTAGACCACATCTTTGGAATTGCATTGCATATTCTTTAATTAACAATGTTTTGCAGTTGTGGAGAGTTGCAGATGATCAATTTCAGTTCCGAGTCTTCAATAAACAATTTATTGGGCTCGATGGAGGAGGGGGACCAAGCAGCTCCATCGTAGCAGTGGCAACGGTGCCGGCGGAGTCCGAGACGTTCCAAATTATCAGGAACCGTGATGATCGAAACCGGGTTCATATCAAAGCACTGAGCAATGGGATGTTTCTGCAGGTACGTGCATCTTTTCGCGGGGCCAACTTTCTTTCGGTTGCTTCTTCTTTAGGTGAAGCAAATTACACGAATCCTACAATCTTTTGGACTGAAACTAAAATCGTTCAAGGGATGTTTGATAGCATTTGATTTTAAAATCCCATGTGGATATGATATGACATGCTTTTGTTGATGTGACAAAAGTTATATGATAAGATTCTTCGTTTATTAAACCAAGAACTGAGAACTTAAGATATTTATTTCACTTCTTTACATTGTTAAAATATCGGGTTTCAAATCCACGGGGAAGGATCTCATCTTAATGTCACGGTTCTCAATTCGAAAAGAATAGCCTACGCGTATATATATATATATATATATATATATTAAAAAGGCACAATACATAGTAACTTAATTTTGTGTAGGGGCATTTTAGGTATTCACGAAAGTGGCTATCGTGATCATTCAGAGAAAAACCATTGCTCATTTTAGTCCTTACATGCAAGAGGCCCTCTTTTTTAAACATAGCGACATTTTGGCTAATTCAAGCTCAAACAAGTAACTCGCATGCTCCAACCCAACCATGTGACCTTCTTCCTAACATATTAATGAAACATTGCAGTTATATCCAAAACCCCACCAAATATATTTATAACATATTATCCTTGAGGGGTTGGCGTAATGGTGGGCAAGGAGCCTGCTTCTCGTTTAAATCTCTATGACGTCAAGTCTTTATGCTACTAAAAGAGGGCCACCGACATGCAAATCGAAGGATGATGGGGCTGGCTACTTGAGACACTAAAGCAGACGCTGTACTTTAGAGGACAAAAGGTTGAATGAGAGTTTCAACTGGTTTCTTTGCAATAGAATGAAATAGTCCTCCTTTCATCCAGAAATGTAGCACAAAGATAATGATAAAGATATCATTGGATCGTTTGCTATTAGTTCATGCAATTTTGACCCAATTAATGTGAAATTATGAAATTGATATGCTGTGTGGGCATATAATACACTCAAATAATGGCAGATATACCATTTTCAATTGCTCCAACTTTCACCTGACAAAATAGGGAATTAATGTTGGCAGGCAAGATCTGAAGGTACGGTGACGGCAGATTTCAGTGGAGAGCCAGACTGGGGAGACAGTAGCAATGCAGTATTTGTGATGAAGGTCTTTGGAGGGATTCAAGGAGAGTTTCAAGTAACAAACGGACTTGGACCTGTACAAGCTGCCCAAGTTATGCAAGTAAGCAACCTCTCACAAAAATTAAAGAAAACAATGGCGATAACATAATAATAAATCATAGAACAACAATTAGGGAAAAACTGTGCCCTGCTTTTATTAAGGTTGGATATGAGTCCTTTACTAATCACATATTTGATTGAAAACCAATGGGTTACTTCTGCAATGATGAAGAAATGGATCACTAAATCAAATCTGAAATGTGCTTTGGTCATGTTTCAGATTTGATAAACTGTAATTTGGACACAGTAAAGATTCAGATAAGCAGTTAGGATCTTTTCTATGTTTGGATCTGATCCCATTTTTTATTCTTTTACACTTTGGTCATTTTTTTTTATCTTAGATGTGGGTGCTTGAGAAAGATCCTGGATTTGTAACTAATCACAATTGGTTAATTATGTTTAAATCTAAATCGTGGATTAGTATAATCTTCAATTTGGATATGCTGAAAATTCAGTCCAAATTACGTTTGCACCTTAGAAGGCGTTGTGTTGGAATGCAATGTTTTGATAAATGTGTTCCAGAATATGGACGCACCTATAAAACATTAAGTTTCAAAAGAAGCAGCATTCCAGTTAATTAGAGATGCAACTTCTGTGTGTTTTGTTTGTGTGTGTGTGTGTGTGTGTGTGTGTGTGTACATATATATACATGTTTTTCCATGCCATGGGAATGTAAGGGGTTATATACTTCGCTAACAAAAACTGAAAGCTTGATCCTTTTTCAAACTTTATTTTCATCTTGTTATTTTCTTTCTTGTAAGTGGGTTTGGTTGGGGTGTTTTCATCATCTCTTGATAGCTCCAGAACTAGGCGCTCTATCTTTTCCGAGCCATGGATCTTTTTCATTTCTGTAGGAACATTGGGACACATTTATAGTTGAAGATGATTTCGACTTCATCGCAAAAAATGGCTTGAACTCGGTGAGGATTCCAGTTGGGTGGTGGACTGCCATGAACCCTACACCTGCCCCTTTTGTTGCAGGATCCTTAGACGTATTGGACAGGGCGTTCTCTTGGGCAGAGTAAGATCCAACAACTAAAATTATACGCTTTATGAATATTGTTATACATTTTTAACGCCAGCTTCAGCTAGGAAATTAAAAAAGAACAAAATTGTTTCAGAATATAACAATGTAACGTTGCTCAATTCAGGAAGTATGATCTCAAGGTCATATTGGATCTCCATGCACCACCTTACTCTCAAAATGGACAGGACCACAGTGGGTCTAGAGATGGCACCATTGAATTTGGATCAACTCAAGAAACCATTGACAAAACTGTTGAGGTCATAGAGTTTTTCTCGGCAAGGTATGTTCCTCACTTTTTTTCGATGTTCATATATTCATCAGATTTATGGTACAAATGATGAAGAAAAGCTTATACCATATCTGGTTCCATTTTTAAATTCACTGTCTGAATCCAACTTATGAATTCAAAACTGAATCAGGATAGTTCAATTCTGAAGTAATTCACTAAGATATCCAGGCGAATCCGATCCATGGACATCCCTAAAGTCACTCGTAGACAGCTAATCATGAGTTTTAAACTTATTAGTCACATGGGTGCTCCAATAAAGTCCCATACCCATGTCGTTATACCCATTCCCAAAGTGGGCACACGAACACACTTTGGACACTTAATTTTTAAATCAAAATTTATCCAAACTATTTAATTTTACTTGATTTATTTTTTTAACTCAAATTTTGTTCTGTTTTTTAGAGTTATTGTTCATTAACATGCAATACTTTTGTTTATATCACTTGTTTATTTAAATACTATTTTCATTTTTGCTTGTTATGAAATTTTGTATATATATATATATGTGTGTGTGTGTGTGTGTGTGTACACACACACACACATATACCCACATTTTCTAAAGTTTTCATGCCCTTACTATATGACTTAAATTTCATAATCACTGGGTTTTTCTTGCAAGAGGAAAGTCATCTGCATTTTTTTTATAAAGGTTTTGTGGTTAAGAAGCCATGCTTTTGAAGCTCTACACGGTCGGAGAGATGAACTTGGGCATGGTGACTAAACTACATAAACTAGCCAGATTTCTAACAAAGAGATTAGTTTCTTTGTTCTTTTGTAAAGGCTGAAGGTTCCATATAGCTGAAATTAAAAGTTGAAGAAAAAGCAAAGTGGGTACATGAGGACCAATTGCACTTAACTAAGTAGATTTAATATGGTTTATTATGGAAAGTTTTGCTTATTACATTTTCTATTTTGAACTTCAAAGTGACTTTTTACTTAAAATAGCTGTAAACTTAAAAGTTTAACGTTAGTATCACTATCCCCAAGGTCTATCACAGGAGTTGAATCAACAACCGGCTGCCATAGCCAAGCAACTATGCCAAGCTCTTAAGGGCTACTTTATTTGAATAAACAAAATGTCATTCTTGTGTAATGCAGATATGCAAGTTCACAAAGCCTAGCAGCGGTGGAGCTTATCAACGAGCCCTCAGCTCCTGCTGTGACCCTTGATGTCATTACCCGATATTACGAGGCAGGGTACGCTGCAGTCAGGAGACATTCTCCCACAGCCTACGTTATCATGTCCAGAAGACAGGGAGCACCACCAGCTGAGCTCTTGACCCTCGCCAATGGGCGCTCCAGAACTGTCATTGATGTCCACTACTACAGCATCTACTCTCCCATCTTCCAAAGCATGACGGTGCAGCAGCACATAAATTACATCTACCAAAGCAGAGCTTCCCAACTAAGCAAAATAACCCAAGACAATGGCCCCCTTTCCTTTGTAGGTATGTATTTACTTCTATATGCTTCTCGCATTTCGCCTTTAGAAAAATGGTCCCCTTTGTAGGTATATATGATTTCCATACGCTTCTCTCTTTTGTTACAACTCCAGCAATCTATGAGTTGGTCTTAGATAGACACCAATCGCAACAAATAGACTATGAGTTCATAAATAGACTATGAGTTCATGTCCTTGAATTTGCATACTATGCAATTTAGATGGCCTAGCCATTTGCTGTTTTCACATTTGAAGTAACCTCATGTCTTGGAAACATGAATTTCACTTTATTAACACTAGTACGAGAGAGCCTCATATCATGAATGAAACTGATATCAAGATTATAAAGGTGTCTTGTTTAGAGCTCCTCCCTATTAGGCCCCAGCAATAGCTTTTCTTTGAGAGTTTTTACTTGTCTTGTAAAGAGGCACTTTAGTCATTTCAGGCTTCAACAGTAAAATGGGAAAAGAACACGAACAGGACATTTAGACTCAACTTGCATATGTTGCATTACCTTTTCTTATATTAAAATTTTATAATTGTTTAATTTTCTAAACTTAGGGAAATGATGCATCTGAAAGCTAGATTCAACATTTTCAATTCAGCAACTTAAACCAAACGTATCTATATTTGGTTGGACAACATATTGGTGGAGCAATACCAAAAGTTTCTGCTTTGAAATGATGCTAACTAGTGATGTACTAGAGAGGAATGCATTCTCACTGAAGAAGTAGATATGCTTGGCACCGAGAACTTGCATATAAAGGTGGGCATCCTGATACCTGGCCCAAAATAGGCTTAGGCCCGGGCCTTGGTTTCGGCCTATCAAGCCAAAATTAATGAGGCCCGGCCTGACCTGAAAAGAGACGGGCTGGGCTTGGGCTTAGGCTGTGGCCCTGATGGGGCCCGACCGATGCATTTAGATTTTAGGTGACTCACTTTATAAAGTGTTTTTGGTTGGTATTCCTTAAAGATTTCAATATAGGACTTTTTTTTTTCTTTTCTTTTCTCTTGCACCCTCCTAAAAAGTCAGTTTCAACTTTCATGACACTCAAGAAGGGTGACCTTTCCTTTTTTTTTTTATACAAATACCCCACTTTTGAGAAAAACTTGCCTCAAGAATGTTCATAAAAAGGGGCGAGGTTCACCTAGTGTGTGTGTAAAAGGGTCAGATGGATCGGATCGACTCTATCAACAAAAAATTGGGTCGGGCTAGGTATTGGGAAGAGGGTTGGGGCCCGATATCCGACTAACTTTGGGCCTATCCCACCCAGATAATAAACGGGCTGGGTCACAGGCTCGACGATTACCCAATAGGGCTGGACTTGCCTCTATCAGAATCGGGCCGGAACAGCAGTGCTTGCATGTTCAATGCCCAAAATGACCAAAAAACCCTTATCTTCAAAAAGAAACCATAAAATGTTTGGATAATCCTTTTTTCATAAATGACCAATATAACCCTAACATGAGATTGTGTGAAGGCTGTCTCCCATACGCTTTGCATGTCAGTGCCCTAAACATGCAATGAACTCTCCATTACCATAGGGAAAAATGACTTAAACATTACAATTCTATTGTAAATAAACTATCTTATCGTAGATCCATGGTGGTTTTGAAATCACTTAATAATGGAAAGTGCAACTCTAGTCACCATCTTGACATCTGGTTTACTTGTAAGCTTTACCGGGTATGCCTTTTATATACCCATATGTTGTGATTGTATGGGTTGTTTGTTAATAAAAATAGTTTGTTACTATTTCATGAATCTACCTATACATTTGGGGCAAATTCATGAAACATGACGTTAAAGTGTTTCCTGACTTTGCTCTAATCTATAAGCAGATTCATAAAACAATAACAAACTTTTTCCTTTGCAAAACTACCTTGTAATATAACTTACCTGTCTATGTATATAGCAGTTGTTGGTGCTTAAATCTATTGTCATGGTGAAAGTGATGTTTTCTTTTCCCATCTTTTTTTAATTGGGAAACATTATAGGTGAATGGGTGGCAGAATGGAAAGTACCTGGAGCAACAAAAGAAGAATACCAACAGTTTGCAAATGCTCAGTTGGAAGTGTATGGGAAAGCTTCCTTTGGATGGGCTTACTGGACCCTCAAGACCGAGAAGTATGAACACTGGAGTCTCAAATGGATGATAGAGAATGGCTACATCAATCTCTAGTTGTAATACATTTGTTTTCTTCTACTCCTGCACTATATCCAAAAGAACTACTATCTAATTCAGTGAATAAATATCCAGTTTATTGGATAAATATTCAATATACACATACACACATACATACATGAATACATACACGCAAATAAAACACTCATATATGCACACATATATTTATGAATAAATTAGAAAATTCATAACAAATGGTTGCCTAACTTTTCCACACAAAGGTGCCCAACTTTCAACAATATTATTCAAGTAGCGACCTTATCCAGATATATGAAGAGTAGATGTTAATTTTAAAAGAAATTTACAAAATTATCCGTCTATTTCAACCGTCTTCAAACCAGTCATCCGGCTCTTTCAAACCACCTTTCATTGTTCATACTCCCAATGCACTCAAGGGTGGCTCTTAGATTCGAAGAGGAGATTTTAAGAGGCCCTCTTCAACCCCCTTGCACGGCCAGGGGGGAGAAAACCAAGGAGGGGGGATCAAAGGAAAGAAAAACTACACACCATATGTAGTAAAAAAAGGAAGGGGCTCCTTTGCATCCTTTGAGCAGTGAGGACTCTAAATGAGGGTTCCGATCAATTGAGGAGGCTCTCTATGAGTCTCCCATGTACTCCTTCAAATCCCTAGTGGATGAGATGGAGTGTTTGAAGTTGAGGGAAAAGGAAAGCTTCAAGGTGGAAGAAGATGAAGCAAGGGAAGAATAGAGAGAGAACGACATTGAATAAGACAAAGAAAGGCTTGGGACGACATGAACAGTCAAGTGGGGATGCTCAAAGGGGTTAGCACACATTCAAGGGTGGAGATGTAGGGTTACTATAGAGAGTAATGGAGCCAAAACTCAATTTTTCTAAAATTTTATGGGATTTATTGCTATATTTCAAAGTTTTTGTTTTTTTTTTTTTAATAGTTTTGACGAGAGGCTGTTGGGTCATAGCTGTGCCAAAACCTATTTAAAGAAGTTGGCAGATCTTTTGAAAGCCCTTAGACAGTCAAAAACTCAGCCCAAAGAGCCAGTTTTTGTACAAAAAGGGGGCATGCAGGCCCTGGTTAGGGCACCGAGGCTGGCATCCTATGCACTGCGCTCATGGAGTACCCTCCGCCAGAGTGCTTAGCCTACTGTTGGCTCATTTCTATGCCAATGAGTGTGGCTTCCACCCCAGATGGGTCCCCTATGGCTATGGGTTCCAGGTTTAGAAAAATATAAAAATTCAAAATTCTATAATTTTTAAGGGCAAACTAGTCTTCAAAAAAAAAAAAAAAAAGGGGGGAGTCTGGCTCCAGCTCTCAATGGGTTTGGTTTGTTTTTGGCTCCACATCATATTTTTTCAAGTGGTGAAAGGCTTGGATCGATGCCAAAGGTTCAGGTAATGGGTTTGGATTGGTGTTTAGAATTTAATAGTGAGTTTTGGATTAGCTTTTGGGGTTTACAAAGCAGAATTAGATAAAAAAGTAACATAGAGCTCGTGCATGCAGCAGTGGTAGAGCTACATGAACTGCTCACAACAGCCTTACAAAATTTGTTAATATATATGTTAATGTTTTGATATATTTGATTGTTGTACATATAAATACTCCAAAGAAATTAAAGGTATTGGATGTGTACTCCACTAGAAAAAAAAAATCTCGCTTCCCTAATGGTGCGAAAGGTTCTGAATCAAAATAAGAATCTTGGTGTTTGGATCTGAAATTTAGAATTTGATCTAGGTTTTGGTGTTAAGGTCTATTTTGGGGTAATTTTTTGGATTTGTTTCTCTGTTTTGGAGCTGGATCTGGACTTTTGGTCTAGTTGTGGATCTTGGATTAAATTTTGGATTTATAGTTAGGATTTGGATCAGATCCGGATCTTCGTCTTAGTTGTGGATCTAGAGGTAAGTTTTGGAGTTTAGTTTAAGATCTAGGTATGGGAATTTGGATCCGGATTCGGATCTGAGGCAACCTTTCAATCTAAAGTCAGAAATTTGGTTCCAGATTTAGATCTAGCGAGGTGTTTTGGATTTAGAGCTGGGATTTGTATCTAGGTCTGGGGTCATGTTTTGGATATAGAACTACGCTTTGAATGTGGATCGAGGGTCCAGACTTGGGTTTGTACATAAGTTTTTGGGTTAGGTTTAGGGTCCAAACTCTACAATTAGATCCAAATGAATCTCAAATCGAGTCGATAACCAAATCAAAGAAGAAACTGATTAAAATTAAGAGAAATTGAGGCCCAAAAATGCATCGTGAATTTGTTATCAATGGTGTGAGAAAATGCTGAATATAGACTTTGAAAAATTTGGGTGGATTACAAACATTGGGATAGGCACCAAACTTGTTTTTTTTGGAGATAGTCAACTGGCGAGTCCATTTCATGTTATATTTGCTTTTAGTGTCACTAAAAGGAAAGAATCTATAAAAGCCAAAACTGAAATCCAGTTGTCTCCAAATGTCTTTGGCTATTTTAAAGTTAAAAAAGAGGCTCGACATTTCAGCTCCAGGCATATCGATAGTGTAATAAGAAACTATGCCAAAATATCCCATTCTCTAGGTATGATAATTTGTTAGGAGCTTTTCTTTGCATGCTAAATACAATGTCCAGATAGCACGTGGTGAGCCGAAAACCACCCAAATGAGCTTCCTCCAAACTTACATGATTGGCTCTATCCCTTAATATTGCTGCCCGGAAGTTTGCCTGGTTATAGATAATGCGTTTTGCCCTATCATTTCCAAGGCATCAAGCCTCCTCTTTGCCAGATTCAGAATTGGAGAAGCATTGGGCAGCAGACTATAAAGTAGAAGTTGCATTTCCTTATACGTACAGAGAAAGATGTCATATAGACTTTTGTTTATATCCACCATTATTTGGTTCAATTGGTTTGCTGAAATCATTTGGATGATTGCGAAGCCTGGCCATTTTAACCACAGATCTAGCATTTGTAATCTACCATTGAATTTTGCCTTTGACACCCAACCAAGCCCTAAAAACAGCCTTCCCCCAACTTAGCATGGAGAAGAAGGTTTTGAGTCTTACTCTTGTTGTTGAGATAATTCTTCCTAACATTTCGTGGCCTTGCATTCCAAATAAGCAAGTGATGCCTCTTCACCCACTGTCTTCGATTTTAACGCATTTCCCTTCGTCCAATTTCAGTAGGCATGCTTTGCTCCAATTGATCAAATGGATATGATGCTCTTGCTCCAAATTCCCAGAAAAAATGTTGGAGCATATACGATCCAATCTTTCAGTATCTTATTATCAAGAGGATAAAGACCATATTTCAATAGTTTAGGATTCTAAAGAGGATGTGCTTATTGAACACAGTCTCTCCATATAGGACAAAAGTTTTTTTAATTATTTCCAATTATAAAGCTTGATTTCAACTTCATCGGCAGATCTTGAAATTGAGGGGCAATTACCCTGTTAAAATAAAGGGGATAACAATGTATTTGGTTGGAAAATAGCTCTTCTTCCAGCCACTTCCCTTGCCACATGGTCCACCTCCATTTCACTCGTGTTCATCCCTAATACCAAGCTAGGTTTTTTAAAGGCTGACCATATTTTTTGTTTGGATTCCTAAATAACAATAGATCATCAACAAGGAGAAAGGAAGAAACAAGGTGTAATCACCCCAAAATTTTCCAAAAGATTGTATTCCATTTTACTCAAACAAGATCCTCATTTATTTCAACCATTTTTACAATGATTTGGATCTAATTTTGAACCCCAAGCCTAAGCCCAAGCTCAGCTCAAAACAGACTTCTAAATCAATACTCAAATTCAAATCTCAACCCAAAACAGACTTCTAAATCAATACTCAAATTCAAATCTCAACCCAAAACAGACTTCTAAATCAATACTCAAATTCAAATCTCAACCCAAAACAGACTTCTAAATCAATACTCAAATTCAAATATTGACCCTAGACCCATGACAGACTTCTTTATTCATACCCAAGTTCGACTCATGACCATTCGATCCCAAACAAATCCCTAGGCCCATATCTAGGGATGTCAACAGATAGGATTCAGTCCGAATTGCTTCTAAAAAATCGGACATGGTAAGCAATTTAACATCCGATTAAGAAAATTGGATCAGATTCAGATTGAAGAAATAACATCTGATCAGATACAGATTCAGTTTTAAATAAATGTCAGATCATATACTAACTATCTTAACAAGTATATTCAAATCTGAATTATAACCTAATATCTTAATCAACTTGATATGATATCTGAATCATGTAGCCTTATTTCCGAATCCGAACCATGAGAGCTTCAGTTGGTGACAGTAGGTTTTGAAGTTGCAACCTATGACAATGGTAGAATGGCAAAAGGTTTAACCAAACACACTAACTTGCATCATGATAGAAGAAGAACGTAAATTTTATATGAACGTATAATCTGAGTAAGAGTTAATGACTTTCATGGAGTTATATATAATAATAGCCCTATAGTTACCATATACACCATTTAACTTAAAATATTTAAACATATATCATATAAAACTAATTAATTAATTAATATTGTGTTTAATTGAACATTTTTTGTGTAATCAAGCAAATTATTATAGTTAAGGCATCAACTAAGCAGGATATCTCAAATAATTTATTTATTTAATTGGAAATAATAAAGAAAACTTCAATAAAAAAAATGCAACAAAATGGGCATTTTTAAAAACATGAAAGAGACACTTTTAGTGCTATAAAATTTTTAATAGACCATTATGTCAAATTGGTTCCAAGAATAGCTATATTACATATTTAAAAAATAAGAGGTTTTAAAAAAAAATTATTGGCACATACATTACATATGAGAGAACTCAATGAATTGAAATCAGTCAGCTGCCAAATATTGCCTGATGACAAATTTATTTAAAAAATTGCCCTTAAAAACACCTTGCAACGAAACATTAGCAACAATTACTGCATAGCCATGGTTTATGGTGACTCTAGCAAAGACTTGTCATAATTTCAAATTTCTGAGACTCATAAAGTCGAATTTTGACAGAAACCAAACAAGTTACTTCTTGAACAAAAGTACCAAACAATGCATTTTAATTAGTATAATTATGTTTGTGCAATTTGACCTTGTACATGTGATATGTTAACATCAATGCTTATGAAAATTAAAAAAAAAAGTTGATAGCAAAAAATATACTTTTTTAAAAGGCAACTTAAAATAAAATATGTTATATAATCAGTAGAAAATCTTAAACGCATTATGATATTCATTTTAAGTTGAAAGCATTTTCACTATGCATAATCTCAAATAAATATATTTAATATGAAAAACTGTTGAATTCAAAAAAACGTCTTATTTATCAAATTATCAATCACTTATTTAATAAATCAAGTAAATTATTTTGTATAATAATATAAATTTATCCAAAAGTTTTAGGTATTTGATATATAACACATAATTCACAAATTTGAAAGAAAGACTGTAATTAGTAGGAAAACACATTGTTCGATTTAATAAATTATCTGATATATCATTGGATTAAATATAAAATTTTATGTAAAAAAAAACACCTATTGCATTAGAGCTAAATGAACTAATAAATTATCTGATATATCATTGAACACTATTTTTTACAAATGTAACACAAATTATTTTAATTAACTTAATGAAATGAGAAAAAATCATTAAACAATGTCTTTCTTAAATAAGAAATAGTATGGGTCACCCGATTTAATAATTCTCAATAAGTGATAATCATGAAATAATAGTTTACTCAATTAAAAAATATGTTATTATTTAAAAATAGACCAATCAATGTTCAATATGCACAGTTAATATGGAAAAAATATGAATGTCAAATATATTAGTTGTTCAATAAACCGATCAATGTTCAATATACTAGTTGTTTTGGACAAGGATTTTAAAAAAGAGAATTTATCAAAGAATGTATGTGACAATAATATAACACGGCCTTAAAAGACTTGAAGACGTATAAATAAAATATGACAAATTATGGGCATGAAGAACTTATTAAGAAAATTGATAAGCTAATAGTTAAAACATCTTAACCAACCAGGTGAAAATTAAGTAATATATATTTGTTCATAAAAAAAATATGAAAATCTAAAATTTCAAAATATAAAGTAATTTATAGTCAAATTTGCTCAAAAAAACTAAATTCATTGAAATGCACACACACACACAGAAATATATATATATATGTAAACTTTTTCATACTAAATTTGAAATGGACTCAAGTGCACCTAATTTGAAATTTATTTTGATTTTAAAAAATAAAATTTGAAAAGTATTAAGAAATCAAGCGTATATTAAACAAAACAAAAAAATAGAGATGAAAAAGCTTCCAGCCCATTCCCCTTTGCTTCTAAAAAAAAAGATAATTCTTTCTATTGGTGGGGGTTTATGTACGTTAGTGGAGATTATTGGCTGTCTCCCTATCTCTCTCTCTCGTTTCTTCCTCAAACACATCTTCCCACACCACCCAACACCAAGAAACAATTGTTTAGGTTTCTTTAGAAAAAAATTGGGTGACTGACCTCAAATATGAATGGCAACCAAAAACTTCCAAGCGTCTCCACGGATTCATAGATGGTGTGAATGCTAAGGTTTGTCCACATCCACCTTTCTTTCATTTTACATCCAGAATCAATGTGCATGTTGTTTGGTATTCTATTCTTCTGCATAACTATAGTCTCATTTTCTTGTTGCAACTTGTTCCAAGCTTGTTGCCAGCTCTTGTTACCAAACTTGTCTTCCCCTGTATGAACACTTACATTCCAGTTGTCAACCTTAGTCTTCCAATGCTTCCTTTAACATACTCAACCCACAGCAAAAACCAATAGATCTATTATACTGACAACAGAAAAAGGAGTTACAGGGGTAAGAGAAACATAAACATTGAGGTGCGATGACACAACAATTCAAAAGGAAATCAGTCATGCCATTTGAAACAATGAGACAACTTTTATCTATATAATAATTTCATTTCATACAAAATCACATCTATGACAAAAATGCCCCAAGCCATATAATTAATGTCTAACAAACAAGACATCAATATACTAAAACAAGACAACAATTCAAAAGGAAATGAGTCATGCCATTCAAAACAATGAGAAACTTTCATCTATATAACAATTTCAATTCATACAAAATCACATCTATGAAAAAAATGCCAAAAACCATGTAGTTGATGTCTAACAAACAAGGCATCAATATAATAAAAACAAGACGCACCAGCACTACAAAAGACCCAAAACCTCCCCAGTAGGATTTGAGTTCAACCATCTGATCAACCTGTTGCCCCGAGTCCGCCAAAACCATAAAAATAAAACAAAAGAAGGCTTAGCCTTCGTAGTATGGCAACAAGCAAGGAAAATCCCTAGCCCTCTTAGCTATGGCTCAAATATGAGACAATCACAATTATAAAAGCAAATCATCATCATGTTATGCGGGACATAGTCATATGACTTGACAAGAAGGCCCCTCATGTAGACCACAACATGTAAAGGCCACTCAATGGCCACGATAACACAATTCCAATTCACTTGCAAGGCATGCATAAATATACAATTCTTATTCCTTTCATTCACATGCACATCATTCACATACATTTCATTTATATTCTTTTCATTCACATTAACTTTACTGAATTGACAGTTCTTGTGGGTGCAAACACAGACACGTGCGCATCGCGGGCAGCGTACAGCCGGAAGACAACCCCCGTGGTGGCCCGAAACAGTATGGATCCATTCCCGCTGCAGTGGTAGAGCACTCGTCCATGAATGTGTGAATTCGATAGAGAGATACTCAGCCTTTGGTATGACACCTAGTTTGGGTAGGTAGGAGCCCAACGCTCCAAGCACATCATACAACAGTACCCTGGGGCCTTGCACCGCTTGCGCTCCGAACAGGTGAGACCAGTGGCGAATGGGGGACAACTCCCAAACACATTGCCACAACTCACTGGTCTCTCATATCTTTTTCTTTCTTTCTTATCATTATAATTGCACATTTACAAAATGACTGGCTAGCTCATGAGGTTAGTTCACTTCACAAGTGCACTCAAACCTCCAATTGCCCCTACACGAGAGCTACACATATCATTAACGTTCTTAGCTAGCCATCACAACAATACATGTACAACTACCCTTCAATTTCATTCATTTGCATTCATGACCATGCATGTGCAACACATCACAACATTCACATTTATCCAAATTCACATCTATCAAATACATCAATTACATCTTTCAAAACTTAGTCAAATCTCATAGAGTAGTTTTGATCCGTGATTGACTCATAGCTGTCCTATATAATTATCATTTTATGATGCTCTCTAATGCATAATCGGGGTTGAGGAGATTCTCGACTCGATACCCCACCTGATCTGTCCTAAGCAGTTATCAATTTTAGCATACATATGCAAATGCGTAATAGTTTTCAAAACAAGCTTTTAATAGCTTTCTAAAACAAAACTTATCACACAACAAATCATTCGCATGCGTACATACATTCACTCACAAAACAATCATTCAATCACATCACAATCGTAGGATCCCATGATCCTGAAAACACACATTCACATGTTGATCACAGGCAAAGATTTGCCTAGAATGCCGACATACTTATCACGCACCCACAAAACACCCAAAATGCCTCGAGCTTCAAACCGCATTGCTCAAGGTCTACTTAATGTGCCCAGTGTACCTACAAACACAATCAAACGGTAAGTTGTCTACCTGTTTCGTTTTTCAATTTATACAAATCTGAAAATACAATCATTGAGACATGTCATCGCATCAAGAAGGTGTTGACGAGTAGTGTCGACTCACAAAACCCTTCAATAGTCAATTCCCAACTCCTTGAGGTTGTCACCAAATGATTTAAGTTCCGTGCTCTCGACTAGAACCAATCACTAATCTGTTTCTCCCTTGCTTCCTTAGTTGAGGTGTCATCCTAACATACCTACTATTTCTCAACAAACAAAGTGCATGCACCTCAACAAAAGCATACTTCAAGAGTTCTATAATAGCTCACAAAGAAGAATTTCCAATATGGTTTCTAGAATGTGTATGTTGTGTTTCATACCTGTTGTTAATGTATTAAGAATATATTATTAATTTTCAAATTTTATTATTTGTTTAGGTTTATAGTGAATGAATGGCGGGAAAGTTTCTAAAGAAATGAAGTCGCTATCTCAAGAACCAATGATGATGGAAAAAAGGATGAAGTGTTTACTCATAAATGGATTTAGATTTCACACCAAAGGAAAGGAAAACAAAAGGAAAACACAAAATAGTGGAGTTTGTGTTCGTGTGTGGGGATATAATTATGCAAATAAACAAAATAGAAATCCTCATATAAGAGAAGTCATATATTATTGCATTCTAGAAGATATAATTGAGATAGAATATTTTGAATATGTTAGGTTTGTCCTCTTCAAGCGTAAGTGGTTTGATGTACTCGGACCTCCCAAGCACAACATGAAAAAAAGATGAATTTGGATTTCAAATGCCGAATTCAGGTACCTATGCATAGAAAATGAACCATTTATTTATATTAGTTCATCAAACAAATCAAGGTTTTTTATATTCTAGATTCAATCAACCAAGACTGGCATATAATTGTAGAGTAGATATCTAGAGACTTGTACAACATGCTACTAGATTTCCAAGGAGATGGGCAGAACAAGGTCAGCCCAACAATTGGTTTATCATTATATAGTTCTAACCATGAATGGGTTAGAACTGACATGGATAGTGTTGACATTACCATACATGACTATGCAAATGATGAGGGAAGATCATTTGATGAGGGTAAACTCGATGATGTCTTGCCTCCAATATAACGTTAATATATGCCGTGTTGGTAAGATATTGTTAGCTAATAGTTATTTTACCCTTCTATTGTTCATCTCCAAGTGCTCATATGTTTTTCCATCTCATGAGATTGCACAATGGTTACGAAGGATGAAGATGCATATCCATTAAACCTATTTGAGCCCGACACTAAGGAACAAGATGCTCTACTTTCGCTAGATTTGTCTCTAATACTGAGGAACAAGATATATTATTATCAAATAATGTCCATAATATTGAAGAAGAATATGATCAGCTGTTGCAAATAGTCCTAGATTCTGAAGATAATGACGATGTTTATGAACCACCCAAGAAGTTGATGGAAAAGGCTGAAGAAAAATCTTTTGTTGGAAATGAAAAGCCTAGCAAGACCATCAAAGATTTCATACGAATATACATTCCATCATATCTTGAATAATGATCATGTATTCAGACTTTGTTTTGTGTAATTAGAATATTAAGCATTATCATGAAACATTTCTTATGTTTCTGCACATTGTAGTGTTTTAGGCAGGTATGGCACATGTTGAGTGTTCTTCACTTGGCTCATGAAGACATTGAAACTTCAAATACTGATCATGGTAAGTAATTGTGAAGTTAAGAAATTCTGCTGTCAAGTTTTGTCATTATATTGTTTTTTATATATTTATTATAAGTGTTTTGACATTCATTGATAGATATAAGTCAAGGACCCCGCTTTCATTAGCACACACTTGAGGAAACTAAAAATTGGAAGGAAGTTTAAAATATATTGCAATGAATATGGTCAAGCTATTAAAGATAATGATCAACAATCACCAACTTTTTAAGCACTTTGGCTCATAATTGTAATATGACTCCAACCAATTATGACACTTGGCGAGATATGACATCCATGTATAAGGTCGATATGTGGGAAAAAGTACCAAGTATGAAGGATATGGGTTTGAATTTGTTTGATTGTATGTATAATGTTTTCTAATCCAATTTGCAGGCAAAATGTAAGTCAGATAAAATTATGAAGTGGTAGTTAATGTTGAAATTAAATTTAATTTAATGTGGAAAAAAGAAAGTGTGAGTTGAAGAAAAAATATTTTGATCTAGTCGAAAAGGATGAAGATCGCCTAGTCAATAATAACTCAGAGCGTAGGGTTGATATGGAACAATGGAAAGATTGCTTGAAAAATGGAGTTCACCAGAGTGGCAGGTATCTATTTTAAGTGTATGATTTTGTAACACAAGGTAACACAATTTTAAATATGTTATGTTTAGTTACAAAGTCAGTTAAAAACAATGCAAATCAGGCTAAGTTGAAGTTTCTACATATAGCTGGATCAAGAAGCATGGCCCAATTTCGTGGAGAATAGGTATGCCAATATATTAAATTCTTTCATAATAAAGCCTACTTTAAAATTGTCTTTGCATAATTGACTTGTTTATGTTATTTTAACATTAGAAGAGAGATCATAATGGAAAGTAGCCAACCCATAGTGAAGTTTTCATTAGGACACACTTGAGGAAAGATAATCAACCGATAAATCATGACAGTGCAGAAGTAATTCTACGTACAACTATATTTTCCATTCAACATGTATGTCACTATGCAAACTTCTTGATGAACACGGTTGTCTTGTAATTGTACTCAAACTTAGATAATCATCATCTATGTTGCCTCCAAGTGATTAGGATAGTACAAGTTGAACAGATATTTTAGCAAGTTACATGGGACGAAAGCAGTGGACGTGTACACACATATGGAGTAGGACCAAATTCTACAGATATATTTGATCCTAACTATAGTGGATTTACTTAGGAATTGAAAGCTTCTCGATCTTCTATGATGGCAAAGGTCGCAGTTGAAAGGGTCAAAGAACTTGCGAAGTGCAATGGTTTATTAGAGCAAAAGAATTCATCTTTGAAACAACAATTCAAGTGTAAGAGAATATGCACTTTCCAGCAAGGGTCAAACAATTTGTCACTTAGGCGACTTACAATATATGACATTTTATGTAACTGATCTGTTACAATGTTTATTGACAATGTCTTTCATGATTTATTGCGCAGGTCACAAAATACAAGTGGATCAAAAATTGATGGATATATACACCTGATATATGTTTTCAACTTTTTTTGGACACTTTTTACTTCGTTATATGAATTAAACTTGTTTGATATTGTTTGAACTTCATATGTATTTTCTTTTGCTGATAGAATCTCATTTTGGTCTAATTTTTTGTGTCCATGGGTTATGAACTTTGTTTGTTGCAATATTGTTGTATATGTTATTTTTTTGTCAAGGGAAGTGGTCTTGGCAGTGACAATGCAATGATATCAACTCATTCACCATGTAAAGCAATCAACTCACGCACTTGGAAAAGGGAGAGCAAACAGATCCAGTGTCAATCCATATTGTTGATCAAGAATACTGGTGGGAACCTAGACCCAGCTAGCGATTTCTACGCCTGAGAATAGATCCCAAGTCCAGGATCAACTCGCGGGAGCCTAAAGTCCACACTTAAGCAAATTATATTTACAAAACTTTTCCCGCCGGACAGCAACCCCGGCTTAATAGTACCATGGGTATAAGATAAAAGTATGTTTTCCCTATCCCATGTCTTCAATCCTATTACAACACTGAGGGGATTAAGGCTAGTACAAACGCGAGCGATACAGATTTAACTCTCACAACTCACTCATCATTCGTTCCTAAACCATGCATACAATCCCTAAGAACGGCCAAACCATGCCCTTTCCCGATGGTGGTCTAGCTACTCGCAGTCGTATCCTTGGCAAGGTGCCTTGGAGGGACTACCGACAGTAGCAAATGGCTACAGCCTGGCTTAGAAAGCAAATGCACCCAATATCCCCATTCTATAGGATGTTTAGAAGTTACCTAGCCGATGAGAGATCGACTTAAACAGCAATAGCATCCGAGAGAAAACCAGTGGCTTAGCCACTCTCGGATATCACAGCAAGGAGGTGGAGTGGAGGCTAGACCCGCCTGGTCTAGGACGCCTGGTCTTCTAGTAAGAGCTGGCAAGAGTGATAGAGGATCACGACAACAGAAATGGATGGTGTACGGCTGCTGCAGGCCTCGGTCGGCCAAGAGAGACAGCAAAGTGATGGAGGAGCGCCTGGATGGAGGCAGGGGCTCGGCCCACCTGGCCGAGGTCACCTTGGCACCTAGGAAGATGTTCGGGAGATGGTTGCAGCGAGGGAGGCTGCAAGATGACTTACTTGTTGTAGTAGAGATGCTAATTTGATCACGTGCAATCCTTGGAGGTGAACCTAGCTAATGGACTCCAAGGGTCAAACCGAGCACAGAACAAGGAGTGAGCTCGGAGTGGGATTAGGTAGGCTCGATTTGGGTTAGGTTGTATAGAGCCGGGAGATGGAGATTAATTGCTAAGGGTTTGGTTATGGCTTAGAGATAGACTAAGGGTCAGGCGTATGATGGTGGAGGGTTAATCCTACGAGAGAGTGAAATTAAGGCTAGGTGAGATGGCTCCTAATGATGAGAGGTGACTCTTAATGAGTATGGTCGGTTATGAGGATGGGTTACACCAAGGGAGGAAACTAAGGGACTTGGATGGAAAGGAGCTTAATTCACGTGAGGGTTGGATAAGGTCATTGAGTGGAGAGTTAATGTGAGGCTAATGATGAGAGGCAAGGTGGCGTGAGGAGTGGAGCACTTAAGATGGTGCCGGTTTTGGTTTGGGGAGAGCCAAAGGGTCATACAAGAGGGTATAGGTGTTATGCACGAGGGGGAGATGGGGTTATAACTCAAGGTGGGGTAATGATGAGGATTCAAGAGTTAGACAAGTGGCGAGTTAAGAGGGTAAGACTCTTGGGCTGGTGAGGCTTTAGGGACGGTTTCAAGAGGAGGTGAAGAGGCTAAGGAAATTGAATACGTACCTTAACTCCTCCATGATGACTGTTGATGGTGCGGGTGGAGAGGACGGTTGAAGCTGAGAGGTGATAGGGAGAAGTGTAACTCCCAGCGTTAAGGCGAGAAGCCCCAAAGGGAGCTGCTGCGTGTAACGTCACTGCTGGTTTCCTTTTCTTTAAGGGGCTTAGGAGGTGGAATGACTACAATGCCCTTGCCAATTAAATTCTAACTTAATAACCAATAATACTGACCATGGGCAAGTTGGGAAAACCAGAAGTTATTGAGTGCCTCTCGGTTTTGGACTGAAAAATTGCAGCGTTCAAGATTCCGGCGAGCAGGGACGGAGTTTCTATCCAAAGCTGGTTCTCCGCGATGGTTGGACGGATTTGCATGCAATTTGGTGGGGATGTCGCTAAGGCCAGGGCGATGCTACTGGAATAAGCGAGAGAGTGAAACCCGCCCTGGTTTGCTTCAGAATTTGCCTGCAATGTCTGCCCGATGGCTGTTTGATTCCGCCAAGTCGTGAATACGAATTTGCTCACTTTTGGGGAATTTCTATCTCCTTCTTCGACAGCAATCCCTTGACTAAGTGGGGTTTGGATTGCTGCTGCCGTAGACGAGTTTCCAAGGGAATTAACCGATCAATTTCGCTGAAATTTTATTGGCCGTCTACCAACAGAATTCCGACGAGCTCTCTCGGTTTCTTACTGTGAAAATCAGTCTCCTAAGAGCTAGTGTCGATCCTCCTTTCCGGCACTCTTTCTCTCTGTTTTTAGCAGAGATCAAGTGGCCTACTAGGGACGATTTCAACTAGTCCTCTGCTCTGCTCAAGTAGGGAAGGAGGCAGGAGATTATCGGCACCTACCTCTTCTCTTGCAGCCGGAGTCGTGCGCTTGGGTACTAGGCGACTAGAGCCACAAGTCGCTCTCCTCCAAGCCTTCCCGATTATCTTCTCTTGCCTCTAACTCCTTCCGGGGATGAAGAAGTTGCACCGTAAAAAGATGGCGATTTAGTCGGGGAATTATGCGTAGGATGAAGAAACTCCAAGAGGAATTCCGGTAGCCTCGAGGAATGTCTCCAAGCTTGTTTTGCTTCAACCAGAGCCACGGGTTGGAGCCTTTGGATTCCGATCACCGGCGGTAAGACGATGAAGGGAAGAGAGAGACAAGAACCAATTCACACGAAAAACTCAACTTCTAATTCTTGATTGCATAATGAAAAAAGACTTACAAAAGAGTTTAAGTACCTGAAATGAAACGACTCAACTATAAAGCAAAAGCATAAAAGGAGACCGAGACGAGACGTCTCAAATGTTTTGTGAGTTTGGCCTCTCCCTCACGGGTTCAGCCATATAACTTGCCTAAGTTAGGCCTTAGGCTTGCCACGCGTGGACTGGGTCAGGACTAGACTCAGGGTTCAAACTCGCTATAACCGGATCTAGGTCTAGTTCCCGTGCCTGTTCTGCCTTGAAGTCTTCAGCCCGCTGCCCGCGCTCCGTTGATGATGCTCCACCCATACATTTCTATGTTAGCCTCCCTTAGCTCATCTATGCTTTTCATCATGTTGGTCGATGGTGCTTGACTCTCTTGGCCTTGCTTGGCCGTGCTAGCCCTAGTTCTCGGCCTCCTGGTGGGAAGTTCTGCATTAAATCCTCCCTCCTTACCTCGAGCTTGCCCCCAAGCTCGTGCAGTGGGAAAGCGATCAACTATCTTCTCAAATTCTTCCCACGAAGTGCCGTTGTCTGGTCCTTCCCATTCAACCATAACTTCATGACATAGTCTACCATTCCGATGAACATGTCTATGTTTAAGAATTCGGTATGGTGTTGGTTGTTGTTGCCTCGAAATTTCTTCAATCTACCTTGGCACTTCCCCAACGTGCGGTTTCAGCCGAGAAACATGAAAGACTGGATGGACTAAGGCCGTTTGTGGGAGGCCCAATCTGTAAGCTGTTTTTCCAATCTTTTGTAGCACTGGGAATGGCCCAAAAAATCTTGGTAAAAGTTTAGAGTAAGGCTGCCCTAAGAGAGACCTTTGCCTCATGGGTAATCTTTTAAGCCATACATAGTCTCTTACCATAAATTCACGATCCTTCCTGCCCTTTTCATATGTCTGTTTCATTCGATTTTGGGCTTTGATGATATTCTTCTTGAGTGACGCTAGCACCTCTTCCCTTGTGTGTAGCTCACAATCAACCTTATCTTCTTTTGCCTTGCCTTCTTCATATTTTGGAATTGTTGGGGGAGGAATTCCATAGAGAGCTTCATACGGAGTGGTCTGAGTAGACGAGTGCCAACTCGTATTGTAGGACCATTCGGCCCATGACAAATACTTTACCCAAGAGTTGAGTCTTTCTCCTGCAAAGCAACGGAGATATGTTTCTAAAGAATGGTTGACCACTTCACTTTGCCCATCGGTCTGAGGATGGTGGGCAGTACTGAATTGGATCGTTGTCCCCATCTGCTTCATATATTCTCTCTAAAATTCGCTCATGAAGATTGAATCTCTATCGCAGACTATTGTCTGAGGCATGCCATGTAGTTTCCCTACGTGATCTTGGTACTTAGTAGCCACCATCTGTCCATGATATTTCTTAGGGAAGGGAACGAAGTGGCTATACTTTGTTAACCTGTCGACCACCATGAGTACGGCTTCCTTGTTTTCTGATCGTGGAAGGGCATCTATGAAATCCATGGTGACATCGGTCCATGGCTTTTCTAGCACTGGTAAGGGATTGAGATGGCCCGGAGGCTTAATTCCCTCATACTTTTCACGTTGGCAAATTTGACACTGTTTAACATAATTCCTCACGTCTGCCTTCATTCCGGTCCACCAAAATTGAGCCTTCACTCGGTGGAGTGTTTTGACTACTCCTTCATGGCCTGCTGATGGAGTGGAATGAAAATGTTGTAGTAATTCTTGCTTTAGGGCCGATTTAGGTGGAACCACCGTGCGGTTCTTTTTCATAAGTAATTTCCCTTGATGGTATAATGGGGAATGGTCCCCGATTTTTGAGTGATGGAGGCTTTGATGAGCCTCAACCCTTCGTCCTCTAGTTGCTCATTAGCTATTTAGTCCCATAAATTGGTCCTTATGATTGAAAGTGTCAAGAATTGTTCACCCAACCTTGATAGTGCATCTGCCGCGGTATTGTCTAGCCCTTTCTTATACTCGATTTCAAAATCGTATCCGAGGAGTTTGGCCAACCACCTTTGTTTTGTTGGTGTTGAAACTCGTTGTTTGAGCATGTATTTAAGGCTGTTCTGATCTGTCTTCACGATGAATCTTCGACCTATGAAGTAAGGCCTCCATTTCTCAACTGACAACACTATGGCAAGAAGTTCTTTCTCGTATGTCGATAATGGTTTGGCCCGATTGGTGAGAGCCTTTGACATATATGCTATAGGGTGATTTTCTTGGCTGAGGACAGCTCCTATGCCAACGTCACAAGCATCCGTTTCAATAGTGAAAGGTTTGCTAAAATCAGGCAAGGTGAGAACAGGTGCTGTCATGAGTGCCGATTTCAATTTCTCAAATGCCTCTCTTGCTTTATCTGACCAAGCGAATGCTCCTTTCTTAGTCATTTGGGTTAATGGGGCGGCTATGAGCCCGTAGCCTTGAATGAATCTTCTATAATAGCCGGTTAACCCAAGAAATCCACGGAGGCTTTTCAAGTCTTTAGGCAAAGGCCAGTTGTTCATTGTCTCTAATTTTTCAGGGTCTGCTTTTACCCCTTCTTTGGATACTATGTGCCCAAGATATCTGATTGAGGGTTGGCCAAAGCTGCATTTTGACCTCTTAGCATAAAGACGATGTTCCCTCAAAATTTGTAAGGCCGTGGCCAAGTAGGCAGCATGTTGCTCTACTGACTGGCTATATACGAGGATGTCATCAAAGAATACCAAGATGAAGTTTCTAAGATACCTTCTGAAAACATCATTCATGCACCTCTGGAATGTGGCGGGTGCATTGGTTAAGCCAAAAGGCATTACCAAGAACTCATAGTGCCCATCGTGAGTTCTAAAAGCTGTTTTTGGAATGTCTTCATCGTGCATTCTAATCTGGTGGTAGCCTGCCCGTAGGTCTATTTTGCAAAACATAGAGGCACCGGTTAACTCATCTAGAAGTTCGTCGATTACCGGTATTGGATGCCGGTCCTTCACGGTTGCCTCATTTAGTGCTCTATAGTCCACGCAGAAGCGCCATGTGTTATCTTTCTTTTTAACTAGTAAGACTGGCGAGGAGAAAGGACTGCAGCTAGGGCGTATGATACCACCTTCTATCATTTCCTTAACCAATCTTTCAATTTCTGCTTTTTGGTGATGACCATAACGATAAGGCCGAACGTTGACAGGTTCAGCGCCCTGATTCATGATGATTCTATGGTCATAAGCTCGACGTGGAGGAAGTCCCTTTGGTTCCTCAAAGAGATCTGAAAACTGTTCAAGCACGTGTTGAACCTCGGCTGGTATATTTTCTTCTTGCTCATCTTTGGCAGGTATGTCCGTGGCCATAGTAACAACCCAAAACGCTGGTATTGGGCGACTAGAGCTTTAAGTGCTGCCTTTGGTTCAACGTTGGTATTTACTGCCTTTAGGGTGACGTTTTAGTCACCTCCCTCCTTAGCAAAAGACATACTCATGTCTTTGAAATTCCAAGAGATGTCCCCTAGAGTCTCTAGCCATTGTACCCCCAATACCACATCGACACCACCGATGGGGAGTACTAAAAGATCAACCGTGAATATTACCTTTTGCATGCATAGTAGGACCCCTTTGCATTTTTGTGTGCATACGAGTTTGGATCCATCTCCTACCATGACTGAGATTGGCTGTTGTTCTTCTAGTGGGCACCCAACTGCTTGAGCTGCTTCTTCACTAACAAAATTGTGTGTAGCACCCGAGTCTAGGAGTACTACTACTTTATGCTTTCCAATCTTACCAACAACTCTTATGGCATTCGGTCTTTTTGGGTCTGTCAAGGCATGACATGTCCCTTCAATAGTCTCAGATGCACTTGTATCAGTCTTGGCCTCATTCGGACTAGGTAGATTTGTGTCTTGGCTAGACTCTTCTTCTTCTTCATCGCTTTTATCAATGACTTCAAAAACTTGAAGATTTTTGCACTTGTGAGTACGACTCCATGGTTCCTTACAATTGAAACATTGATTGTTTTTTATCATTTGTTCCCTTTCTTGCCTAGTTATGTAAGTGGTAGGCACTCGATCACGGTAGAGGGGTTTTTGTTCTTATCTTTTGTAGGGCGTAGGCTTTCTTGGTGGTAGCCCTTTGTACTTGGTTGGCTCGTTGCCCTTGTAGGGTTTTCGTAAGGCATTCTTGCGCCTATTTCTCTCTTCTACTGCTTGAGCCTCTGCGAAACATTCAACCAAATCGGTGTATTTTCTTCGCTGTACGTCTATCTTGACTTCTTCTTTGAGGCCGCCAATGTAGGCACCGATTAGTGACTTGGTGGTCCAATCAACCATGGAGGAAAGACTTTCAAATTTGCTTTGGTATTCTCGGATTGAGGACGTTTGTACCAAATCTTTAAGTTCTATGTCAAAATCCGTGTAGGCTGATTCACCAAATCGTGTTTGCAAACCCTCACTGAAATTTTCCCAAGTGATGTTGGGCTGATGGCGTTTGAACCAACGATACCACTTCGTAGCTTCTCCATCGAAGTTGAGGATAGCTGTTGTAACCCATTCATTCTCCGGGACGCTATGGCAATCAAAATACTCTTCAACCTTGACGAGCCAATCTTTGGCATCAATCCCTGTAAAACGTGGGAAGTCAATCTTAACGGTTGGGGTTCTTCTTCTTGGCTGGGTATGGTTGCGTCTGCCTCTAAAGGGTTCTCCGTCAACAAACACCATATCCTCATCTTCCTCACTTTCATCTTTGCCCTGGTTCTTACTAAAATGCTGGTTTTGGGGCGCTTGTTGCTGGCTGCTAGAGCCGAACCTAAAATGGAAATCGGGCCCTTGTTGGTGTCCCTTGCTTCCTGGGCCTTCGGGTTGCCTGGTGCCATTATGGCCGAAGTGATCGAACTGGTTAAAACTGCTAGAAAAAGGTGGGACAAATTGGTTGTTCATTGGCGCCTTGCCTTTGTCCTGATTCAGGGTGGGGCCTTGTGTGGTTCAGTCCAATTGTTCCATTCTTTTCATCAACATGTTTTGGCCAGTAATTAAAGAAGTCATCATTTGCTTCATCTGGTCCCATTCATCAAGTTTACTAAGGGACTTCTTGTATTCGTGTAGTTCATGATGGATTTGGTTCATGCTGGACTCAAGGGAATTCACTCGGCCTTGGTGTAAGGCTTCCATATCAAGTAAGTTGGATTCGATTTGTTCTTCTCGATTGGAAGTCTCAACTTCTTGCTTGGGAGAATCATGGACAGTGGGTTTGGCCTTCTTCCCCATTGAAACTTCTGCTCTTAGTCCTGTCGCACGGCTGATCCAACAATCAACGATCTGCTGCTACCGCTAACGACTGAAGAGGAAACCTCTTGTTAGTGGGCTGGTTGCTAGAAATTCTTCAGAAAACAAGGCCTGCTTGTAAATTCAATAACTTCACTTCCAGAACTCTAAAAATCGTGAAACTTGGTTGAAAAATACTAGACACGCTAAGGAATCCAATGGCACCAAGTTCAGTTTCTAATTCCTCCCCAATCTAAGTTGATCTGCCTAGAAAGTCACGCCTGGACCTCGTTTGTCAAGCTGGTCGCTCGTTCTTCAGCCGCGCAGGAAACTTCCAGCGACAGGGGTCCACTCAAAAAATCATAACCTTTCAACCGTAACTCCAAAAAATCTGAAATTTTAACTGGAGATACCTGAAAGGTAGGCGCTTCCAACAAGCCTAAATTCGACCAAATCCGACGTCGGAGGTGACAGCGCCGACCACCGGAATCCGGCGTAGGTTCTGGTCTTTCAGAAACTGTAATGTGCTTGCTGTGAATGTGTAATTTGGCCTTTGCTGTGCCAATTTAACTCCGTTTCTCACGAAACTTGGACAGAATGTTTCCGAAATATTTACAAACAGGTTGGTAGGAAGCCCGCTCACAGATCACCAAAACTTTGCCTGATATCATTGTTCGATTGGTCTGGACTGTTTTCACTTTTCTTCAGACAGCTGCTACTCAAACGCTACCAGCGATGAAATCCGAGTGTAAACTTCCAAAACTCCACTTAAATCTGATATAATCTTGTGCCAAACTGGAAAATCCTCTGCTATACTCTGAAAACCAAACTGAAATTTACCACTGGCTGCCGCAACCTGGCTCTGATACCAACTGGTGGGAACCTAGACCTGGCTAGCGATTTCTACGCCTGAGAATAGATCCCAAGTCCAGGATCAACTCGCGGGAGCCTAAAGTCCACACTTAAGCAAATTATATTTACAAAACTTTTCCCGCCGGACAGCAACCCCGGCTTAATAGTACCCTGGGTATAAGATACAAGTATGTTTTCCCTATCCCAAGTCTTCAATCCTATTACAACACTGAGGGGATTAAGGCTAGTACAAACGCGAGCGATACAGATTTAACTCTCACAACTCACTCATCATTCGTTCCCAAACCATGCATACAATCCCTAAGAACGGCCAAACCATGCCCTTTCCCGTCGGTGGTCTAGCTACTCGCAGTCGTGTCCTTGGCAAGGTGCCTTGGAGGGACTATCGACAGTAGCAAATGCCTAGAGCCTGGCTTAGAAAGCAAATGCACCCAATATCCCCGTTCTATAGGATGTTTAGAAGTTACCTAGCCGATGAGAGATCGACTTAAACAGCAATAGGATCCGAGAGAAAACCAGTGGCTTAGCCACTCTCGGATATCACAGCAAGGAGGTGGAGTGGAGGCTAGACCCGCCTGGTCTAGGACGCCTGGTCTTCTAGTAAGAGCTGGCAAGAGTGATAGAGGATCACGACAACAGAAATGGATGGTGTACGGCTGCTGCAGGCCTCGGTCGGCCAAGAGAGACAGCAAAGTGATGGAGGAGCGCCTGGATGGAGGCAGGGGCTTGGCCCACCTGGCCTAGGTCACCTTGGCACCTAGGAAGATGTTCGGGAGATGGTTGCAGTGAGGGAGGCTGCAAGATGACTTACTTGCTGTAGTAGAGATGCTAATTTGATCACGTGCAATCCTTGAAGGTGAACCTAGCTAATGGACTCCAAGGGGTCAAACCGAGCCCGGAACAAGGAGTGAGCTCGGAGTGGGATTAGGTAGGCTCGATTTGGGTTAGGTTGTATAGAGCCGGGAGATGGAGATTAATTGCTAAGGGTTTGGTTATGGCTTAGAGATAAACTAAGGGTCAGGCGTATGATGGTGGAGGGTTAATCCTACGAGAGAGTGAAATTAAGGCTAGGTGAGATGGCTCCTAATGATGAGAGGTGGCTCTTAATGAGTATGGTCGGTTATGAGGATGGGTTACACCAAGGGAGGAAACTAAGGGACTTGGATGGAAAGGAGCTTAATTCACGTGAGGGCTGGATAATGTCATTGAGTGGAGAGTTAATGTGAGGCTAATGAGGAGAGGCAAGGTGGCGTAAGGAGTGCAGCACTTAAGATGGTGCCGTAAGGAGTGCAGCACTTAAGATGGTGCCGGTTTTGGTTTGGGGAGAGCCAAAGGGTCATACAAGAGGGTATAGGTGTTATGCACGAGGGGGAGATGGGGTTATAACTCAAAGTGGGGTAATGATGAGGATTCAAGAGTTAGACAAGTGGCGAGTTAAGAGGGTAAGACTCTTGGGCTGGTGAGGCTTTAGGGACGGTTTCAAGAGGAGGTGAAGAGGCTAAGGAAATTGAATAGTACCTTAACTCCTCCATTATGACTGTTGATGGTGCGGGTGGAGAGGACGGTTGAAGCTGAGAGGTGATAGGGAGAAGTGTAACTCCCAGCGTTAAGGCGAGAAGCCCCAAAGGGAGCTGCTGCGTGTAACACTCACTGCTGTCCTTTTCTTTAAGGGGCTTAGGAGGTGGAATGACTGCAATGCCCTTGCCAATTAAATTCTAACTTAATAACCAATAATACTGACCATGGGCAAGTTGGGAAAACCAGAAGTTATTGAGTGCCTCTCGGTTTTGGACTGAAAAATTGCAGCGTTCAAGATTCCGGCGAGCAAGGACGGAGTTTCTATCCAAAGCTGGTTCTCCGCGATGGTTGGACGGATTTGCATGCAATTTGGTGGGGATGTCGCTAAGGCCAGGGCGATGCTACTGGAATAAGCGAGAGAGTGAAACCCGCCCTGGTTTGCTTCAGAATTTGCCTGCAATGTCCGCCCCATGGCTGTTTGATTCCGCGAAGTCGTGAATACGAATTTGCACACTTTTGGGGAATTTCTATCTCCTTCTTCGACAGCAATCCCTTGACTGAGTGGGGTTTGGATTGCTGCTGCCGTGGATGAGTTTCCAGGGAAATTAACCGATCAATTTCACTGAAATTTTATTGGCCGTCTACCAACAGAATTCCGATGAGCTCTCTCGGTTTCTTACCATGAAAATCAGTCTCCTAAGAGCTAGTGTCGATCCTCCTTTCCGGCACTCTTTCTCTCTATTTTTAGCAGAGATCAAGTGGCCTACTAGGGACGATTTCAACTAGTCCTCTGCTCTGCTCAAGTAGGGAAGGAGGCGGGAGATTATCGGCACCTACCTCTTCTCTTGCAGCCGGAGTCGTGCGCTTGGGTACTAGGCGACTAGAGCCACAAGGCGCTCTCCTCCAAGCCTTCCCGATTATCTTCTCCTGCCTCTAACTCCTTCCGGGGATGAAGAAGTTGCACCGTAAAAAGATGGCGATTCAGTCGGGGAATTATGCGTAGGATGAAGAAACTCCAAGAGGAATTCCGGTAGCCTCGAGGAATGTCTCCAAGCTTGTTTTGCTTCAACCAAAGCCACGGGTTGGAGCCTTTGGATTCTGATCACCGGCGGTAAGACGATGAAGGGAAGAGAGAGACAAGAACCAATTCACACGAAAAACTCAACTTCTAATTCTTGATTGCATAATGAAAAAAGACTTACAAAAGAGTTTAAGTACTTGAAATAAAACCGGTTCTTAACATGAGAACCGAGACACTTGTCTCAACTATAAAGCAAAAGCATAAAAGGAGACCGAGACGAGACGTCTCGAATGTTTTGTGAGTTTGGCCTCTCCCTCACGGGTTCAGCCATATAACTTGCCTAAGTTAGGCCTTAGGCTTGCCACGCGTGGACTGGGTCAGGACTAGACTCAGGGTTCGAACTCGCTATAACCGGATCTAGGTCTAGTTCCCGTGCCTGTTCTGCCTTGAAGTCTTCAGCCCGCTGCCCGCGCTCCGCTGATGATGCTCCGCCCACACCGCCCGCTGCATCTACTTCTAGTTCTATGTTATCCTCCCTTAGCTCATCTATGCTTTTCATCATGTTGGCCGATGGTGCTTGACTCTCTTGGCCTTGCTTGGCCGTGCTGGCCCTAGTTCTCGCCCTCCTGGTGGGAAGGTCTGCATCAAATACGTTCCAAACACAGGTAATACAAGTGAATGAAGTGCAGCAATGATTACAAGCGGGGATGAGGGCATGATAATTCCAGAAGCTGCCTCCCTGAACAAAAAGCAGAGCAGGGTTAGCTAACATCAAGAAGCTTAACGCAACAACTTTGTATCATGTGTATCTGAGCAAGGCTGCCACACCCATGTTGATCATCATGTTTAATTTTAGTTTAATGATATTATATTATCAATTTTTGAACTTATAAAACTATGTTGTTGGATGCGTTCCGTATGAATTTATGAAGTGTATTGCTTTATCCTTTAAAAAAGCAACCCCACTTCTTTCAATAAGAATAAAAGATGGAAAGTGAAAAAGATACAATCTGCAAAATATTCTCTTTTTTTTTCAGAAATGATTAAAATGTCCCAAAATGCCTTTGGTGGATATATGTCGCATGCACACAATGTCGTCAATGAGGACTTGGTCTTGCACCAGTGATCACACTCATTCTGGTCAGCCCTATTCTAAAAGGCCAGTTGGGTCATTTGTGTGATGTGGACCTCCATCCAAGTAAATTTTTACATGTATGAAAGCTATTTTTTTGTTAAAATAAATCAATCTACACTTGAATATTAAAAATTTTCATTTTTAATGGATAAAGAACTTTGAAGTTTGAGCATGCATTTTTTTAAATAATTATGGATAGCTGCATAAAGAATAGGTGAATAACAAATTATGCCTTTGAAGCTCATCAAATGGACAGTCATCAACTTTTCCATATAAATTCTCTAACGGCTGACCTGCAACCCAAAAAAAAAAAAAGTAAAGCAAAAAAGTAATTACAAAATAGCCATCTCAAAAAAATTATTTCTATACAATGAAAACAAATGAAAGAAAAAAAAACCCTTGCCACTTCGCTGATGCCATTAGCAACTCTGGATTAAAATTTGTAATCTTTTGTCAAATTTTTTTTACAAAATAATTTCCTTGACAATTCTTTAAATTGTTTTTATCTTAATGTTTTCTCTTGGGAGAAGTTAATTAAGAATTTCATGAAAAGGTTGAAATCTATTTTTTGTTAATGTATAAAAAGGTTGGCAGTGGCATGCCATTTGCCTAAAAGTGAGGTTTTTTTGTGTTTTTCTTTTTTAAAGAATGAGACTTCCTCTTGTTGCTCAAGTGAGGAGCGATAGGGTTTTCTCCTTTTAATGCAACTCCTCTTTCAATACGAACAAAAGAATGGAAGTGAAAGGATAAAAGATAGAAAGTGAAAAATATACAATTTCCAAAATATTAATTTTTTTAGAAATGAATAAAGTGCCCAAAATGCCTTTTGGTAGATATATGCTGTGTAACGAGGCAATGGATAAGGGTGGGCATCGGGCCGGGCCGGTGAGCCCGGCCCGATGCCCACCTTTAGCCGAGGACTCTACCTTGCGGGTCAATTGCGGGTCAATTGTGAGATGTGGACCTCTACCAAGTAAATTTACATGCATAAATCAATCTAAGTGACACTTAGTATTAAAAGTTTTCATGTTTAATGCCCTATTGACAAAGGACTTTGAAATTTAAGCATGTATTTTTTATTTAAATAATTACGGATTGCTACATAACAAATAGCTGAATAACAAAGACTAAAAAAAAGAGTTATTTTTATAAAATTAGGAAAAAAAAAAGAAAGCTTTCCTGCCACTAATGCCCACTAATGCCATCAGCAATCAATGATTTTTAAAAATTTTTAATCTTTTGTTAACATTTTCTAAAAAATAATTTGGTTGATTGGAGCAATTTTTTAAATTATTTTTATCTTAGATTTTTTTTATTCCAAGATGTTGTTTGAGAATTTCATGAAAAGGTTGAGCATTTACAAAAAGGTTGACAAGTGCCATGTCATTTGCTCAAAAGTGAGGTACATTTTTTGTCAACTTTTTGCATTTCTCTCTTCCCTCAAATGAGAGATAAGGGTTTTGTCCTCTTACAGAAACTTTCCATTTCAATAAGAACAAAAGATGGAAAGTGAAAGGGGTACAATCTCCAAAATGTTCATTTTTTCTAGAAATAATTAAAGTGTCCAAAATTGTCTTTGGTGGATATGTATTACATGCATAATCCCGTGCATGCGACGTCGTCTATGAGGGCTTGACGCTGCATTGGCGGTCACGCAATGGCCAATTTTTTTGGCAAAACAAGGCAATCTGGACTTGAGTATTAAAAGTTTTCATTTTGAATGCCCCATAGATAAAGCACTTTGAAATTTGTGCATGTATTTTTTTTTTAATAATTACTGATATTTGATTAGCAAATTTCCGTATGAACATGATCAAATGGACACTCAGTAGCTTTGCAGTACGATTCTAAAATAGTTGAACCCCAACAAAAAAAAAAACCAGAAAAACAAAGCAAAAAAGTAAATAACATAATGCGTATCTCAAAAAAGTTATTTGTATAAAATTGTAAAAAAGGGGAAAAGAAAAACCTTGGCCTTTGATAATGCCACCAGCAAGTGTCAATTTTAATCTTTCGTTAACATTTAAAAACTAATAATTTCCTTGACAGGAGCAATTTTTTAAATTACTTATCTCAACCTCTTTTGGTGAGACAGGTAGTTTGAGAATTTCACGAAAAACATTGGCCACCTTATTTGTTAATTTATAAAAGGTGAGGCGTTTCTTTGTGATTTTTTCTTTAAAATGAATAAATGCTGTGCAGGACAAGGTGGACCCACCCGCCATACTTTTGATTTTTGAAGGTCACTGCGTGTTGGAAGGGTTGGCGATAATAGCTAGGGTTGGTCTTCCCTTCCAATACACGACTATCTAAATGACTAAAATGGCCCTGGGTGATAAAGAGCCATACTCCTATAACGACAAATATAGATAGGCGAAAATAAGTTCACCTTTTGAAGAGACAAAAAAGCCCCCACAGAACCGTGTGAGGGCTTGTAAGGTACAACAACTAGTTGAAGGCACTACCTACTGCACACAACAAATTATGTGTCGAAGGAAGTTTTGAGGCATTTTTGCTATTGATGAAAAAAATATATCTTTGATCACTTTATCTTTTCACTTTCAATTCTTTTGTCCTTGTAAGGGTGCTTCGTAATTTTGGACAGACTGCAGGCATCTGGTCATTTCAACCACGATGAACATTTATCATTTTCTACTATAAATTGAATGAAAGAGACCAGAGGGTGACAAGAGAAGGAAGAGTGATGAAGGCCAATAGAAACAGTCCTGTTTTCTCATGGCTCCTTCTCCTTCTGCTCTCCCATCTCTGCCTGCGGATCAACGTGCAGTCGACAGAGATGCCAAGTGTTCAATTCAAGGCAGTGAATTTAGGCGGGTGGCTCGTCACTGAAGGCTGGATTACACCTTCTCTCTTTGATCGCATATACAACAGCGATCTGCTGGTAAGATAACAGCATGTGGCCTGGGCAGTTGCCAACACAGTCCCACAAATTTTATTTATTTTTGTATTTGTAGCATACAACAGTTTGCTTATTTATATACTGTGCGTCCCTTAGTTATTTGCATAGTGCACCTTAATCATTTGATTATTTTATATCTAAAATTTGTTTGAATGAGCGGACTACCCCTTGACATTCCTGTCACCTCGCCTTCTCCATTTTGAAACGAGTTCGTATCTTTGTGGTCAGTCGTCCCTTCATTTTCTTTTGGCTTCATTTTTCTTTTCAATTCCCTTCTTTGATTTAACTTTGACATGTTCAGGATGGTACTCAAGTTCAGTTCATGTCGACTGCATGGGGGAAATATCTCTGTGCAGAGAAGGGTGGTGCTTCCACTATCGCCGCCAACAGTAGCAAAGCCTCCGATTGGGAAACTTTCAAGGTAAAAGATATGCGCTTGTGTGCCTCTGTATGTAAAAGTGGTTGTGCGTGCGAGAGACAGAGAGTAGCGAGAGTTCCTGTGAGTAGTTACCCATCTATGCTTTGCAGGAGCGCAAGGGTTTCGACCTTAGAACATGGTGTTTGATGTGAACTTTTAACAAGTGAGGAACATTTTTTTCTTTTTGTTTAAGGGAATTTTCTGTTTTATTCAAGGATATTTAATTTATCTTAGTCGACAAAATGTCACTTTTGCACTCTTTGACAAGAGGGTCATTTTTGTATTCCTTTTCCTGTTTGAAGGGCATTTTCATCTTTTGGCGCCCAGTATTCAATTGAATCTCTCTATACCTGCTGAGTGAATCTGTTTTGGGCCTTTGGCAAAAAAGATCCTCCGTCAAAGTAGAGGAATGTGCAAAAAAAAAAGTCAGTCATATAAAATGTGAAAAAACATGTCTTTTAAAAAAAAGTCAGAAAATAAAAAACATGAAAAAAGACATATAATACACATTTTTTTGTTTTTGTTCATATTTTTATGATTTTTATAATTTTCACAATTTATTAAATGTTTTAGATTTTTAAATACCGAAATTTTTCCGAAATATTCCCGAGATATACAACTTTGTCGTCTTATACCTGAGAAATTCCTCACCGTATGATACCCATATGTGACAATAGATTTGACCAATGGCTGGTAAAAGGTCATGCTTTAGTTAGATTCTTTGTGGACATTTAGACCTTATAAACAAGGAGGAGGTGAGCAGTTTGGCTTCTCATTCCCTACCAGACTGAGTTGGCAGCATGAGCGACATGTGGGCTAGTGTTCGCAGTATCAGACACGAGTTTCACAAAATATATTTATGCTTTCATTACCTTTGAAAAGTTTGATTATTTGTATATACTAATTGTAACACTAACACACATTTTGGCACCTATTAATAAATTGTTACTGTTCAATAAAAGTACGTACAAATTGAGAAGGTTCATGAAACTTTATAACATGTTGTTGCATAAATTGCTTCAAATTTTGAGACAGAACAAGCTATTATGAAAGAAAGAGGATGTTACTCAAGTCGACTACCTGTGCAGGTGCTGGGTTTGCCCATGCTATGCATTCGGTAGGTCCTGCAGATATGGTTGTGTGTTTGAACCTGAGCAATTGGTTTCAGTTGGACATATGGACTTAGTTCGTGGATAAGTCATACCAGTTTGAACGAGTTGTGGCCTTGGCTCTAGACATTCGAACAAGTCATTGGAATGGCATTGTATATTCTTTAATTAACCATGTTTTGCAGTTGTGGAGAGTTTCAGATGACCAATTTCAGTTCCGAGTCTTCAATAAACAATTTATTGGGCTCGATGGAGGAGGGGGACCAGGCAGCCCCATCGTAGCAGTCGCAACGATGCCGGGCGAGTCCGAGACGTTCCAAATTATCAGGAACCCTGGTAATCCAAACCGGGTTCATATCAAAGCACTGAGCAATGAGATGTTTCTGCAGGTAAAAAGTTTTCACAGCACCTTTTTTTCAATTGGCTCTTGATTAGGTGAAGCAAATTACACACATCTGATAATTTTTTGGACTAGAAAATTGTTCAGGACCGTTTGATAGTCTCTGATTTTGAAATGCATGAATCTGATGTGGATCTAACATGGCATGCTTTTCTTGATGTGGCAAAAGATCTATGGCAAGATTCATGGCTCATCAAATTAAGGAATTGAGACCCTTATTTTACCTTTTTACATTGAAAAAAAGTCTGATTTAAGATCGGAAAGGGAGGGACTGATATTTTTCATGATTCTCAAACTGCAAGGATCTCAAATCTACAATAGTTCCCTTAATGATTCTCTTCAGAAAAATATACAAAAGAACAAACTATGTTTAAGAGGTGCATAGAATCTTCATATGAAGGGGAATAGCGGATTAATCACATATATATTTTTCGACTCAGGGACACTACAAATAATAACTCAATTTTTGTGTAGAGGAATTTTAGGTATTTATGAAAATGGATATATTGGTCATTTCAAGAAGAACCTATTCTCATTTTAGCCCTTATATGGAAGAGGTAATCTTTGTTAAACTTGGGGACACTTTATTTATTTCACATGGACCTTAGCCAAACGGGCGCGAAAAGTATGTACTTTGGTTATTTCAGGCTTTGAACACGTAACTCGCATGCTCGAACCCAACCATGTGACCTTCTTGGAGATGTGTCCTAGCCTATTAACCTTCCATACATATATCTTACACTAATTTTACATGTACCTTATACTATCCAACGAATCAGCCTCCCAGAATGCCAAAGTATGCTGAGGAAAGTGTGGATTTAATTTAGCAGGAAAAATTTTGAAACTCGTGGCCTCAAAATATATATTGTAGTGAGTACATAGTATCCAACGACGGTCAATCTTTGTTTTAAATTTTTAGAGCACCAACTTTCCCTGCTACAAAAAGAGAGAACCGATATGCAAGTTGAAACATAGGTGCCTTACCTGGAGCACTGCAGGTAAGTTTGTTGTGTGTGAGGGGTGGGCAGGGGGGGGGTAGGGGTGGTGGGGAAATGGGGAAAAGGGTGAGGAGTTTTGGCCCTCTTGTTGGGTCGAAGAAAATACTCTTCCTACTCACCCAACTACATGGTTGGCCAAGAGGCCAGCTCGATGCATGTGTCTATCCCCTATGAAATGCGTGCCCCCTGGCCCACCTGGGCATGACAAGGAATGCCTATAGTCCATCCCCTGTGGTGGGCTTAAGTCCCAAGTGTCATGGGAGAGCCTTATGAGAACCCAAAATATACTAATATTTATAGCATTATGAGAGTTCAGATGGTGGTTTTGTCCAAGGTAAACTAGATGTTAACTCTCTATTTCTACACATATTAGATTTACACCGATTGGAACAATGCAAAGCCCAACCGTATTAAAAGTTTATAAATTGGCAAATCTAAATGAATAGCACGTAATGAGAGATTACTGTTACATCTAAACCCCACAAAACTACAAATTTTTAGCATATAGTGCAGGAAGATGATGAGAAAAATACCATTGGATCGTTTCCTATTTCATGCAACTTTTGCGTGATTAACGGAAACTATAAAATTGAAATGCTGTGTTGACATGTAGTGCACCAAAAATAGTGGGAGGCATACAATTTTCAATTGCTCCAACTTCACCTGACAAAGTGGGAATTAACGTTGGCAGGCAAAATCTGAAGATATTGTGACGGCAGACTTCGGTGGAGAGCCAGGCTGGGAAGATAGTAGCAAAGCAGTATTTGTGATGAACTTCTTTGGGAATTCGCTTCAAGGAGAGTACCAAGTGACAAACGGCTATGGAACTGGGCGAGCTGCCCAGGTTATGCAAGTAAGGAATCTTTCACAGATCTACTTTGAGTAGAAAAATTGCAAAAAACAAAATAATAAATCATACGATAGTCAACAACAGTCGGGAAAAATTGTGCCCTGCTTTTCTTAAGGTTGGATATGAGCCCGTTCCTATTCACATATCTGATTCAAAACCAATCGGTTACTTCTGCATGATTAAAAAATAAATCATTAAAATTAAACCTGAAATATGCTTTGGCCAAGTCTCAGGAACATTACGTTTCACTAAGGCAGATATATGTATATATATCGATTGAATGACATTAAAACAAAAAAAAAAAGAAACTGAATGGAATTAAGATATGGATAGAATATAATGAAATAGAGCCCTTTTTTTGAGGTTCCCTATGAAATGAGGCATGAAATGGAGTTACTACAAAGAAGTTTTGGGAGTTACTAAGGAAGCTTAGGGCTCATATTGGTCATGGGTTGAGAACGAGAGTTAAAGTCTAGGAGATCTAATCTCCGGTTGTTCTTCAGTAGCTTAGTGGCCGAGCAGTCGACTGTTATCTGATTAGTCGTAAGTTTGAATCTTACTTGAAGAGATTAATGAAGGGGTTCACTTTGACCGTTTCCTGTCTTTATATACATATATATATATAACTGAAAGCTTGAACCTTTTATAATTTTTTTTTTATCTGTTTACTTTTGCATGTAAGGGGGTTTTCCTTTTTCAAATAAGGAGTGTTTTCGTCATCTTGATAGCTCCGGAGTGCTTTTTCGATCCATCGATCTTTTTTTTTTTAATTTTCTGCAGGACCATTGGAACACATTTATAGTTGAAGATGATTTCGCCTTCATCGCGAAAAGTGGCTTGAACGCAGTGAGAATTCCAGTTGGGTGGTGGACTGCCACGAACCCTACACCTGCCCCTTTTGTTGCAGGATCCTTGGACGTATTGGACAGGGCGTTCTCTTGGGCTGAGTAAAGATCCAACAACCAAAATTATAAGCTTTATAAATGTTATATATTTTTAATGCCAGCTTCAGCTAGAAAATTAAAAAAGGACAAAATTGTTCCAGAATATAATAATGTGACATTGCTCAATTCAGGAACTATGGTCTCAAAGTCATATTGGATCTCCATGCACCACCTTACTCTCAAAATCGAGGGGATCACAGTGGGACAAGAGATGGCACCATTGAATTTGGATCAACTCAAGAAACCATTGACAAAACTGTTGAGGTTATAGAGCTTTTCTCGGCAAGGTATGTTCCCCGCTTTTTGTTAGATGTTCGTTTATTCATCAGATTTAGAATACAAAATATGTTCATCAGATTTAGAATGCGAAATTATCTAGAAAAGTTTATGCCATATCAGAAACCAACTTTTAAATTCACAGTCGGAAGCTAACTTTTAAATTCACAACTGAATCGGGATATTTCTTTTCTGAAGTAATTCAGTTGGATATCCAAGCTAAATCTGATTCATTAAAAATTCCTGAGGAAACTCACGTATATGCATATAGATATTTTCTAAAGTTTCCATGCCCGTACTGATCTGACTTAGGTTTGAAGCTCACTGGGTTGTTTTGTTTGAATAAAGAAAATGTCATTCTTCTGTAATGCAGGTATGCAAGTTCAGAAAGCCTAGCAGCGGTGGGGCTTATCAACGAGCCCTCAGCTCCTGCAGTGTCCCTTGATGTCCTTGCCCGATATTACGAGGCAGGGTACGCTGCAGTCAGGAGACATTCTCCCACAGCCTACGTTATCATGTCCAACAGACTGCACTCGACAACGCCAACTGAGCTCTTGCCTCTCGCCAATGGGCGCTCTAGAACTGTCATTGACGTCCACTACTACAACCTCTTGTCTAGTGGCTTCAACAACTGGACGGTGCAGCAGAACATCGATTACATCTACCAAACCAGAGCTTCTGAACTGAACACACTAACCTCAGCCAGTGGCCCCCTTTCCTTTGTAGGTATGTTTGATTTCCATATGCTTCACTCTTTTCTACTTTACGAAAAGACCAAAGTAACAAAAAAAGAAAAGAGAGGGGGGTGGCGACTTGCATGTGCCGCCAGAGCATGCGCGACGGTGCATTGGACGGATGGGCTTGAGGTGTTTGTCAAGCTCATTAAAATTGGCGGGGAGGTTTGACTCACTACAAGAAGGGCAAACCCTTTCACCTAACTCTCATCTCTTAGGGTATAGGGTTTGGGCCCATGTTGCAGCACAGGAGTTAACCCTCAAAGAATCGAAGTGGAAATGTTCGCTTGCTAGCTCCTATTCAATCTTGTTGGAACAACCCCTTTGAAGATCATTAGAATTGGTCATACATTGCACAGACGGTGCCATTCCCAGCTCCATAAGTCGGGTTTGGGCCCATGCCCAGTCTAAGGCCTGCAGCCTGGCCCATCTTGGTATGATAATAATAAAACATACGTTAAAAAGTATAATATAATAAGTAAAATTATAATGTATATAAATTATAATATATATACATATAGAAATATATGTTTTTCCAAATAAAATAATATTTTAAGCAAGTTATTAATAGATTTGGACTAACTCAGCCCAAAATATTGAGTATCCAACCCAACTGGGTGCACAACCTTAAACGGCAGCACACAAAACCTGCTCCAAATAAAAAAAGATTATCCTAATTGACAACCAGTGATATATGTACCAAACCAGATCAGTATCTTAGGTTTATCCATGGACACTCACTGGCAGAGATTTGTATGAAGGGCATTTTGGTCATTTTTGAATAAGAAAAGGGTGACTATGTCATTTTGAAACACTTTCCTTTCTTTTATTAATGCCCTTATAATGGAGTTTTTTTTTCCTTTTCTTTTAATATAGCAACACAAACCTACAGAAAAAGTGAGTACATTATATTGATTACGTAGTCAGACTTCCACTGTTAGTTTGTCCATCGGGCTCCAATCTGTTTTCAAGGAATGTACTTTGCAATTGTCTCAAAGTCTGGTTTAAACACTTTTGTAGTTTTACACAACAATGTTTTTTTTCATGTTTAGACTTCTGGGTATTCTTAGGGGTGGTTGCACTGGACAGCAAGGTGGACCACCTCATCTAAGGAGTCTTGTTCAAATTTTGGAGGAGTCACTATCACGTTTCAATGTGTTCTACTTCTACACTGTAAAAGGTTCCGAAGCATATTCTGTGAACCCAAGAAGCGGGCATAGAGAGGACAATAGCCTCTCTTAGGGACAATAAAATGAACCACTCACTCTTTTTCACAAAAAAAAAGAAAAAAAAAAGAAAAGAAGAAAATCTTCATATGGGCCATATTACAACTCACTATCACTATCATGGCCCATGGTTTCCTTTTAATCTTGCACCACTGGATTAAGCCTTGTCCAACACCATTAGGTATTGGTGAGGTCTAATTAAACTGACTGCAGTCAGTTCCCAGCACAATGTTGATATCTTGCATTTGAAAAATAGACTCCTTTCATCTTCTTTTTGCTTGATGGCGCGACTCAAATCAGGATGCTAGCAGAACTCCAAGCCTTTTAGGTTCGATATCTGCCATTATTCTCCTTTACCACCCAATGTACAAGATTTATATGCCTTAGAAGAACATTTTTAATCCACAAATTACTTCTCAACCTCTCTTCAATCTGCTGAGTTTTTATGGTATGCCAGATTAGGTTCCTTGTGATAGGTTTGCCCAACTGCTCTAACCAAACAAGCATGTTGTGTTGATCGTCCACCAGGATCACACCACACAATTCCTGTGTCCAAGGCTGCAAATTAAAGTAAACTATATAAATCACTGTCTACTGCACTAAATTCTTTGTTATTGATGTTTGCTCTTTCCAATTTTGGCAGACCGACCATATATAACTAGGCTTGTTCTATGACACTGATAGGGTGTAAAGCTAGAATTTTTTCATGAGGAGGGCCAAATTGTAGTTTTAAAAATTTGATAGGGGTCAAAATATTAACTTTTCAAAACTTGTATATATGATACATAAAATCTTTTAAAATTTATATCAAAATTAAAAAAAAATGAAGGGGGGTGGGGGAGAGGGAAGGCCCCTGCTTGCCTCCTGGTCACCGGTCATCTATCTTTCTATGCTGTCATAATGGTGTTCCAAGCACTAGAGTAATGCGGAAAGTTATTGCGGAAAGTTATTGGTGCTCCACAAGGTGGGCCATTTAAGATATTTCCTTTGACTAATTCAGCCTGTAAACTGTTGATGCTAACAGCCTTACATGCAGGAAATGTAAGGCAGGCTTCATTGGTTTCCTCTAATCCGTGCAGACCAGCCCCACCTTCTCTTTTGGCAGGCAGAGCTTGCTTCATTTAACAGAATGAGCTTTCTTCCTTTTAGTACATCCACCCCATAAGAACAGGGCACATGATAAATGAATTTGGAATGGAGTTGGTTCCCATACCCCGTTATTGAGGAATGAAGGCCAGTATATACTTGATCAGACGAAGCCTACCAGCAAATGAAAGTAACTTTTGCTTTTACAAGTCAATTTTGTTCAATCTTGATCAAATAGTCCGTTAAATTGATTTTCCATGATATGCTTGATTTGAAGAAAAACACCTACATGTTTTATGAGAAGTTGTCTTGCCTGTCTGCCAACCCCATGAATGCAGCCACTGCACTTACCATAGCAGATAAGAACCCCATTTATATGGGCAAGAAAAGAAAGAAAAAAGTTACTTTTGTAAAATGTTTCAACGTCCTTTTACTTTTCATATCTGACCAATATACCCCACTCTCAAGACTGGGTGAGTTGTCTTTCATATATTGAGGTCATAAACAAGCAGTTTTGTTCCCACCGGTTTCATGACCGGTATCAGTGGTGGAGTACAAAAAATTTGCTGAAGGAGAATCTGTTTAGAAACATTTATATTTGGAGGGGCGCCTATATATATGTATAAAAGTAAATATTGAATTTTCCAGTATAAAAATAAAAGAATTTTAAAGAGCTGGTGTCCAAATGCCCACACCAGTTACTTGCACCAACACACATGTGGCTACGCCACTGCCTGTGGGAGGATGGGGGAAAGGGAAGAGCCTTTGGCAGCTCTTAGTAGGATGAAATACAGCTTTTACCCACCCAAATGGCCAAAGCAGGAGACTCTTTCATTTGATTGTCAATGTATTTTCATCAATATAAAGCCAACTTCAACAGCACCCAAAGATATAGTTCACGTTTTCGGGCAACTCAATCTAAAAGTTGACTTGAACTCGATGTATAATGACCACAAGCAAACTCACCTAGCTAGGTGTATTGTTGGTACTTAAATTTATTGGAATGGTGAAGTTGATGTTTCCTTTCCCTATACTTTTAATTTGGGGAATGAAACAGGTGAATGGGTGGCAGAGTTGAACGTGACTAACGCAGGACCAGAAGACTACAAGAGGTTTGCAAGGGCTCAGTTGGAAGTGTACGGGCGAGCCTCCTTTGGATGGGCTTACTGGACCCTCAAGAACGTGAACCCGCATTGGAGCCTCCGATGGATGATAGAGAACGGCTACATCACTATCTAGTTGTAGCACATTTGCTTTCTTTCTCTCCTGCATTATATCCACTGGGACTGCTATTATGTACCCAAGTCCTTGAATAAACATCCAGTTGAAAGAATATATATATATATATATATATATATATATATATATATATATATATATATATATATATATATATATATATATATAGTCTAGGTCGGTGCTGCCGGTGATGGCCTGATTCAGCAGGGGAACAGAAAGACGAAGAGATAGGGAACCTTATGCTGTTTAAGGAGGCCACTTTTATCTTATATATGCTTTTAAAATTCTGTATTTTAAGATATGGTGGTAATTGATCCTTTGGATAATGGATTACTTGCAGTTTAGAAATTATGTAACCTTTTCTCTTTTTAATGATAAGCTTGCAATGTGCGTTGTGATCTTATATATGCTTTTGAAGTTCTGTGTTTTATGATATGGTGATAATCGGTCCTTTGGATAATGGATTACTGGCACTTCAGAAATTATGTAACCTTTTCTCTTGTTAATGATAAGCTTGCAATGTGCATTGTTACTCTCAATAGATTTTAAACTGGATACAGATATAGGTACAATGATTGACATGTAACATTCATTGACCATTAAACCAAATCCCCCATTCCATCACATTGTTTCTTAAAAAAAAAAAGAGTTATGAGATCAAATTCTCACAGCATTGTTGCCAAATAGTAATAAGATATTCTGTTTTATGTATCTGCCCCAAAAATTGGAATAGGTTCACAGAACACTTGATTCTAAGGAATTAAGAGATTGAATCCCTAAGAGGTAGTTTTGGTGGCAAAAAATGAGTATTTTATCTATCAAAAAAATTGGAACAACTTAAAAAGTCCAGCCCTGTTCCTTAAACTACTGTTTGATGGAGAAGAAATAAAATTACTAAAAAAAAAGAAAAGAAAGAAACTGTTGTAAAACCCAAATACAGGTGTCATCCAGCAGTCTTGTGAAACTGCTGCTCTTTTGGAGAAAAATTAATTTTTTGAATGCAAAAAAGGTATGAAAACTAGATGCCAAATGATTAATAAAAACTAATTCTTATAAAGTGGTAAGATGGGGTAAAACACAAGGAACGTGAGACTTAAGGCAATTGAACTAGATCCGATAAAGTTCACCGCATTAATACATCAATAATGAAAAGTCAACAATATTTAACTTTCCCTAATTAAATCAACCGTGGAGGAATAAACCCTCAACCTTTATCGCTCAATAAATAGGGGATATTTACAATCCCACTAGACGAGCGAGATGAGACCATCAAACACAAGTCTCTGTAACCCGATCCCACTGGTCAGGTCACCTCCTTCTTTCAAAATGAAGAACAAAGCACTAAATTTACTTGTAGGAAACTTTGGAGGGACCTTAATTTATCCTTCTTAATGCTGAAGGACTGTGTTTTTGTAACTCCTTGAAATGAATGGAAATGTGATGGGTCGTTCGGCCAGTACTGAGTCGTCATTGTGGCATGCCGGTCGCGGGGGCTTCACCGGAGGTGGCACCGTGGCTGGAGTCGACCATAGGTTTCTGCAGAAACCCTCGGTCGATCTAGATCGAGAGATAAGAGAGATTAAAAGAATCTAAAATATAAAAAACGAAGAAGTTAATTAATAGAGAGGGTGAGAAGATGCAGCTTATGTTAGCAAAAGGAATGACCTGTCTGCACTTCCTCTTCTTATGCTCCTGTGAATGACACAACACAAGAAAACAACACACTAATCGAGTACTTGTTTCTACAAGTGATCACAAAGGCATGACATGTGATAAGAGCACACAACACTAAAAATTTGGAGCACACTTGAAATGCTTTTTTTTCACACATTTAGCCAACCCAAAGGGCCATATATATACATGTAAGAAAAAACTGAAAAATAAATGACATTGACTCTTGGTAACTCCACTATGGTCATTATGGACATATTAAAAACAGAAAACTGAAAATATAATGACCATATTAAAAACAAAAAAACTGAAATTTAAAATAGGGCACATGTCTTGGAACGATAGAACTTTTGGAGAACCCAAAAGTTAAACCGTTCACCTTCTTCATAAAGGCAGCTGCATTAATTTTGCATTAACTTTCATCAGCTTAGGCCCTTTTACCAGTGCCCTCGTGGCTGCCAATGGCATCGCTGTCAGTTAAATGCGTCGCCGCAGACCAGTCTCTTGGGTCATATTGGATTCAGACGCATGATAATAGCCCTGCATCAACACGGATAAGCATTTAGAACCCATCGACTCAAACGCATGAAGTGTATAAACAAAGTGTCCGGTGATGAGAGGGACACGCTACATATCCACGGCCTTGGGTAAGAGGGTCCTTCTCACCATACAGCCTGTGTATTCTCATCCCTACGTGCGATGGCTGAGGGGAGAAACCCTGTTTCCTCAGACTGATGCAGGTTCATCGTCTTCTATCTTCACGCCGTGAAAGCTTCCTGTTTTTGTCTCCACCCGCTTTTATGGTCACCCCAACAATGGGTTATGGGCCCACCACGCTTCTGCTGCACAAGGTTATTGTTGGGTAGCCAAAGCCTTTGCAGAGGCCGACTTTCATGGCGTTTCGTCTTTGCCATTCGGCAGAAAGACAATTGGCCCTGGGGAGAGCCATGGCCTCACCCCATGCAATTAAAAAAAAAAAGATTCAAATAACTAAATATTTTTAGTTTGGCCACTGTAGCTTTGGACTGGGGTTTAGTTTGGCCCCTGTACATCTTAAACTGGATCCAACCCACAAGCCCGCTGCCCCCTTTCGTCATTGTCCCCATTGTTGTCGGTGTGAGGTGTCTAGATTGAACTGCAGCCTGCCGCTAGCCATTCAAGAGTCACACTGTTGTCACCTTTCTGCCTAGCGTTTGGATTGCCGCTGGTCCACTGGAGGGCTGCAGGCTGTCGTCGGCCCAGACACTGTTATTGCCGCGGCTTCATTGTTCACTATTCCACCTTTGCCCTTCAGGTCTCCTTCTTGGCTTCTTATTTTTCCTTCTTCCAAATTTTTTCAATCTCAAACACATAGACATCATATTCACGAATGACTCACGACAGAAATAGGGCTTAGGGTTTACCGTTTACTATTTAGGCCATGTAGGAAGCAATGAGCACTACCACCTAAGTATGAGTACAATGTTATCTTCTAGGTTACTTTTTGCTGATAGAGTCATGGTAATTCCTTGCTCACTCATAAATTTATGTCTTTTTTTTTTAATTAAGCATACAATTGTCATTTTTTTTGCTTTTCTTTCAATATTTATTCTTTTGTTGAACCAATATACTGCTTCTGATTTTTTTTTTTTTACGTGTTTCTTTTTGTTTTACACTTCTTGAGGATTAGAAACCATTTTTGCATAAAAATGGTCTTTGTTCCATAGTTTTTGTTTTTTCTTTTTTAACTGTTATGCTCGAGTTATAACCGCCTGAAATTGTTCGAGTTCGATATGATTAAATCTTATTGTCTATTTTAAATTTCAAAAGATGATGAAAATGATTCAAGATTATTTCAAAAAAAAAAGTTATTGATCAAGAGGAAGAAAACCAAAAGGAAAAAAACCAAAATGCTGGTTAGTCTGAAAGCTCTTGATGTTAGTCTTTTGACTTGGATTCTCCACCTTTTAAATATTCAAAAATTCAAACTACAGAAAGCATCGTGCTTAATCCATGGTTGTAACGTCCTATATTGGAGATATCACTAAATGAGATAGATGAAGTTAGGCAAGCATATATTAATCATGGGCCATATCAGCACAAGCTCCATAGATATCCAGTGTTAGGTCATTCAAATCATCTTCATAAATTTCAAGCTTCATGGTTTCAAAGATTTACATGGTTAGAATATTCTCTAAAAACAGATAGTACATATTGTTTCTCATGTTATATTTTCAATATTGCAGCTTCAAATGACAATCTATTTATTATTGAAGGATTCAAAGCTTGGAAGAAGGTGGGTGGTAGTGAGAAAACACATGCATTTTATAGTCATGGGAGATCAAGTTAAAATCGCCCCATAATACGAACATGCGAGCATTTAAGTCATCAAAGCAAATACATAGATAAAATGATTGAAAAGCAAAATTCAGAGCTTGTTCACAACAATCGTTTGAGATTGAAGACATCTGTAGACGTAGTTAGTTGGTGAGCATTTCAAGCTTGTCCTTTTAGAGGCCATGATGAAAGTTCAAGTTCATTAAACCAAGGTAAGCTTATTGAGTTCGTTAAAACTTTAGCTAGTTGTAATGACAAAGTTGCACAAATTGTTATAGATAATGCCCCAAAGAATGCTAATTATACATCACCAAGAGTTTAGAAATAAATTTTACATGTTTTTGCAAATAAAGTGAGAGCTAAAATTATAAAAGAAATTGGTGAAGCTAAATATTGTATTGTTATTAATGAAGCTCGAAATGAGTCCAAGACAAAGCAAATGGTTGTCCTTCTTGGATTTGTTAATAAGCAAGGTCAAATTCAAGAGCGGTTTTTAGATGTTGTGCAAGCGAGAGATACTACAACAATTACTTTGAATAAAGCAATTTCTACTTTGTCTCAACATAATCTTATTATTCAATATATACAGGGTTAAGTATGTGAAAACGTTATTAATATATAAGCATCAATTTTGAATGAATGTCCTCATGAATATTATGTTCATTGTTTTGCGCATAAACTACTACTTGTCGCAACTTCAAAAGAAGCTGTCGATGTTCATAACTTTTTTGAATAGTTAACATATGTAATTAATGTTGTTAGTGCAAGCAGCAAACGTAATGATGAATTGCATGAAGCTCAAGCAAATGAAATTGCATTTAGAATTGCTATAGTGAACTTGAAACAAGAAGATGACCTAATCAAATTAGAATGTAATGATGAATTGCATGAAGCTCAAGCAAATGAAATTGCATTTAGAATTGCTATAGTGAACTTGAAACAAGAAAAAGACTTAATAAAATTAAACTATTATGGCGGCTTAGTGATACTAGATGATGATCTCATTTTTTGAATGTGTAGAATTTGATAAAAATATTCAATGCAATATGTGCAGCATTAGAAATCTAAGAGACAATGGATCAACATATCAAATACGGAGCGAAGGCAATCCAACTTACAACATGATCACATCATTTGACTTTGTATTATTTTGCACTTGGTACAATAAATTTTGGGACCAATTGATACTCTTTGTCAGACATTGCAAATGCAAGGACAAGACATTTTAATGCAATGACTATGGTTTATAATTCAAAAGAGTTCCTACAAGAAGTTATAGAGATTGGTTGGGATATATTGTGGGAGAATTTTGTGTGGTACATGATATCCTTATTTAAGATATGGATGTCCAATATTTTGTCAGAGGTCGTTGTGAACGTAATTTTATTAGAGTGAGACATCATTATAATGTCAATATTTGTATTGTTGCCATTGATTCTTACCTGTTAGAGTTAAACAGTAGATTTAATGAGAATTTTGTGTAAATACTTTGTTTGATGTTGACATTCAACCCTAGAGATCAATATGAGTCGTTTAATGAATGAGATGCATACGCTCTTACACAAAAGTTTTATTTTAAAGATTTTCTAGGCTCGGATATTATGGGTTTAAATTATCAGTTAAGACATTATAAAAATGATATTTGTCATTATCCATGTTTTAAAAATCTAGGTACAATATCAAATGTATGTTAAGCATTAACACGTAGTTGGAAAAGTAAATGATATCCTTATGTATATAGGTTGTTTAGTCTCATTCTAATACTTTCTATCTTCACTACAACCACAGAAAGGGCATTCTCGCTGTAAAACTTATTAAAAAAATATTGCATAACAAAATGAAGGCTGATTCTTTGCAAATTGTCTATTTTTGTATATTGAGAAAAAACTCGCTCAAATGTTCGATTTGAATGATATTATTGATGCCTTTACAAGATGAAGTAGAACACAACTACAATAGGTAAACCATTTTGTTGCATCCTTTTTATGCTAATGTTCATTTGAATCATTATTTAGTTTCAATAATAAGTGATGTAGTTTTTATTTACTTTTTATTGTGCAGGTAAATGAATGATGATGTCCAATTATTTTTAATAAAAATAAAGGCAAAAACTGATTGTGTTACATAAAAAAATGCAAAACTGCTTGTTTTAGGTAAGTGTCATTTTTTTTTGTTTTGGAGTTTATAGATGTATTTGTTAGTTAAATTTTGGGTTGTGATATTTGTATATCCACCTTATACTCACACATACATCATTGTAATAGAAATAGAACACCTTATCTATATAGCACAAATCGCGTTTTGTGCTAATGACACAAGCAATTATTAAAATGTATTGTACAATAGGTCGCACTTCACGTTCATGACATGGGCAATTGAATACAACATATGTTCATTTCTACTACACTGTGGTTTGCAAACACTATCTAAAGTGTCTAAGTTTATATATGTATAATATTATTAATATATATATATGTATATATATATATATAATATATTATGGTTTGTTGGATTGTTTGGTGGTAAATTGCTGGTGACCCACACTTTAAAAAGAAAACGAAACCCTCGCCTATGTCTCTCTCTATGCACATCTTAGTTTGGATCGCCAACATCCAGCGTCAACCAACAACTCCGCCTCTCCCTCCTTTATCCCGAACCTCCGACAGTTTACAATGGAGAAACCAACAAGGGTTTTAGACAAGCATCCATCATTCGGTATTCAAGAAGATGCTTGTCACGCCTTCACTGCTGCTTGTTGTAGGACGCAGCAGGCTGGCTAGACAAAGTGACTAAGTCGGCTGGAATGCATGATTGCCATGATGGCTGGCAACAGCGAGTCCTCTTCGCAGAAGAACCAAAAGGAGAAAGAGGGGGTTTCGAGGAGAGAGAGAAAAAAGGGTGCAGTCTGGTTCTTCATATGATCTTCTTTTCTATGGTTTTTTTATCGAACCGATTCAAGCTTCACGCTAATTTTTAATCTGGTCTGAATTTTTGGTAATTAATTCAGGTTATCTATAAATCGGCTTGCGTGGTGTTAGCCGGTTCAGAGAGAGTACCGACCGGTTCAGGCTGTTTTGACTGGTACATGACTGATTCACTTCATTTTATGAATGGTTTGTACTCTTACGAACCAGTACATTCTATTTTGGATTGATACAGTAATGGTTCTTGGCTTTAAGGGGAAAATTGGGGCATTCTGAACTATTTAAAGTTTTAAAGATGAAGAATATTTGATGGCTATGGTTTATTTGCTTATTTATGTTGTATCATGCATGAATTGACTGATTTTATGTTGGGCATGCTAGAAGACTGTAATTTTGATATTCAGAATGATAAATCTTTCCATTATGAAGAAAAATCGACATTTAAATTATGCTGAGACTCATAAGAAATGATTGTGCTACCAAAGGTAGTGTGATGTGTTCAAGAGAATAAGCAAAGTACACATGAAGAAAAAGCATTCTTTGAAAAGTGGGAATGCTCTAATTGACTTAGTCTATTGTTTTTGCAGCCTATAGTCATGAAGAGCATACAATGTGCAATCCCACAACGTAGAACGGTGAAAGAGTTTCTTGACGCCATTAAAGTGCAATTTGTTAGCCTTAGCAAAGCCAAAGCCAGCACCCTGATGTCTAAGTTGATATATATGAATTACATTTGTGGGAGTGACATTTGCCAGCACATCATTGGAATGTGAAACAATGCGACTCAATTGAATAACAAGTTGTTGATGATATCTGACTCTTTCTTAGTGCATTTCATTTTAGCATCTCTACTACAAATGTATGTACCGTTTAAAATCTTCTACAACACATAGGAAGTCCAATGGATAGTTAATGAACTTTTGTCCAAGTGTGCTAAGGAAGATGAGTGACTGCAGGGTGTGAAGGTGCATAATACACATATTGCTTCTCACCAAGACTCTAACAAAATAGGATCCAAATGGAAAGGCTTTGATAAAGAATGCCAGAAATAAGTCACCAGGTGACAGAACATCTCAAACAGCAATCCGGTCCAGCTCTCAGAAAGTACTTCTTTTGCAAGAAGAGGGAACATAGAAAGACGACTTGCATAGAATACAAGCAGTAATTGGAGAAGAAATGTAATTTGTCATTCGTTTCTCATGAATGTAATTTATTACATGTTCTTGTGAATGATTGGTGAATTGTTTTGGGTGTTACAGTACATATTGTCAATGCTTTGTAGGACTTTTTAAGTAGAAGGGAACCAACGATGCATGAAATGAACATCTTTTAAAGAAAGAGGATGAGTTCATATGTAAAGGCTATTGTAACCTGCTAAGTCAAACTTGATACTGGTTTCATTTTGGAACTTTATGATGTATTTTTGTACCACCATATAGTAGAAACCTCATATTTGTTTCAGGTTGGACAGGCTTGGATTTGGTATGAAGGTTGTAAATATCAAAAACCAGATATACAAAGTTTCTCTTGAAATTGGTTCTACTCTTTTACGGTTTATATAAATTAAAGACTCAAGAAACATTGTTTTTGAATTTACATTGATGGGCAATAAACGTGGCATCATAAATGATAACATGTATCGGCTCTGACATCGTAGACTAGGACATATCTCTAAAAAGAGAATAAAGAGGCTTGCAATTAAAGAGATTTTAAAATCTCAACTTTATAGATAATAGTCCATATGTTGGTTGCGTAAAAGCATAGCAAACCAACACATATAAAAAAGGTGCTAAGAGAAGTAAGAGATAATCTATATAAATTTTTGTGGACCTTTTACTCCCTGTGATATTGGCCATAAAGTGATTATATAGAGATGGTGAATATTATGATAGATTTACTGATATTAGACAAATGAAAGGACCATTAGCGTAATTTCTAAAAGAAGAGGGCATCTACCTCAATAAACTATGTCTGGTAGTACTTACCAAAATGACATAGTAGAAAGGAGAAATCATACGCTTAAAATAAATGGTGAAAGCTACAATAAATTTCTCTACTCTTCCTATTGATCTGTGAGCAGAAGCAGTTCATATTTTGAATAAAGTCCCTAGCAAAGTTGTGCCCAAAATTATGTATGAGTTATAGACAGATAGGAGACCTTCTCTATATTTTATGCATGTATGGGGATACTCTGTTGAAACTGAACTATGTGACACTCACATAAAGGCCTTTGATTCTAAGACAACCAGTAGTTTTTTTTATTGGTCATTCAGAAAGATTGAAAGGATACACACTCTACTGTCAAACTTATTCACCTCATATTGTTGAAACAGAAAAAGCTAAATTCTTAAAAGATGGTTCAATTGGATTAAATGCATTACAAAAACCTCAAATTTAAAAAATGACAAGATACATGATATAACCTGCTGAAGAAAGTACTAAAGAATTCAACTTTATCATCTCTTATGACAATACAAAAGTTTGGTCTAGATTGTAATGCATCAAACCAAGATGAACCAGTTGTGGATCATGTTGAAGAGCAAGAACATGATGTATACGTTTAGGTTAAGTTTGTACAGTTAGTTGTTCGAACATTCTATAAAATAAGGAAATATGTTATTTCACCTGACTATGTAGTGTATCTGCAGGAGCCTAATGATTTCATAGATATCAATGAAGATCCTAAGAGACTTATAGAAGCTATAGAAAGCAAACAATATACATATTAAATAAATGATATGAAAGAAGATCTTAACTCTATAGGTAAGAACCAGACGTAGAGTGTTGCCGAGTTGCCTAAAGGAGTAAAACTCACAAGATGTAAATGAGTTTGTAAGACCAAAAGGAACTTCAAAGGAAATTCGAGAGATATAACAAGACTTATTGCTAAAACGGTCACTGAGATGAAGGGCATATCTACTAAGGAGTCAATGAGAATAGTTTTTGCTCTAGTAGCTCTTTTTGACTTAGGGTTACACCATATTAATGTTAAAACGGCTTTCTTGAATGAGGAACTAAATGAAAAAATATATATAGAACAACCTCAAGGGTTTTCCAATAGTAATATAGATCATTTAATTTGCAAGCTTAATAAGTCAATTTATAGACTTGAGCATGCTCCCGACAGTGGTATATCAAGTTTTCCAAAGTCATTGTGATTTTTTTGTTTCTAGAAAACATCATTGATCGATATATATACCACAAGGATAATAAGAGAAAGTTCGTATTTTGACTTTATGTGTTGTTGATATTCTGCTTGCAACTAATGATATGCCAATTTTAACATAAACTAAACAGTTTCTTACATCTCACTTTGAGATAAAGGATACAGTTGAGACATCTTATATTCTCGACATCCAAATTTGTTGGAACATAAGTAAATGAGTTTTAAGTCTCTTTCAAATTGCATAAATCAATAAAGTGCTTAAGAGATTTGTGTTGGAGAATTGTTCTCCTACTTCAATCTATAGCTAAATGGTATAAGCTAAGCCTAAATAATTGTCCACGTGACAAATATGAAAAGGCACATATGAATAACATTCCTTATGCATTAGCACTTCGCAACCTGTAATATACACAGATTTGCACTAGATCTGACATTTCTTTTATTATTGGAGTGTTTTGGAAATTTCAATCTAATCGAGACATTAGAAGGCTGTAAAGAGAGTCATGCGGTATTTGCAAGGCACAAAAGATTACATGTTGATATATTGCAAGATGGACCACCTTGAAGTAGTTGGCTTTTCAGATGCTGACTTGGGAGGATGTGTCAACAGTAGAAAATCGACTATAGGTTTTGTCTTCCTCTTTGCTGTGGGTGTCATCTCATGGATGTGCAAGAAGCAAACTATTGTTGCTACTCATACAATGGAAGCAGAGTTTGTTGCATTATATGAGATTACTTCGTAGACAATATGGATAAAGAACTTCATTTCACAGCTAAAGACAGTGGAATCTATTGTGAGACTACTTAAAGTTTACTGTGACAATATATAGTCTCTTTCTCTAATAACAGTAGGAGTGCAACTTTACGTAAACATATGGAATTAAAGTATTTTGTTGTTAAAGAGAAGACATAGAATCATCTGGTGTGGATTCAATACATCAATGCTAAAGATATTGTAGCAGATCCTGTTACTAAAGTGATAGCATCTGGACTATGTTTTGAACATAAGCGAAGGTGGTTTGTTTAATTCGACCAAAACACACCAAGTATAATATAGTATTCACATATTGTTTGTTGATTATCATAAAGTTTGACTGTCTATTTTACATAAAGTTTCCCCTATTCTGTTGTTTAAGGAATCTGAACATTGGCTCATTACTTAAAGACCGTGGAATGGATCTTAAGCCCAATCCATCGATAAAGTTTCTTCACTCTCGTATAGATTAGGACTAATGGGAGATTGTTGGGTCATATTGGATTTGGACCCACCACAATAACCCTGTTTTTTTTTTAAATACGGATAAGCATTTAAAACCAAATAAATGCATGAAGTATATAAACAAACTGCCCTGTGGTGAGGGGGACATACTACAGATTCATTGTCTTGGGTAGAGACAGTCCTTCTCACCATTACAGCCTGCATATTCTCATACCTACTTGTGATGCATGAGTGGAGAAACTTGATTTCTTTGACCACATCAAGAACGGTAGCTTCTCTCCTCAGATTGACGCAGGTTGATTGTCTTCTATCCTTACTCCATGAAAGCTATTGTTTGACTGCATTTGATTTTATGGTCACCCTAACATAGTCCTGACCAAAAATGGTCATGGCCTCCACGGTTGGAAGAGAAATCAAGGTGAGGAGAGAGAAAATTTGAGGGAAAATGGGAGGAATTCGGTGAGGGAGGGCTTTGTTAGTGAAATTTCAAAGTCGCTGCCTAATTTAAAGGCTTTATTTGTTGAAAGTTGATTCTAATCCTTCTTTTTGAAATTCCAAGTCGTTTACATGATTACAAATTTTGGAAATGGTTGTCAAGCTTTGGAAAAATTTAAGTTCACCCCATTCTTAAGTTTTAAAATTTTCCAAAAAGAGTTATGGTGTGGGCCTGTTCTTTTCGTAAAATTAGAGATGTTACATCGAAACTTCAAAATGGGATTTAAGTTTGGAAAGTCTGTTTTGCCTCAACTTGAGTTAAAGAATTTTATCGTTTTGCTGTTCAGCTGTCTATATAAATTTTGAAACTATAGTTTTTCTTTAAATTCATAAATATTTCTTGTTGGTATTCTGTCTCACTTACTTTTTTAGCATCATGCTGTGAAGGGTTCATGATAGGTCGAATTTACCTAAGGTATTTCTAATTATAAAGAAACAGTTTAATACGTGAATTTATTGAGTCCAACTAAATTTGGATCTAGATCAACATTGGTTAATTCTAGTAAATGTTTAACCTTACACTTTTCTTTGTAAGTTGGTTGTATATATCAAAATTTTGGAATAGACTACCATGAATTATATGCCTGTAGTGTAGAAATTTATATGCCTAGATTTGTCCTTGATTTGTTCTAAAATAGACATTTTGATTATTCTACACAAATTTGGATGCAAATAGGATTTGAATGGGTTCTACCTTCATTAATATAATTTTTGGAAAGTGTTTTTCTCAATTCTATTTTACTTGACATGTGATGTAAACTTAATAGGTCCGAACTAGATTTCGTCAAGTACTATTTTCAGAGCAGTTTCTTTTTTCTTAAGTTTTAACATTTCTTCATAATGATCATGATCAGTTTTTTCTTAATCCAAATAGATTTGGATCCTCACCAGAATTTGCCATGAAATGAAAGTATTGGTTGGTTTAATTGAATTCAAATTCAAACTCAAATACAAATCCATATAAATATGTATTTTAACCATTGTAAATGGATTTTATACTGGATCCAATTGTTTCAAAAATATATATTTAGTTATTGAAAATGGATTTCACCCTAGGTTCAATTTGTTCATAAGTTTATATATTTAAGTTGCCAACCTATTCAGATTTGGATCAAACTTGTTTTAAAATTGATATCTTGGGTGTTGTAATTGTATTTTGGAATTTGGATTTCACTTGTTTAGAACTTCTTTATATTTGGGTTTGGAACTAAATTTGATCTGTTTTGAGAATACATGTATTTTGAATTTGTTCATGACTACAAATAGATTTTATTCAGATATAGACCCAAAATCTAGTTTGATAAAGTTAGTTAAACATACAGGAGTTCAGACTGTTTCTTATGTTTAATTATTATAAATTGAATTCAAAATAGTAGAGTATTTGATGAAAATAAGTTAACAATTGAGGTAAGCCAGTAGATAAGAGTATCGAGATCATGTATTTTATTTGCATGTAATAGATATGGATTGAATTCCTTTCATGTTTGTTTGTGTATGTTAGTTGTTGTAAAATACATGTGGAGCTAGATCTAACTTCTTTTGAAATATGTATATGCTTGTAATATAAATCTGTTTATGTTTCAACCTGATAACATGATGGCCATCTAGACCACTTCATTGTAGAAAGAACATGAGTTTTTTTCTTGTCATTAGTTTTCTTTAGTTTTTCAAATATATGCATGAATAGTAATTCTAGAATGATTTGGATATGGATCTGTCTCAACTCAAAGCTTACTTACATGTAGATCATTGTGACCTTGCTAATAGCAGACCTAGACATTTTTGGCCAAAATTTATCCTATAATTGATTGTGGTTTTGGAGTGCTTCAAAAAATTAAAATTCACAGCTCCTTTACAATGGGTAATCCAAATGCTATGTTCATTCTCAATATATTTCATATTCACTTGAACTTCTTTTTCATCATAAATGCAGTACAGTGCTTGGCAAGGAAATTATTTTGAAGATAAATATCTCACAAACTTTTATCGACAAATGAAATAATTTTGAGTGAATAAACTATTTTGATTTGAGAAATCTTTTATAAACGAGAAATCTTCTGTAAGTAGACTTTGAAATTTTTGAAGCTAAGATTGATATTTTGAAGGTTCATTTTGTAATTGATTAGTGTTCTCTTGAAATTTTCAGTAGATTCAAGAAATTGCTATAATTCGGTTACTACCTAGTTAAAGCTTCATCTTATCTTGATTAAGTTCTTTAGAAAAATGCTTGTGATCCATGCGAGAATTCCATAAGTGATTGTTAATGCATAAATAACAATATAGGTTTTCATGTATTTGAAATATATGTCTTCTATTAAAAAATCTTATTACCAAGTTACTCTTTTCAAAAAAAGTTTTCAAAATATATTGTGGTTTTAAGCCATTAATCATGGTGCCAATGTCAGTGTGTTACTTGAGTTTTGGCTCCATTGAAGTCGACAAATGGAAAATAAAAATTTAGATTTTGGAGAAAATACATTTGAGAGAGAAAAAAAGGTCTTAGGAGAGAAAAAGTAACTAGAAAAGATATTATTGTTAACTACAAGATTTTTTTTTAAAAGAAAGACAAAATAAAGAAAAAAACTTATAAGCAAGTAAGATTTTATGGAAAATTGAGAGAATGAATATTTTAAGAGAAAAAAGAAATAAGAAGAAAATTAGAACAATAAATTATAAGAGAAACCTAAAGAGAAAGGGAAAAGATAGATATGATGAAAAAGAATTGTAAGAACATGAGCAATTTTTAAAATTTAAGAAAGAAAAAGATGTCTAACAAAGAAAGAGAGAGAGAGTGTGAAAAGAGACACTCATTAAAAGAAATATTTTAATATTAAAGAGAGAGAGATAGAGAAAGAGGAAGAGAGAGAAAAAGAAGTTTTTGAGAAAGAGAGAGAGATATAAGATAGAGAAACTCGTAAAAAGAAAGATTTTAAAATTAAAGAGAGAAAGAAGTTTATATATATATATAAAATAAAAAAACTTATAGAAGAGAGATCTTTAAGAGATATGTATGTACATATATATATATATGTATATATTAATTAAACTTGCAAAAAAGAGAAGAGAGAGAGAGAGAGAGAGAAATAAAATAGAGAAACTTGTAAAAAGGAAATATTTTAAAAGTAAAAACAAAAGAGAAAGAAGTTTAAATATTATAGAAAAAGACTAGTAAGAAAAGATTTTTAAGAGAGATAGAAAGAAAAAAAGAAGGAAATTGAAATCTTAAAAGAGAGAAAAACGAGGAAGATAGAAATTAGGAAGAGTGAGGGAAAGAATTAAGAGAAAAAAATGTGTAGCAGTGAAATATTTTAATTTCTAACATTGTTTTTGTTATGTGAAAACCCAAGAGATAATTTGGAGGAACTTGGGCTCAAAAGAGAGTTTAGGCTAAGTCTCCATAGCCTATTTAGAGAGAGTTTCTACTTTTGAAAACAAGATTCTCTCTTTCTCTCTCTCTCTCTCTCTCTCTATATATATATATATATATATATATATATATATATATATATATATATATATAGAGAGAGAGAGAGAGAGAGAGAGAGAGAGAAAGAGAGAGAGAGAGAGAGGACAATAATTATATTTCATTTGCTCTTATCTACTACAAAAAAGGAATATCTTGCCTACCATTGGATATCAAAGAAACTAACTATAAAGAAAATAAAAAATTAATAACGACGAGAGCTCCTCTTAGGATCACTAATTGGAAGATTAATAGGTGATTTATCAAGAGAATAAAGTAGTCAACACTAACCATAGGAATGACATGAGAATGCATTTTAACATGTACATATTGATAGGGTTTTCCCAGGTTGGATAAGCTCCAACCTTAAAAATCAATGAAAAAGAAATGAGATCTCATCCTAAGCTCTTGTTCTCACCATTCATTAATATATGAATTTGAAAATAAACTAACCATACGTGCATATTATCATAAAGACATAGACAAAGATTCAATGACCATGAAAGGAAAAGAAACACATTTCATGCCTATTTGTATTGATAAAAGAAACACATTTCATGCCATGGGGTAATAAAGAATGGAAAAGGAAGAGAGAAAATAACTACAGACCTTTAAATAGCGTAGTTGAAGAAGGGTGAACCATCTACTTTGGATGATCAAAGAAATCTTCAAACGGGACTCCAACGTATTGATGCAGCTCTCTAAGATCTTCCGACATGCTTTCTTGAAGAAAGAAGATCGAAGAAGATGATGAGATCTAATGTTGAAAAACTGACATGGAGTTTTGTGTGCTACCTTGTGCACACAATGAGCACACACTAAGGGTAGACCCTACTACAAAGAGCTTACATAGAGGGGTGGACCCTACTACTTATATATGAACTTTCAGTATTGACCTTTGTGATAGAGAAGGTACAATATGCATATTTACTTGAATGCCGTAACATTGCACAAACACAAGAGATACACATAACATGCATTCCTTCATGCAAATGAGGATGATGTACAAGAAAAAAAAAAACACAACATGGTTTCCACTGAAGGAAGGAAGGAGAGCGAAGCTTGCCAGTGAAGAAAGCTTAGCCATGAAGTGAAATGTCGAGAATATCAATAGAAGGAAAGGATGGTGAGTTCATAACGATGTTGTTGTGTTTGTTCCTCGACATTAAATAACGAAGGCAATGGTTTATGTTGGGCTTCTTTTCGATGAATGGACATTCAAATAAATTGAACGAGCACTTCTAGAGGATTTGAAGGTGAAGACAAAGCACAAAAAGAAAGAAAATATCAGTGCAATAGGTATAGTGGGTCGTACAATATAGCCTTCAAGGTATACTTGTTTTTCATTAGTTCATGTGTGAGATAATGTGCATGATGTAATGTGTCTGGAATAGTTTGTGTGAGACAATATGTATGACATTACTTGTGTGAGATAGTTTGTGTGAGATGATGAATGCATGAAATAATGTTCAATCTTATTTGATAGACAGACTTGATGCATTTTATTTGACACAATGTATAAAAGATCGATATCATTAGATGGCGATGAAGAAGAGAATGAGTCAAATGGATGAACTTTATCAAATGAAGATGGCATAATGCACGTGACCTCATCAACATCAAACGACAACAAAGAAGAGACTGAGTACCTATACGAGGAAATGAAGAATGCATATGAGCATGCTCTTGTTGTATGATTGAAGTTCAAGATACTGACATACAGTTTCTATAGTTCTTATGACTTGCGACATGAGTTTAGTATAAGGAAGTGTAGGATTGAAAAAAATTCATAGGGCATGGTTGTGAGAAGGTCATATGTTTGTGCGAAAGGATGATGGAAGAAATAAGGTCCATGTGTAAAGAAGCAGAGGATTGATACAAGGTGTGATTATGCATTCAAATTAGAGCTTACAAGGCATTTGTATGACAAATATTGTATTCAGGCAGTCATGAGTGAACACAACCATCCATTGGCATCTCATCGCATGTGCTGCACAATGAGCTCATATCGTAAATTGTCAACATTGTATTCTGAAATAAGTGAGCTGGCTGATGATGCATGCATACCGCCAAGAATGACATGACCTTTTTGTGAAATTAAAAGGTGGTCATGAGAATGTTTTATTCACATGCATGGATCATAGAAACCATTTGAGAAGAAAGAGGATAGAGTTGATGAAAGAATGAAAACTTATAGCATTAGTTGATTGCATTAAAAAAAGATTAAGCAAACTCACAGGTGTCTACAGTGTCATTCAGATGGACAAGGATGGCTATGCTACAAATATCTTCTAAACAAACTCGAGGTCTAGCGTAGACTATGAATGCTTTAGTGATATGCTCCATTTTTACACAACTGTGAAGTTCAATACCCACAGTTAGCCCTTTGCTCAGTTTGAAAAGGTGAACTGGCACTCTAAAAGTTGCATTTTCGTTGGTGCATTTTACTGAAAAGTACACAGAGAGTAGAGAACATGCACAATATACTGAAAAGGGGAGTGTACTCTTACTTACAGATATCTTGATTCATGGAACACTATGGCACATTTTTGGATGATCTTAGGGACTGTGAGCTCGAAAAAGACATAAAAGCATTTGTATCTCGGTTTCAAAGTCTATGTATGAATATCTTTGTTCGAGCTTAAGCTATGTACACATTGAATTTTCATGTTGAACAAATGAAGAAGAAAACAAAAAACAATGACATATACATATGGTCCATGTCATTTTTGAGCAATCTGTGTCTAATCTCACACCATTAATAGAATTATCTCACACCATGGATGTGATGGATCAATTAATGCATGTAACTAACATGTCTAAGATAACAAAACATATATAAGATAACAAGGTGCCTCTAGAGTATGAGATAAACAACTAGATATGAGATAATACGATAATGACATGACATAGTTTAATTAACATGTTTAAAACAATACGATGAATATAAGACAACAACACGCTCCCAGAGTAGGAGATAAACAAATCGATGTGAGATAATACGATAACAAAATGACATGGTTCAACCAACATGCCTAACTAATGTGTCTAACTTAATGCAACAAATATAAGACTTGTTCCCTGAGTATGAGATAAACAAATGGATATGAGATAATATAATAATGAAACAATACAGTTCAATTAACGCACTTAAATAACACATTTAAGATAACCCAATGGATATAAGATAACAACTCACTCATAGAGTATGAAATAAATAGATATGAGATAATATGATAACAAAATGACATGGTTTAATTAACATGCCTAACTAATGCATCATAGATAATGCAACAAATATAAGATAACAACATGTTCTCAAAGTAAAAGTTAAACAAACAGATATAAGCTAAACATTAAGAAATGGCACAGTTCAATTAACGTGCCTAACTAACACGTCTAAGATAACAGAACAAATATAAGATAACAATCCATTCCCTGAGTAGGAGATAAACAAATGGATATGAGACAATACAATAATGATTCACTGACATTCCTTGCCAATATCAAGAAGCTCTTAACTCATCTCACACCGTTAACAAATTATGAACACACCAATACTAATAAAATACATTTACTTTTTATCATCATGTTCATGGTGTTTTGTTTTTGATAGATTCTGATTCAAATAATTGATTTTGTGGGTCAAAATGACAATATGCCTAATCAATATGCTTATTGATACCAACAATCTCTCTTCCCATCAAGGATCGAACACTGGCCTGCAGTCTCTGCATGATCCTGACCTTGTTAGCTTTGGAACTCCCTACCAATATACTCCTACTGTTGTTTGTTGAGTATCTCCTTTCGAGTAGGCTCCTCCAATGAAGTTGGTGATGGTGATGGTGATGATGATGGCACATGATGTGCATTTGTAGATGACAACAAATGTTGGTCAATTTCTCCATGTGTGGATGGTGATAGAGGTGGAAAACCTCTTGTTCCTGCAGATGGTGATGGATGTGGGGAATATCCTGCTGTTGCATATGGTTATTCATGAGAAGACAACTCAAACAAAAAGCTTTTGGGTCTGCAAAGAGGCACTACATCTCAATACTGCTCATGGTACCTTGATGCAAACCCCTTAACGTATTAAGCAATGGCCATCTCACCATGGTGAAACCAGTTAAGGAGCTTCTTCTGAAACAATGATTGCTAGTCAACTCCAGCCCTAAAAGCAGTTTTGTTTTTACTTTCGTGTAGGGCTGGGGTGGTTGCACAATCAACTGGCATACACCATGTTGCATGAAGACTCGTCTGTCGTGTTGCAATTCTACTTTGTTCGTGTAGAACAACCAAATATATCAATGATAAATGTCATTTTCTTCACTGTCTCTAGTTCGAGTAGTAGGCATAGGATAGAGTCCATTACTCTTTTTTGACTCCCGAAGCAGCACTCACTCCATCTTTCGACAATTATCACAAATTCTTGAAAAAAAAACTAGAAAACACAATCCTATCGGAAGTAAATTTTCCCACAAACAATATATTATCAACAATGTCAGGAACATGTTGAGAGCTATTCAATTTTAAAGAATTTCCATAAATATGAACCAATAACTCACTCAAATGCATAGAAAGTCTATAGCCCTTACCAATCATAAGATTGTCAAGTGCGTCATTGGTCACCTTATCTTCATCATTTCACAATTTTCCACAACATAATTTGTTGCGCCCAAATCTAATTCCTCATTTGCATCTTGTAAAGTCATGGTAGAAAAGCCTATGGAATGTCATAACATGTCTTTGCTGAACGGCCTTTACTCCATCAGACAAACTCTGGATTTGTCTCTATCTTGCCACTTTGGTGATCATTTCTACAACGGGGGATTTGGTACCATCAGCAAATTTATAGAGGTGAGTCCAATTGACTATGCAAAGGATAATTATCTCTCTTAAGTTTAATAGAGACCAAAATAGGGATTGCATTTCATTGAGTAAAAGATACGACAGCCATGATCTTCTAGAATAGGAAGATGTTGGCACTCAACATGCAAGCTTTGATACCATAAAAAATAAAATAAAATATGACTGGAAACAAAGAGAAAAATCTTGTTCAATTGATTTCAGAGAAACTGATATAATAATATACAAAATAGAGAGAATAACAATACATAGTAACTTATGTTTGTTACAATACAGATAAGGGAAAAGATAAGACACTCTCCTAAAATAATGATTTAGGAGATATTGTTGACAATTGGTGTAACTCTTTCATGATCTTCGATTGTTGGTGTAACTCTTGTGTTATCTTCTTTTCAAATTCAAATTTCCCACAATAGTTTCATGTGCCAAGGAAGCAATTCTTTCCCACAATAGTTTCATGTGCCAAGGAAGCAATTCTTTCCCACAATAGTTTCATGTGCCAAGGAAGCAATTCTAAATACATCTTTCGAGAAGAGAAGTGTTCTAGTTGAATAAATTATTAGACAAGAATAGATCTCATCCGATTAACCATCACTTATGAATTTCCTAAGGTAGTTACAAAGCAAAATTGATGGAAGGTTTTGAATTTGTGAATTACCAGAAACTTTTACGATTAAGAAAATGTGAGTTTTGTTTACATTGCTCACAGTCTTTTCTTTTTCAAGGAAATATTTGATGACCTAAGTAATGTCATGTCTGACTAGCTTCTTGTTAGATTGATAAATCCCTTCGTATTAGGCAGTGAGTCCATGTAATGCTTCCACAATTTCTACTCTAAGTTCATCATCAGTAATCGGGAGGGGAAGCCTTTTATTCTCTCCTGTGCAACTGAAGGCTTAATATTTAAGTTGTCAATGAGCAACCTAGTGGCAAGATCATACCCCAAAAAGTCACAGAAGTGCCCTATGGTAGACTGCATGATTTTAGTAACAACATTTTCTCCCATAGTGATTAAATGTCTTATTGCAATGTTACGGAGACCCATGGGAAAATCTACTATTAGGATTGCCATTTTAAGCCATTTAATTTCATTTTTTCTCTCCAATAATCTTCTTCTTGTCCAAGGGGGGATTTCAAGTTTCTCATTCATCTTTTTTCATTCTCCTTCACTGTCTTGCTTCCATTTCAGCTGGAATTTTTTATTTCCTTTCACCTTTCAGTTGGAATTTTTCAATGGAAGCATAAGTACTCTACATTTGTGAAGAAGGCCTTCATTTAAATTTTTGGCCCTTCTAAGAAGTCTTCTCTAATTGCTTTGAGTTGAGAGATTATTTGGATCATGGGGCAACCAAAAAATCCTATTTTTCAGACTGATTCGATGATACAAATGCATTCTTCCTAAGATAGCGAAGGACTATAGAAGAAAAATGATCCTTTATCAGTTGCATGACACACATGATAAAATCCTTGAAGTAGCTAATTCCTACTATGAGGCCTTTTTAAGAGATGATGATGCTAGTGGGTATATCCCAACCTCTGTATGCAAGGGAAAGCTCATTTCAAATGAAGATAATGCATAGCTTCTGAGGTCAGTCACTTTGGAGGAAGTAAAAAATTCAGTCATAAGCATAGATAAAGATAGTGCTGCTGGACCAGATGGATACCCCAACTACTTCTATCAAGATTTTTGGAGTGTTACTAGGAAGGATATCATAGAATAGATCACCTCTTTCTTTCCATTAGGGAAGTGAAAGTTCAAACTAGAGATTTCAAGAGAATTTTTTATGTTGTTCAGCTTACACATTGCCTAAATCCGTGAGATTATTCTTTCAACGTACTTTCTCAATCGGTTAAGTAATGGTTTAGTTAGAAGATTCACTAAATGATCTTGAGATGATATGAATTAAACTTCAATTTCTCCTTTTACAACCTTTTCTCAAAAAAAGTGAAAATCTATTTAAATATGTATTTCTCAGGCACGAGAGACCGGATTTGCTGTAGTGTAAGCAGATGTAAGGTTATGACACCATAACATAGGGAGATTGTTATAGTAAATCCAAGTTTGTCAAGAAGACTTGTCAACCATACTAGTTCTACAACTCCTCCAGCCAATGTGTTATACTTGACTTTTGTGCTTTAATGGGCAACTATTTGCTACTCATTTGATGCCCATGATAACAGATTTTCTCCCAAGAAGACAAGATATGCATTGGTAGATCGATGGTCATTCAGAAATCCAGCCAATATCTGCATCAATGTATGCTTCTAGATGCATTGTTTTCCATTTTAGAAATCTTTAGGCTGAGATCCATGGTACCCTTAAGGTACCTTAAAATCCCTTTTACATGCTTCTAGTACTCTTGCGTCAGATTCTAAAGAAATTGACATGCCTTGTTGACTAAGTATGTTATACATGAGGGTAGTGTATTGCAATGCCCTCACAATTTTGCAATGAATAGTGGTGTCTGTGAGTGATTTACCACCATTTTTTGTAAGCTTATTGTTGAAAACGCTTAGAGTAGTGACTAGCTTGGCTTCAAGCATATGAGATTTCTTTAAAATGTCATTAGCATACCTTTTTTGTGATAAATAAACAACCCCTCTACTTTGGATCGTCTCAACTCCCAAGAAATAGTGAAGTTCTCCTAAACCTTTGTTAGAGAACTCATTGTCAAAATTGTAGATGATGTCTTGTATCGTTGCATTATTATTTCTTGTAATAATGATATCATCAACATATAATAGCACGTAAATAATAATTCCATCAACGACCTTAAGAAAAAGAGAATGTCTACCTTCGATTCAACCAAATATAAAGTTAAAAACAAGTTTTAAGTCTTGCAAACCATGCCTAAGGCGCTTGTTTCAAACCATACAATGTTTTATTAAGCTGACACACATAGTGAAGTTTTTCTTTGTCTTTGAATTCTTGTGCCTGCTGCATAAAAACTTCTTTGTTAAGATGACCATGAAAAAACACATTATTGACATCTAGCTGCCATAGCTTCCATCCTTGACTGATGGCTAAAGTCAATATGGTGTGCATGGTTTTAAGTTTGATTACAGACTGAAAGTTTTTGTATAATGTATCTCTTCTTTTTGGTTGTATCCTTTAGCAACTAGCTGTTCTTTGTATCTAGAAATTGTCCCATTTGAGTGTCGTTGTAGCTTGGAGACTCATTTGCAACCAACTATGTTCTGATTTGGTTTTGGTGGAACAAGAGTCCAGGTCTCATTTTTTAAGGACATCAACTTCTTATGTTATGGCTTGCGTCTATTTGGGGTGTTGTTCGGCTTCTTAGTAAGAGTTAGGTTTATTTTCATCTACATTGGAGGTGTCAACATAAACCTTGGGTCACCAGGTCCCGTCCATGCTTTTTGTTACCATTTGATGTTGTTTACTAGGAGGTGGAATGGTTTCGTGAAGGATGTCTAGTTCTATAGTTTTGAGAGTTATTGGTTTCCACAAGGGACTAGGTAGAGGTGGGAAATTAGGATCACGACTTGGTAAAGAAGGTTTGATTGGGACGTTGGGTAGAAGGTGGGTAGCATTAGGTAGAGATAATATTATGTGGTGAAGATTGGGTAGTGACTGACTTGTGGCTTGACTTGGTAATGACACCCCTATTTTAAAGCAATTAATTTTGATTGCCCATAGCTCTATAACATTTTGCGGCTTGAGTTTGCTCACAGCCTCTTTGGGACAGGAAAGCAGTGCGAGAGCTTTCAAAATTTTGAGGGCTCTGGGGATAGAGTGTAGAAAAGCACTTCTCATGATTCAAAAGCATATCATATATTTCAGCAAATGATGGTAGTCATTTTAAAGTTGACATAGCAGTAACAAATCCCTAATATTCAGATGATAAACCATTCAACATGTGAAGAACAAGATCATCATTTGACACATTCTCCTTAACAGAGCTAAGAGAATCAACAATAAATTTAACTTCATCAAGATATTTAAACACCTTTTGTTACTTGCAACAGATCATTCTTAAGTTTAGGGATTCTTAAACCTGATGCGGCTCAATGACTTCTCTAAGGTAGTCCAAGCATCAAGGGTGTAACGGATTATCTGCCCCAAAATTACTTCATATGGTTGTTTTAATCAACTCAAATTGAGTTGGTTAGCTTTGTTCTAGACATAATGAGGACCAAGTTGGAACAAGTTTTCACATACCTGAACTGATGCAAACAGGGTATACTACTGGGCTGACCCAGTTTGGCTTTAGACACGAGGTGTGTGTGGGTGCAAGGTGGTCCAGTGCATATTAAAACAAAGGTGAAATACATGATTAAAGAAAGCATGAAAGGAAACTAAAATCTATATGTATGATCAAAGTAAAAGCTAAATAAGCAAAAACATAAAATTAAAAGGAAGAGACAATGAAAACAGGGGCATACCTGACCCCTCTGCCTACCCTAAAGACATTAAAATAAATCTAATCTAAAAAATAAACGTAATAAACTTACAACTAAGAAAAATAAACTAAATTAAATATGTTGAAAACCAAAAAATAAACTGAACATCCTAAAAGCAAAAAAAGAAGCTAAAGTAACATGCTAAAGAAAAGAGCTAAATTACAAATAAGAAAAGAAAGAAGAGGTAGAAATTAATTGGTTGAAGTTGGCACCCTGGCTGAGCTTGCTCTCATGACCCCGAGTCTGGCTGGGTCTAGGCTGAATGCTAATGAAACCCAAAAAATTTAACTTGTTTTGAGCTAGAATTATTTTTTTTAATGCTCAATTTAAATTTTACCAACTGTTTGGGTTTTTTAGGAATAGCTCATGCAAGAAGAGGCAAAGGGGGAAGGAGCCCTATTTATAAGAGAGAAAAGGGTCAAACTTCTTTGTTCTCATTGATGCATGACTACACTTTACACATTTGTTCTCTCTCTCAACTCAAAACCATATACTAAAATCATGTTTTTTATTGAATTTTGCTCGTTGTGATCTCGCTCGCACACATTTATGTAGAAGTGTTGATCAATTCTTGATAAGGTATTCAAATTAACATCAATTGTGGAGAACAAAGGATGCGAGAATAGAAGAAGAGAAAACACACTTTTAAACCTTGTTCTAAAACTTTATATAAACAAAAAAAAAATGTTTTTTTTTTGCCACATACAGATATTGATTTTGATTTTGTCTACACCTGAAGCACTCAACAAAGAATTTTGCATGTTTCAAGTACTTACATGTGAATTGACATTAAGCATTAAGTGGGAAAATTACAACACATTTTCGGGATATAATATGCATTAAGCTCACATGTAGGTCCTGGATCTAGGTTTGATGCTAAAATCCAAATTCAGGTCTAGATCCAAAGGAAAATTTTAGAAGATGGATCTAGATATGGAATGAAAATTTGGATTATGATTCTATATCTTCGATCTAAAAGGAGAATAATAGATCTGGATCTTTAAAGCACATATATCAAATCTGAAACTTGGATATGAGATCCTGACATGGAAATAAGACTTGGATATGTCATAGGGATAAAAAAAAATGAAATGGAGATCCAAAAATAGCATGGACTTGGACCTGGCTCGTGCTGGGCTAGGTGGGTTCAAGCTATATGACATGGATTGGACATGGTTTAGGTTTAGTTTTTGAAAATGGGTTCAGACTTTGGTTGCATGAAGGCTCAACCTAGGTGTTGTCTTTGGAAGATTTAGTTTTAATGGGGAATCGAGGTAGGCTAAGCCTGAGCTCAAGCCTACTAGATCCAAGAAATTTATATGAAAAGTTAACTTAAGGTTCATGTAGCTCTAGATCCATAAAATTTATATGAAAAGCTAACTTAGGTTCATGTCACTCCTAAGTTAGGTTTTATAAAAAAATACATGCATAATGATAAATAACCAAAATACCCTTATGTGTAACTTCAGACTGAAATAGATTCAAATAAGGGGATTGGCTTTGTTTGAGGTTCTAGAAACTAGTGAAAATCACAAAACAACGTATATGTAACGTATACCCTATGTTTATACAGAAGAATATGGCTCACAAAAGAAGTGACCATTTTACCATTGTGTGTATTTTCGATGTTCGTGATAAACTTTCTCAATCTACGGCTAGGCTCCTAAATAAACTTTGGTTAAAACTTTGCTGAAAAAAGTCTTCCTGCATTGCTCTAAAAATCAAAAACAAATTTTTACCAAGCCATATGCGGCATGCTTTATAAAAGAAAATCAAAGAAGGCCATAAAAAACCAATTACTATTGAAATTTTTACTGGTAGAACTAGGGATGCTTGGAGAAGCTACTTACCCATGTGAGCATGCTGAAAGATTGAAAAAAATTACCTTAATTTTGCAAAATTGAGCTTGACAACAGTATATAGGGTGTAGTAAGTACTAGGAATGAACTCCACCACTTTTGAAATTGAATTGAATTCAAAACTGAAAAGAATGACTCAAACCAAATTGAGAGAGCATTGATTTGCACATGATAAATATAATCTCAACTCAGATTAAGCTCACTATATCGGGTTGAGCTCAAACTCAGCTCAGATCTTTGAAAACATGAGAGGGGAAGCACTTAAAACTAAATTGAACTCAAACTGAGATTAATGAAATAAAGGAAGCTTGATTTATATATGATAAAGATAGTCCTAACTCAGTTTTAGCTCACCTTATGAGTTGAGCTTAAATTTAACTCAAACCCATGAAAGGAGAGAGAAAGCACTTGAAACTAGAATTGAACTTAAACTAAACTAAAGGAAGGTTGGCTTATACATGAGAAACATAGTTCTAGATTGGTTTTAGCTCACTCTTATAGTTTGGTCTCAAATGCAAGCTCAAATCCATAAAATATGAGAGAGAAGATCTGGTATCAATTTGCAAGTTAGTATATGACTGAAACTTGGGCTATGTGACTCAAAGTAAGTGAAATAAAACATTTTCTCCCGGTTATGAACTTGATCTGACTTGGTTGAGTTAAACATAATAGTTTTGAGTTCAAGTGAGCTGGTTTGAGTTAAAAGGGAACTGACTTTAGACTGTGATAACCTAGTGAGCTAACTCTAGCAACTCCTAGGGTCTTGTAAAGTTGAGAAATGGCCTTAATGGCTCAAACGTTAAGCAATTTTTGAGAATTTTACGAAACTTTCCTACTTTTTATGTTGAGACACCAGGATGAAGGGGCAAAATGATAATTTCGAACTTGAACAACATAAGTGATATGTGTTTAGTTCTTCAATATTGCTGCTGTAAAAAGTTTTGTTTGAGTCATAAATGAACCTTTATTCTGACAAATCGATCTTTGACGACCAGTTTAGAAATCTCATGGTAAAGGGTAAGATGGTTATTTGGACTTGAGAAAATTTTAAGTTCACAATAAAGTTATCACACAATTCAGAACATGCGGCCCTAGATTGTGAGGAAATTTCACTCAAGAAGAATCCCTTAGCAAAAGATTATCCAAGAGCTCAAAATCTGGTTGAGGACCCCTATCAAGCCAACCTGGTTAAAATGGTGCTGTTCCTCTGCTTTCAAATTATCTACTAGAAGGTGTGGGAATATCCATACTTATTGCCCATGACAGTATAGTTGCATCTCCATAATCTCTGTTAAGTCTATGGTATGGAACGGCTATAGAGATGCTATCTTGGTGGCCAAATGGGAGAATCGAGAACGTTTGGGCATAAATGTATGGCTGAAAACAAGAATTATTTACATGCTAGACCCCGTAGTTAACTTAAGCATCAAATTTTTTCCTTCTCTACATCTAAAAGTAAGGTTGTGAAAGCTGGTTGGAAAGATGATGCTACTTTTGCTATAAGGCATCTAATTTTGGACGCTAATGAAGGTGGAGACAACACTGAAATGTAAATCTTATGACGGTGGATTGAGCTGGCTAATGTGCAGGGAGAAAGTTTGAACACTATTTCAAACAATAGTAAATGGATGAATCGTCTAAAAGGTCATGGTTGAAGGTCATAGACCTATCCCAAACAGGTGGACCAAATTAAAGAACTTCTTACTTCATCAACATTATCCATGACCTCCCCTTGGACGAAGTGGTTCGTTAGTTTGAAAAATAGGCACCAATGATGTAAAATTGACACAGCTATGTTTTTGGTGTTTGTTGTTATCTGCTTCTTCCAGTAGTTAACATACTTACCTTTTGATGTATTTGCAATGGTTCTATTGTTAAAGCCTGTTGATTCATCCAAGGCAGTGGTGTGCCTATTGCTGGTTTTTGCTTTGATCAATGCTAAGCATCCCATTCTTCTTTGTGCATATTCATTTTTTGTTAGTAGGATGATGGGAGCATCTCCTAGCAGCTCCTTTATTGAAAGAAAGACCCTTTACCATAATATGTTTTTTTTGTTGGCCTTTTGTGTACATGAACTAGAATAACATTGTGATCTTATGACAACCTTAGAATATTAAGGAGACTTTGGAACATTTTCAGAATTGAATCAGTCATTTATTGTTGAAAAAGACTTAATACGGCCCAACAAAACTCTATGAACCTTGTTCGAATGCTCAATCAGATCATTAGAACATATAAAATAGAGAAGGCAGCACATGCCGCAAGGGTAGGAGGCTGCAATGTCTTCATCCATCAAAAACATAACTTAACCCAAATAGATATAAGGATTTACACAGAAGGAATGACAGACTAAGATCATGAAATTACTATATACAAACTCTAAAATTAGAGTAACGATAGCTTCCCACGACAATAAAATCTTATCCTGAAGGAACAACTCAAAATAAGCATATCTAAAAGACAATTGGATCACAAGAGAGAGAACTAGTCTCAAAAAACACTCCATACTGGAATCTTTGCCCATTTATTAGCAATGGCAATGTTGGAACATAGATGGTACTGAGGAATCTTTAAATGAAGTTTGAAGATACCTTCAGACACTTGCAACAAATCGAAGCAACGTGACGGACTTGAGGACGTCAGGAGCTTAAAAATGAGGTCTAGACCACCCAGTCCGTCGGCATGTAATCCAACTTTATGTTGTCCCGCTTTCTTCTTGGAGGGCTTCTCAAAATTTTTCTTCCTCCGTCTCACCTCTGATTAGGGGGCATCTCAAAATCCTGTTCCTTTCTTTCTCCCTCAACGCAATAGCACACCTCCTCAGATTAGCAGCCGGAGTAGATGCCAACCCATCTTCATGGTCTACAGGTACTATGTTCCTCTTATTTTGTGTGGTACCTCCATCTCTGTCTCTTTCACTTTTTGCCTCTCTCTCCCTCCCTTCCTCTCACCCCTTTTTGACGCCCTTCTTCTGCCCTACTCGGATGAGACGATAAGGACGTCTGGTAGCAAACTGTTGCTGGAAGGGATTTTCTTTGTTTTTTTATTCACTACCATGTCGCATCCCCTTGATTTAGTGACTCCCCTTTTCCTTGGCCAGGTGACTTCCCTCCCTCTTTTCTAATTTCCCATTTTCTTCTGCTTTTGCTTATTAACCCACTAGCAGTCATATAACATCTGCCGAACAATGCTTTCTCCTCATTTTATCTGATTTTTTTCATAAGATCTTCTTGATGATTAGTTGAGTCTTATTTCCTCCATGTTGTGCCGTTGTGGTGGTTTTTGTGGGGATAACTGCCTGTAGGATGGAGACTTGGGCTGCAACTACCATTCTTTTCTATGCTCAAAGCAACATTGTGAGTGTTGTTTACCGAGTGTTTGTGAGAATGTTCTAGAAGACTGTTGTATTCTGCTTGTTTTTTTTTTTTTTTTTCATCAGTCCTATCATATGCACTTTCTTCTGCTTTAGGGTTTTGGGAACTCCAAATGAGGAGGTGTGGCCTGGCACCACTGCAGAAAAATTGGCATGAATTCCACAATGGCAGCCAAAGAGCTTATCAACAGCCGTAACTGATCTTGGCCCATTGGGCCTCAATCTTCTCCAGGTGTCGATTAATTTCATATCCGTATTCTATTTGTGCTGAGTTCATGTTGGCAACTTGACCTAGAAGTGTGACATTTGTAGATGAGGTTGCAATATGAACCGTCAAAAAGCATCTCTGCAAAGAAGCCGATGGAGAACAGACACTTTGATGATTTGGACAAGACGAACCTCTGAGAAAGAAGTGTTTACTCCTTACCAAAAATGGAGTGCTTTCTTTTTTTTGCTTTTCTTGAGCATCCATTTAGTAACAATTTGTACTTAACTAAGCGTGGATGATACAAGAAAACCACACATGAATTTGAATGAATGGCACATCCTGAATAACCTTTTTGTTCCATGAAATTTTTTCCTCTTGTTAAAATGTGATATTTATTGTCTTTTTACATGCCTGTTTGGGAAATGAATCAAGGAATTTTGGTGGACATCGGTGTCATGTATATCAAATCTAGATCTTTGTTTGCAGGCTCAGTTGTAGCACAACTAGCGATTGCCTTTGTAAATCAAGGACCAATGTCAAGGAAAATATTTGACAATGTAATTTTTGTTATGCAAACATGTTTAGACAAAGAAATGAATTTTATTTTTGTGACTTAACTCTCTCTCTCTCTCTCTCTATATATATATATATATATATATATATACATACTCTCTGGTTGAATCCTCAATGACTTTTAATGTTGGGAACCTCTAACTGAACTCACTGATTACCAGCGGCTTTTATAGTTGGGATATAGTTGGGAATTCATATTTGAAATCCCAACAGGAAATGGCATTGGGAATATGACTGCATTACCAACGGTTTGTAACAATGGCAAAGCCGACGAGACATAGCCCAGACAGCTCAGAGTCGTTGGAACAGCAAAAGCCAACGGCGCATGGTGGTCTATGCCAACCACCAGAGGCGCCGTCGGTATTAACCAAGAATGTTGTAGTGAGATGACAATTTAGGATGATAGGATCAACAGTGTTACAGTGACAAGGACAACATTTTCCATGGAGGCTGTCAATATGAACAGATCCCTTTGCCATGTTTGAGTTGCCACCCTGCGTATCTTCCAATTCAGAATCGTCGTTGTTCCTCGACATGAGCCACATTGAGGTCAATCCTTTTCTCTTTCTCAGCAAAGGTGTTTTGGTTGAGTTTGTTCGCTTTCTTTTTTTGTTTTGTCCTTTACTACAAGAGAATACGTTTTTATCAATGGCATTGCTAAAGATTTTTAGCAAAAGTTCTGAACTGTTGCTAAAATTAGTGGATCAAACCATCGCTACTGTCACTGCGCCTAGAAACATGTGGCAACAAGTTTTAATGCCTAGTAATAGTTTTTCAAACATAAGATTTTTCAAATTTATGTGTATATAGAAGTAGTTGAATTCTTTCGGCCATCCGATCCAGCGCAGCGGCACAGGACAGATGATCCGGCGTCAGTTGGATTCTGTGTTGGATTATATATATATGTGTGTGTGTGTTTGTGTGTTTTCCACTCATACATATGGTAGAGTTTTTCTTTTTGAGCTTCTGCCATAAATTTGGATGTTTATTCAAGGACTTGGGTACATAATAGCAGTCCCATTGGATACAATGCAGGAGAGAAAGAAAGCAAATGTGCTACAACTAGAGAGTGATGTAGCCGTTCTCTATCATCCATCGGAGGCTCCAATGCGGGTTCACGTTCTTGAGGGTCCAGTAAGCCCATCCAAAGGAGGCTCGCCCGTACACATCCAACTGAGCCTTTGCAAACTTCTGGTAGTCTTCTTTCGCTGCATTCTGAACTTGCCACTCTGCCACCCATTCACCTTTTTTGTTCCGGAAATTTAAATTAAAGTCAGGAAAATATGACGTCACTTTCACCATTTCCATATAATAGAATTAATCGTCAAAGGCCATATACTAGTAACAACACATTGAATCATTTTATGATTGAGTTGCTGAAATGCAGGAATACTTGCATTTCATGCTTTAAGGTCCCAACATGCATGAATATTTTCGCCTAGGGGCATATTGGTCATTTATGAAAAATAAGAGGGTGTTCTGAATGCTTTACAAAAAGTAAATTGTCTTTTTTTTTCCTTACTTTCCCTTAGTGGGGGTCTCGTTTTTTCTAACATAAGGGCATTTTGGTCATTTTGTCCGTCTAACATTTAAGTCTTTAACGCCAAATGTATAAACTTCTTAAAAATATATATAATAAATAGAAGTGCCCAGGACACAGTCTCGTGTCGTCCAAAATTTGCAAGACATACAAGCATTTTCACAAGACTCAAAATTTGTGTTTGAATGATAAAAAAAATGCCCGTACTTTTAGAGAATAAAAAATCCCATTTAAGGACAAAAATAGAAGAGTTGTTTTCTTTTTTTTTTTCTAATGACCGATGCCGTCTTCCTATGCAAAAAATGTGTGGTTGTAAGTTTAGATGAGTTTCCTTTTTTTTCTTAAAAAAAAAATGAAGAGCTAAAGGAAAAACAGTGGAATATAGAAATTATACATACCCACAAAAGAAAGGGGGCCGTTGGCTGAGGTTACGGTGTTCAGTTGAGAAGCTCTGGTTTGGTAGATGAAATCTATGTTCTGCTGCACCGACAAGTTGTTGAAGTCACTAGAGAAGAGGTTGTAGTAGTGGACATCAATGACGGTTCCAGAGCGTCCATTGGCGAGGGGGAAGAGCTCAGTTGGTGACGAGGGCGAGCCCAGTCTGTTGGACATGATGACGTAGGCTGTGGAGGAATGTCTCCTGACCGCATCATACCCGGCCTTGTAATATTGGGTAAGGGCATCAAGAGACACCTCAGGAGCTCTGGGCTCGTTGATAAGCTCCACCGCTGCTAGGCTTGGTGAGTTCGCATACCTGCATTAAAAAAAAAAAAAAAAAAACGATTTATTTTGTACATTCTTTTTCATTTAAACAGAAGAACTCTACAGGGTTTGGCTAAAATATATTTACAAGGTTAAAGTTTACAATCGCTTTAAATAAAATAGTCACTTTCATTTCCCAAATTAGAAATATAACAAGCGTAAGTACTTTTCATACCAGCCACATTATAATGACTGCTGTTAAGTGCAAATGGTAATCACATACCCACGTTTTGGGCCTTCTTCTTTCAACAACATAGAAGCTTCAGTCTTTGGAAATGAACAAAGAAAAAAATCTCTATGTTTAAAATTTGGCTAGTTTAAGTGCTTAACTCATCACATCATGCCCAAGCTCATTGTTCCGACAGTGTAGAATTTCAAATGCATGCCTCTTAACCACATAAAACCTCCACAAAACTTGCACGACTTGCGTTACAAGAAAAGAGATCCGGTATCCGACTGAACCAAGCAGTGTAGCATAACTGGTCAGGTTGGCGGGCCAGTGAAGGTTCAGTCATCAGTTTGATTTTTCCATGGACGGTACTATTATAGTGGATGTGCTGCACTCTAGTTGACTGGCACTTCGCTTCTCATCTAGGTCGTGAAGCAGCTTTATACCTTAAAAAAGCTTTATAACAAAAAGCTTTATACCTTAAAAAGAAAGGGGGTGTGTTGGAGGAAGGGGGAGGCTTTGGCCTCTTCAAGGTGCCTCTTTTATATGAAAAAACATCTAACATCCGATTGAAAAATCAGATTGAATTCAATTTTAAAATGATATCCAACCAAACTTGAACTACGTTTCAAATAAATGTCCAATGGGGTTCGAATTCAGGTTAGTTTTTTTAGCAAGACAAATATCCTACTTCAAATATCCATATCTTTTACAATTGGTTGGTAGCATTTTATAATAAGAATTGCATTTGTATTTGATTGTAATCCAATTGTGAATTTAGAAGTCAGATTTGGAATATGAATTTGAAATTGGATCGAGATACGCAACGAATTTTTCTTCATTCCATTCAAATCTGAATATGTGAACATCTAACAAAGAGCTAGGGACATATACCTTGAGGCGAAAAATTCTATAATGCCAACGGTTTTGTCAATGGTTTCTTGAGTTGATCCAAATTCAATGGTGCCATCTCTTGTCGCACTGTGTTCCCATCCATTTTGAGAATAAGGTGGAGCATGGAGATCCACTATGACCTTGAGACCATACTTCCTGGTTAACAGAGAAAAACAACAGACATTGTCATTGTTTGAAATTAATAAATTTTTCATTTTTTTTTCTGTTTCCAACTTATGAGCTCAAGTTGGTGTTAAAAAATATATAAGAAGGCACATAAAAGCTTATAGTTTTAGTTGCTGGATCTTACTCTGCCCAAGAAAACGCCTTGTCCAGTATGTCCAAGGATCCGTCAACAAAAGGCGCAGGTGTGGGGTTCACGGCAGTCCACCACCCAACTGGAATTCTCACTGCGTTCAAGCCATTTTTTGCAACGAAGCTGAAGTCATCTTCAACTATAAATGTGTTCCAATGGTCCTGCAGAAATCAAGAGCTACAGTGAAAAATTGAAATTTATTGGCATTTTGACCTCAAAAGCCACCCCGTCCCGTGGGAATAAGGAGGAGGATTTTCTTTTCTTGTGACACTTGTCATTTTCTCGGGCCCCCGTTCCATTCCGCCTACCTTGGGGTTTTGGAATATGTGGCATCATGAGTAGTTTGGTGTGTCTTATCAATTTGGCGTTCTTGCGTTACCCCTTAAACATGGGCGGACCGCTACAAAATTTTTCTTTGGCGGTCTCAATTATGGTTTCTAAATATATTTTTTTAAAATTGTTATCTATACTAAACTAAAATTTCTAAAAAATTACAAGTGTGATTTTTTCTTTTCTGAATATTTGAAGGAAGGGGGGCCATGGCCCCTACTGGTTTTGCCCATGCCCTCAAGATATAAAAGGAACAGAGAGATCCAAGGATCCTATGGTTCAATCTGGTGGAGTGCATACGTAAGGCACAAACAGATTTATTTGGACTGAGTTTCAGCATATCTAAATTGAAGATTATACTCATGCATGATTTTGGATTCAAACAGAACTCGTTCTAACTGGATCCAAATCCAAGAACCTTCTAATGCTACCTACCTCATTAGACAAAGAAAATGACAAAAACAATTTAAAAAAATGCATTTTTCATGTCAAATGAGCCCCTTGATCAGATTTGGAGCTGGAAAAGATTCAAATTGCTTGTCTCAATCTTTTGCTTGGTCCAAAATAGATCCAGTTTATCAAAATCTCAAACTTGCCCAAAGCTTATTTCAGATTTCATCTAATAATACTAATAACTGATTAATGCATAAATAGCTCGAATGGGTGGACTAGAGGCACGTGTGCGGCACGCCACCAGTTCGACTCGCGGGGAGCTATGCTCTAACTTCCTGCTCGCCCAAGACTAATGCATAAATGACAATTGGTTTTCAATCGGATGTGTGATTGATCACGAATCCCCATCCAGCCTTTGTAAGACTGGATGCCCTAATTATTGCTATATATGAATTTCTTATTCTTCTTCAACTAATTTTATACAAAAGCATCCTTACATGCATAACTTGGGTAGCTTGTGGTCCATATCCGTTTGTTACTTGGAACTCCCCTCCAAACCCTCCAAAGGCATTCATCACAAATACTGCTTTGCTACTGTCTTCCCACCCGGGCTCTCCACTGAAGTCTGCCGTCACCACATCTTCTGATTTTGCCTGCCAACATTAATTCCCACTTTGTTAAGTGAAAGTTGCAGCATTTGAAAATTGTATGTCTGCCACTATTATATGCCCACACAGCACAACAAGTTTATAAGTTCTCGTTTATTAGGTAAAGAATTGCATGATACTAATATCAAATGATAATGGTGTGTCTGCCATTCCCTTCGTGCACAATATGTTAGAAATCTATTGGGTGCGCTTATAAACTGTCTATTAGATATTTAATATCTGGGCTTTCCGTTATCTTAATCCCTGTAGATCTAACAAGTATAAAAACAAAGAGTGTCAATATATATGGAATTTATCATAGGCAGAACTAGATTGTAACTGGTAAGGTCAATTGCATACACCAGCTAGCCCACAAAATTTACTTTATATATATATATATATATATATATATATATATAAACTTCATTAATTTTCTATTTTTTAGATATGAGTACCCCTTAAAATTTAAATTTTAACTTAAAAAGCCCCTTAACCGAAATTTCTAGCTCCACCAATTGCCAAAACCGTTGTTTGAACTCATATGAAGCTATAAATATTATTGAGCTTCCTACCGCTCTATCAGAATTTGCAGTCTGCTCTACAACAAGAGATTCTGAACCCCAGACAAAAATCTCTTCCTTGGTCCTCTTCTAATGACGATGAACCGCTGTTCGCTTCCGATACCTTCTTTATCGATGAAGGCATGAACAACTTTTGTTTTGGCATTAGACAGATTTTTTTTTTTTTTTTTGGTCAGGCTTTCTAATGCCTTTGCTAAATAAAATAAGAAAACATTATTCTCAAGGTGCTTTGACGTTTATTGGGCGTCTGATGAGACCTAATTGTGGAATTCTAGATTTTTTTTTTTTTTTGAAATGAGAATGATATTGTAAACAAAAAAAAATTTATTCCAAAATATAGGTTTTATTGAATCAAAATTTTGATTTTTTTCGTCTCTCTTTGAAGCACAAATAGTTTTAATCCATGAATTTGAGAATTTTAATTTCTGTTTTATCAAAATGCCATTTTCAATGTTAGAATCAAAATTTTATACTATCAAGCACGAAGAGGAACTAGAACTGAAATTTTGGTTGGAATTTTTTTTTTTAATTTTAATTATAGAGTCAAAATTTCAGGCTGCAGATTCACATTATTATATGGTTGGCTCACATGCTAGGGTGAGATCGCCAAGTTGCATGTTCGGGCCTCAAATTGACCCTAACGACCTCCTCTTAGTCCTATAAGTGTTAAACTGAGAAAAGAAAGGGTGTTTTTGAAATGACAAAATTATCCGTTTTTTAAGTACCTGAAATACCCCTACACAAAACTATGTGATCGGCGGAATATGTGGGTCGCCAGACACCCACCGTTCTTTCCACACATACAAGGGACAAGGGACTGGATGATGGTTTCAAAACAAAAAACAAAAAACAAAATACAAAACAAAACAAAAAACGCGAAAGGATCGTCAGAAGCTCTCATATAATTTAGTTTATTACTTATTAGTGTTTATTATTATTTTATTATTCATTTGAAAGCAGTGGAAATTTTAACAGATGGCGAAATAAAAATTTTTAATTTTTTTATATATATTAAACTAATTTTTTTTAGATTTACATATAAATTTAGGGCCAAAACCCTTGTCGCCCCCCGCTTCTCTCTATCCTTGTTTGGAAGGTTTAAGAGTTTTTAAAAAGTAAAAAAAAAAAGTGATTTATTAGATATAATTTTCCGATATTAAAAAAAATGAATCCGCTTTGCTTTTTGCTTCATATGAAGTTGGCACCACTGGCTCATAATATGTACAACTTATAACAAAGATATTCTTTTCGGTGTTTTTCTGAAAGAGAAGAATATTGATGAAACAAAATAAGAGAAAGTTTATACTGAAAAGGATTTTACCTGCAGAAACATCCCGTTAGGGGCTTTGATATGAACCCTGTTCGGATCATCAGCCTTCCTGATAATTTGGAACGTCTCGGACACGCCCGGTGCCGTTGCAACCGCTAAGACGGAGCTGCTGGGTCCCCCTCCAACGTTGAGCCCAACGAATTGGCTATTGAAGACTCGGAACTGGAACTGATCCTCTGTAACTCTCCAAAGCTGCACATTAACATCGTTATGAAATATAAGGCAATTTCAGGGACTTGCTCTAAAGTTGATCTCGAGCCCAATCTGAGTTCAAACTGGTAGGAACCTACCCACTCATGATCTAATTATGTTTTGAAATCAATTAATTTTTTCGCAATCGAACAGGGTAACCTTCTCCCTAATGCATGCATAGCATGGGTGAAAACCCGCACCCATTCACAGTGGCGGAGATACATGTGAGCTGGTGTAGGCCTCTAATCACATCAACCTATCAAAAATCTCATGAAAAAAGTTTAAAATTGTATTATGATGAATCAAAAATTATATAAGACACCCACATCAAACTTGGGCTAGTGATTTCAGTGTTCTTCAGCCAAAAAAGACCTAGTTCCGCCACTTTCCTTTCAGGTAAATATGCTTTCTGGTTAACTAGGCCGCCAACTTAGTTTAGTATGAAATGAGAAGCCAAGACTAGTTCCATCTTCTAGTTCTTTTCCTTTGTTTGAAGGCATAGTTAGCAAACAAGTGACTCAGACTCGAATTGACAGATGACTGGGTCACTAGGCCAGCGAGTCTAATATCCAAATAACCATAATGTAAATCACGGCAATTGAATTGGGTAAGTCAAGCGGAGTTAGGAGTAAGTAAGACCAAGACCAGGCCAAGTTAGGGGTGAGTTTGAGCCAAACCTCGACTTGTAGCCAAACTTTGTTGGCGATCTAATCTGACTCAGGTATTTATTGAGTCAACTCGACGAGTTTTTCAACTGTCTCAAGGTGGCCGAATGCCCGCTGAAACGCCCACAAGAATTGGACCAGGGAATAACCAGCTATAGCAATCCAAGTTATTGAACCCTTTTCCATCTTGAACTCTATGCACTGTGCTGGTATCTCATATAAATATTCAAGTAAATACCATTGAAAATGCCCTTCAAAAAAGTCAAAAGAAAAGACAACACCCTTGTAAGTGGATGCCAAGACAGAATTTTTGGCGTGGGGAGAAAAATGGCCAAGGGATTGACTGCAAAAGGAGCTAACATATTTTTTAAAAAAATTTATAAAGGTGCTAAAATAAAGTTTTTGTAAATTTTATTACAGAAATTTTAAATGTTTAAAACCTCATGGGCCAAGGCCGTGGCTCCTCCCAGCCACCCTTGCTCCTTGCTTGCCTATGAAAATAAAACAGGAAGACTGAAATTTTATTTTTTCTTTAAAAAACAGTACAATAGTTAATTTACACAAAATTAAAAAAATTCTCCAACCAAACAAAAAAAAAAGAGACCCCCTTTCGTGGGAAAGAGAAGCTGGATTTTTTTTAAAAAAGACAAAAATATATTTATGCAAAATTTCAAAAATTCCAACAAAAGAAAGAAAAGGCCTTTTGCGTATCGAAATTTATTTCACGAGAGACTCTTATTAATAGCATATAGTTCCAAACCCTCTTGTCGTTGGATGCATAGACGAACCGACAGTAAAATTCTTTTATTCCCGAGGTGTTATTCAAGATTTTTTCGGAAAATTTGTTTTTTCAGAAAATTTTGAAGGTTTAAAAAAAATAAAAAATAAAAATGCTAAGTAAAAAATAAAATCAAATAAATTAATTTTCAACATTTTGTTCAAAATGTCACGATATTTTTCCTTACAGAATGACGGACACGCAGAGCGCATGTCTTTTTACCTTGAAAGTTTCCCACCCTGAGGGGCTGCTTCTGTTGGCCACGATGATGGAATCACCGCCTTTTTCCGCACACAGATACTTCCCCCATGCAGTCGACCTGAACTGAACTTGGGTCCCATCCTGAACACGTAAAACTCAAATGAAAAAGCGAATCGGAAAGAAATCACGAACTAACAGAAACCCAGGAATCACAGATCTAGAGAATATCATCGTGTGAGCACCCGAAGCTCTTAGGAGGAAAGGGAAAATGAAGGGACGACTGCCCACGAACTCCTTTGGAAACTTAAATTCTAAGAGAAGGTCGTGAGGAGATACGAAGGAATTAAACTTCGAAAGCGATAATTATCTTACCAGCAGATCCTTGTTGGGAATGCCATCAAAGAGTGAAGGCTTGATCCATCTCTCAGTGACGAGCCAGCCTCCTAAGTTCACCGCCTTGAATCGAAAGCTCGGCACTTCTCTCGCCTGCACTCTCATCCACAGGCAGAGATGAGTGAGCAGAAGAAGAAGGAGCCATGAGCAGAGAGTACCGGTTGCGGAGGAGGCCTTCATATCTCTCTGTTGCTTCTATGCTTTGTTCTTCTTCCTCGGCGTCCCCCATTTTATAGAAGATTTAGTCTAATGGTGTCACCTTTAAATGGAAGGTCACCTCTTTATTACCTAAGGCATTTTAGTCATTTGAGCACTGAAGCATTTAATTCATCGATAGGACAGACAACAGATTTGTTTGAGCTGAAAAAATTGGATATAAAGGAAAAGATTAATCTTTGATTATACAAAATCAAAACTGCATTTGGATTTAAGAAATAACATTGAATCTATTCAGATTCCAATATACATAAATATTTGATTGAATTTGGATTGGGATCCAAATTTAATTTTAAAATAATATCTTATATTCAATATTCTATATTTTTAAAGTTTCGGTTCAACATTGAGATTGAGATTCAAATCATGAAATTGATTTTGGATTCAAATTCGGATAACTTTTCTTTTTTGTGTGTATTCAAATTTAGATCTAAATTTGAATGCTTAAACATCAAAAGAACATATATGGTGATGCTATTAAATCTGATCGGTTGACTTCATCCTCAACCTCATGATATGCCGACGACGCAGCCGCCAATGATTGACTGTGTGAATTAACAACGTATGAAACCGCGGACCAACATTTTCAAAAGAAGAAAAAAAAAAATAGAAAAAAAGCCCATACCAAAATAACTCATATGTCATGTATGAATTGCTAGTTAATAAGTGGAAGCTCAACTTGTTCATATTCTATAAGTAACCGTCTCAATATAACAACACACTAGCGATAACTTTTGCTAGTTAACACAAAAGGAGCTCAACCTTTTCATAAAATTCTCAAGCAACCGTCTCAATAAAAAACACTAAAATAACAGAATAATTTGCAAACCGTTAACAAAAAAAATTAGAAAATTAAAAAAATCTATGGTCACCGGTGTTTTTAGCGACAGGCAAGGTTTTTTTTATTTAAAATTTCAGAAGTAATTGATTAGAATCGGTAATTTTGTAAATTATTTTTTAGTTAACTTTTTGTTTTTGGTAGGAGGACACTTTCAAAGAATTATATGGTAATTTTTATTTGCTAGACTGCTTTTTGCATTTTTTTTTTCAAAAGGAATTTACATACTCAAATTTCAGATTTTATCATACTCAATTAGAATCAAAATTTTTATTGCCCAAGCATAGGTTTTATTTATTTTGCCCCAATAAAAAAGCCATATACATGTAGATTTAAATGTATTGAGTCGAGACCAAGGCCTAACACTTGACCCAGCCGTCTTCTAGAAATGGGACAACCAGCCGGCTTTTGGATAAGAGGCAGTGGGAAAGGTTTGACCACTGACCAGTACGCCGGCCAGCTGGTTCAAATCTTTAGCCCGTGATTTAAGTCAAAGTGGTTGCCGTTTAGTCAAACTTAGGTGTAAGCAGCTTTCTACATGTGAATGCTTTTGTAGAAGTGATCAATTTTGTTAAGCTTTTTTTCTTCCAATTTTTACGGTATAAATGCGGTTTGCGATGTCAATTAATTGGATTGGAATTGGATGTACCATTCACCATATTCTGATTTAGACTTGAATGGGAATGAATAAAGCTCTAGAATATATCGTGACTTTTAAAATTAATAAATGAATTCAATACAAAATCAACCCTTTAAATTCACCACTGTATTGGAACTTGAGTTCACTTTTGAATTCTAATAAAAGATGTAAATAACCTTAATAATAAATTAATTACCGTCACTTTGTGGTTTAGGATGGCAATGAACCAATGGCGGGGGCCTGGGCCATGGCCCTACACCAGCAGACTTAAAAAAGAAAAACTAATTAATCTGAATTCAGTTCAGCCCTACCCAGATCCGAAGAGAGCATTGAGCAGGGCGGCTGGCTGCAGGAAGGAGGTGGGGCCGTTTCTTGACTTTTGTCCATACATTATTTTAGTGGTCTTCCATTTTTGTTGCCTAGTGAATTATGGTGGGGCCGTTCCATTTATACTTTTTTTTTTTCTTAACCTTTTCTTCGATTGCTTTTTCTCTCTGTTGTAGCGCTAATCAGCCTATGGTGATATGGGTTTCTAATTTCTATTATGCACGTACTTTAACCTTGATCTTCACTGAATCACTGTTGTTGTCTCATGTCTGTTGACCTCATTTATCGTGCTGCTCCTAAGTTTTAACTCTATTGTTGCCGTGTCCTTCTTAATTTTTGTTTATTCTGTGTGTGCGTTTGGTCGTTTCCTTTACCTTATTCGTCCAAAATTTGAACTTGAATGAATGAAGAAAGAAATGAAAATATATAATGGACTTCCTTGACATGTTGTGAAAGAAAAAGTTTTTTTTATTACAATCATCACATATATATCATTCAGCATTTCCTTTTCCGAAAGAAATTAGTCTGTCATTCTATGCATGCTTCTCTGGACTTTTTTCTTAGCGCCGTTAGATCTGCAAGGGTCAAGGTATAAGATACATAAATAATAAATAAACAGGAGTGCAGATAGAGTTAATATTTAGTAGGGAAGTTTCTGATTCAGACGGTGATCAGTGATCACGACAAAAATAAAGATCAATTTCATTTAAGTGTTGTGCTACTTTGGTGTTGTGCAAATGGTTTAAAAATAAAGATCAATTTCATTTAAGTGTTGTGCTACTTTGGTGTTGTGCAAAGGGTTTTGAGTGAGCGATCTCTGTGTCGTTTCTCATTTCAGATTGGTCCTTATTCAACATTGAAAATGTTTCAAACCCTGTTCTCTCTTATGCTTTATGACTTATGAGCACTAATTACTTCAAGGTGAACAAAGATGGAGCATGTACGGGCAAAGAGTTATATTAGAAATGAGAAAGCATGAAAATTGTACCTGTAATTCTTTTCAGATCAGTCACCACTTCATGTGAACATTTTTTCAGGCTCTTTTCTTTGCTGGTATAACTTGCTTGTGACCTGGATCTTGTTATAAGGGGCCTCTTATTGTAATAATTTGCTTTGTTGCTTAATTTGCTTCTATCTTGAATATGTTACAAACTATTTTATCATTGCGTTCTATGCAACTGATTTTGTTTATGTGTGGGCTTTAGTACCCAAAGCACCAACTTTCTCAAAGGCTGAGAGATCTTCATCTGATTACAGAAAGTGCTTCAAGATGAATAAAGAAGACGCTTGTGCGGGCAAAGGGTTATTTGAATGGTGCAAAGTGTGAATATGGTACCCTGTTTTTAATTTCAGTTCAGTCTCCACTCTGTATGAACAATCTTTCAGGCTCTTACCTTTACTGATATAAATTGCTTATAACCTGATCTATTACAAGAGAACTTCTATTGCAGCATTTTTTGCAACTGATTTTGTTGATGTGCACCAAATTTAGTTAATTGTGTCATAGCTTTTCATCTTATTACAATGGTTTTAGTTAATCGTGTCATAGCTTTTCATCTTATTACAATGGTTTGCTGCAGGGAAGGAGTTGTTTAGTGTGCTTAAATGTGAAGATTGTTCCATGTTTCTTTTTTCAGATTAGTCACCAGTTCATGCAACAATTTTTTAAGGTTCATTCCTTTGCTGAAAGGGCTCGAGTATTTGCATGAAAAAGCACAGCCTCACATTATCCATCGTGATATAAAATTTAGTCATATTTTTTATTTGATGATGAGTTGATGATACGACTAAGGTAACTGATTTTGACCTGTCCAATCAAGCACCTGATAATGCAGAAGACTTTACTCCACTTGTGGTAATTCAAAAAGCAAGTTACCGATGGGAGAAAACAACTTTTTGTTGTTCAACATAGTGCAAGAGGTTCAACAGGTGAATGTTGTCCTTTTATCTATTGTTTATAAGGTGGTTGGTTCTAAATTCCTACTTTTCATAAGTTAAAATTTTAGTATCTTTCTTTGGTATGTTTAAATCTTATTATATATTTTAAATTTCAGATTCTTTGTATAAGCTTATTGAGAAGATGAAGAAAAATATTTAAGATTATTTTGGATCAAGAGGAAGAAAACCAAAATGCTGGTTGTTTTAGTCCAAAAGCTTTTGATGTTGTTCTTTTTGAATCAGGTTCTCAACCTTTTAAGTATTCAAAAATTCAAACTATAGAAAATATCATGCGTGATCCAGGGTTGCGATGTCCAATATCGGAAATACTAGTTAATGAAAGTGATGAAGTTAGGCAAGCATATATTAATTATAGGTCATATCAGCGCACAAGCTTCATAGTTATTCAGTGTCAGGTCCTTCAAATCATCCTCGCAAATTTTACGCTTCATGGTTTTAAAGATTTCCATGGTTAAAATATTCTCCAAGAAAGATAGTGCATATTGTTTGTCATGTTATCTTTTCAGTCTTGCAGATTCAAATGGTAGTTCATTTATTACTAAAGAATTCAGAGCTTGGAAGAAGGTGGATAGTAGTGAAAAAACATGTGCATTTCATAATCATGAGGGGTCAAGTCAAAATTCACCTCATAATATGAACGTGCGAGCATTTAATGACTTAAGGCGTTAAAGCAAACATATAGATAAAATGATTGAAAAGCAAAGTTCCGAGCTCGTTCACAACAACCGCTTGAGATTGAAGGCATCTGTAGACGCAGTTCGTTAATTGGCATTTCAATCTTGTGTTTTTAGAGACCATGATAAAAGTTCAACTTCATTTAATCAAAGTAACTTTATTGAGTTCATTAAAGCTTTAGCTAGTTATAATAACAAAGTTGCACAAGTTGTTTTAGAAAATGCCCCACAGAATGCTAAATATACGTCACCAACAATTCATAAAGAAATTTCACATGTTTTTGCAAGTAAAGTGAGAGCTAAAATTAGAGAAAAAATTGGTGATGCTAAATATTGTATTATTATTGATGAAGCTTGAGATGAGTCTAAGAGAGAGAAAATAGCTGTTTTTCTTAGATTTGTTATCAAGTAAGGTCAAGTTCAAGAGCGATTTTAGATGTACATGTGAGGGATACTGCAACAATTACCTTAAGAATGCAATTTCTACTTTGTTGTCTCAACATAATCTCAATATTCAAAATATACAGGGTCAAGGATATGATGGTGCTTGTAATGTGCAAGGTGAATAGAATAAGTTACAAACATTAATTTTGAATAAATATTCTTATGCATATTATGTTCATTGTTTTGCTCATAAATTACAACTTGCACTTGTTGTAGCTTCAAAAGAAGTTATCGATGTTCAAAACTTTTTAAAACAATTAACATATGTAATTAATGTTGTTAGCGCAAATAGTAAACGTAATGATCAATTACATGAAGCTCAAACAAATGAAATTGCATTCAGAATTGCTATAGATGAACTTGAAATACAAAAAGGACTTAATCAAATTGGATCACTACAGTGGCTTGGTGATACTAGATAGAGATCTCATTTTTTGTCTGTGCAGTTTAATAAAAACGTTCGATGCAACATATGTAGTGTTGAAAATTTTAAGAGAGAATGGATCAACATATCAAATATGGGATGAAGGTAATTCAACTTATAAAATAATCATATCATTTGACTTTCTATTCATTTTGTATTTGGTATAAGAAATTTTGGGACAGAATGATATTTTTTGTCAGACATTGCAAAGGCAAAACAAGACATTCTAAATGCAAGGGCTATAGATTGTAATTCAAAAAAGTTCCTATAAGATCTTAAAGATAGTGGCTAGGATTCATTTATAGGTATTGTGGGAACATTTTGTATAGCACATGATATCCCTATTCTAAATATGGATGCACAATATTTTGTTAGAGGATCACGTTCTCATCATGAACGTAATTTTATTACAGGAAGACATCATTATCATGTTGAGATTTTTATTGCTGCTATTGATGCTCAATTGGTAAAGTTGAACAGTAGATTTAATGAGAATTTTATGAAAATACTTCGTTTAATGTCGACATTCAACCCTATAGATCAATATGAGTCATTTAATGCATGAGATGTATACACACTCTTGCACAGAAGTTTTATCGTGAAGATTTTCTAGACTCAGATTTTATGGGTTTAAATATTAGTTGAGACATTATAAGAATAATATTTGTTATCATCTAAGTTTTCAAAATTTGGGTACACTACCAGATGTATGTGAAGCATTTATACGTAGTAAAAAAAGTGAAGCATATGCCTATACGTATATAGGTTGCATTCTAATGCTTCTTGTCTCCACTACAACAACAGAAAGGTCATTCTCTGCTATGAAACTTATTAAAACAAGGTCTCATAACAAAATGGAGGATAAATTCTTTATAGATTGTCTATTTTTGTATATTGAAAAAAAAAATTACTCAAATGTTTGATTCAAATGATATTATTGATGTTTTTTACAAGATCAAAAGTTGTAAAGCACAACTGCAATAAGTAAAGAATTTTGTTGCATCCTTTTTATGTTAATGTTTATTTGAGTTATTATTTAATTGTAATAATAAATGATATAGTTTTTTTTACATTTTATTGTGTAGGTGAATGAATGATGATATGGAACTATATTCAATAAAAACAAAGGCAAAAACTGATGTGTTTTATAGAAAGAATACAAAAAATTCGAGTTTGTAGATGTCTTTGTTTGCTACATTTTAGGTTGTAATATTTGTGTATCTACTTTATGGTCACACCTACATCATTGTAATAGAAATAGAGCACCTTATTTATTTAGGATAGATCGTGCTTTGTGCTAATGACTCAAACAATTATTAAAATGTGTTGTAGGATAGGTCGTGTTTCATATTCATGACATGGACAATTATATACGACATATGTTCACTTCTACTACAGTGTGATTTGCAAATACTATCTAAAGTGTGTGAATATATATATATATATATATATATATATATATATATATAATATTATCTGAGCCAAAGCTGGAATCAATAGGGGCATGAACGATTTACGTTACAGATTTTGGGACGGACCCTAGAAAGAGTAAGGATCAGATTGCAACCATAGGTGGCTCACATTGTGAGGAAAGTTGGTCCACTTTGTACTTGTTTGCTTGTTAATTTATGGAATCTCCATATTTCGGACTGTTCAATCAAATCTTTTACTGTTAAGTTCCTGCAAATCCCATGCATGAAGATGCCAAGCTAGTCTTTTTCCTCCAGCACATTCATTGTCCATTTTTCCTCATGCTTTCTTTGTCCATATCAATTTTCGTCACTTCCGTTCAAATTCCCACAGTTAAAAGAACTTTAGGGGGCTTCTACCAAGCACCCACATAATATATAATATTATATATATAATATATTACCGTACGTTGTACCGTTTGGCCGGCCCCAGGAAAAAATCCTAGCTCTGCCCCTACAATGAACTACAATCTTTATGATAGGCTGATTGTAACCTGCTAGATAGTATGTTAAAAAGTGAATTCCAAAATGCATTTATGGACACTACGTCGAAAATTTCAAGAAATTTGTGGTTTAGATACATAATACTTCAAATTTTTCAGAATTTTCAAGAGATCCTCAATTACTTCCAAATCAGTCTCAATGCATTTTAAATGAATTTTTGAAGATTTCAGAATAAATTCAAATCAATGTGCAGATTATTTTAAATTGATTTTAAAGGTGTTTCAAGTTAATTTTAAAGACTGAAATTAAATCCAGTGTTATCTTGGAGAGGAATTTCGAGCAATTTCAAAAGTAATTACAGATAGGCACAATCCTCAAACTTTTCGATTTTGCGTTCAATCCTTGTTGGTTTTTTTTCCTTTCCCACATCTCTCTTTCCACCATTTTTTTCCATTTTCTTTTTTCATTTTTCTCACTCCCCAGCCCCCACCCATTTTCTGGGGGCGTCACTAGGGGTGAACAATGAACCAAGCACTCAACTCATTAAAGCTCAGCTCATGAACGAATTCAAGCCGAGTCATTTGCTTAACAAGTCGAGCTCGAGTTATGAGTCGACTCGTTCAGATAATCGAGTTGATGAGTAACTCGACTTGGCATGAAAATAATGTGTAGTGATTTTTAAATATCCAACTCATTTTTAATTAAAAAAAGATATATTGATGCTAATTAATTATGTAAGTTTAAAAGGTCATTCAAGTTTGTGGAGCTTTAATCGAGTCAAGTTTGATTTATGCAAAGTAATAATCCATATATTCAAATGAGTTTGTCGAGCTTAAACCTAGCATACTCTTCACCGCCCTGCAACCCTAAAATCTGATCAGCTTTGGGCTGATTTAGTCTTTGGTGAATCATTCTAGCATTTCCCCTTGGTTTGGCAGTAACCTAAGCAATATCGGCTGCTTTTACCATTTATGATTGTTGAAACCACAAGGAGAACCATGGGAAACAAGGGAAGTTCGATCGAGGCATCCGCCCGAGTTTCCTTGTAAGTGTTTCCTATTTTCTTCAAGGATTTGGGGTTAATTGAGACCGACGACGCCATCTTCCCCATCCTCGCCCTCTGCCGCAACCATCTAAGCATTTCTTGTAGATTCCCATGCATTTGTTTATCCTTCTGAAATTGATAGGGGAACCATTGACAGAGGTGCATCCTGTCTAACAGAGGCCACTAGTGGAAATACGGTGATTGCTCCTCCATTTCCAGTGGGAATTGGGCACAAATGATCTCTGGTGCTTGTTTTCTTTACCCAAGCAAATTGATTTGATCTTGTTTTGGTTTGACTTGTGAACAATCGAAGGACACACGAAAGAATACGGGCTTGGGTACGGGCAGTGACTCTTTGGAAACTCGGCGAATGTCCTCCCATTTCGTCTCAAATTGGCGAAAGAATCTTCAGGTTGGCGTTAGAGGATTGAAATAAATACGTGGCTTGGTTTTCCTCTGACAACTCTTTTTTACGCCCTGTTTGGTTGGAAGCGAAGGGAGGGAAACGGAGGGATTGAGCAATCTCTTCTGTGTTTGGTTGGCTAATTAGAAAGGAGGGAAAGGGAGGGAAAATGAGGGATTGTGTAGTGTAAATTCAATCCATTCACAATCGAAGGGATTGGAAATGAAAGAAAAGGAAGAAAATTTCACCCCCACATTTTTTTTTAAACAAAGATGACTTCTCCTGCGTGAGAAACATGGGTGAGGCAGTCCCTACGACATCCCTTCGGACAACCGAAATTTGTCCCCCAACCTCTGAGCTCGATCCAAGTTCTGAACATCGATGATGTCTTTGAGCATCGAGGATGACTATGGTAGAGGCAAATCGAAGGAGGATTGATCGCATTTTCACAGTAGAGTTTTGTTTTCTGCTACCGGTTGGCAAAAGCCCTGATTAGAGCAAAAATCAGGGCGATCGGTGAAATTTCTGGATCATCACCTACTTGTAGAAAGATCACCTAGAAGAGAGGATCATCCTGCCCAATTTTTAGGGCAATCCGACCACGGACGGTGTCGGAATGGGCTCCGAAAGAAGTTCCGGTGAGCGTGCCGGTGAGGCATAAGATCTCCACCGCTCTATTCCCACAATGTTCCCTATTCCTGAGCATTCTTTGTAGCTATAAGGATGCCTAAAAATCTAAACGAGGCATAGCCTCGATGCATCCCCGATTTTGCACAGCAAATTGGGGCAATTCCTACCTCTGGTGATACGTTAAACCATGGTTCGAATGTTTATTTATAACTTGGTTTATTGTTGAATGAATCTGCTGTTGTTTGAGGACCGATTGGGTGTGGATAAGAACTTTGTTCTTCAGGAAGTCTTGTTTGCGACTGTGCATTCTAGCAGCTGACCTTCACACGTTTCCTCTGGAGAGCACCTTTGGAGCTGATCTTTTGGGCATCCAATCTTGGTGGTGTCAGCTGCCTCCAAACCATATTTCAGGCCAATCGGAGGTCTGGGCGAATCGAACTGTTATGAATTTTTAAGCGCGGAAGTTGGCTATGAGCTGCAACGGAGAGAAATTCATGCTGAAATTACAATTTTCAGAGGAGAGAAGGACTTCATGCGATCGTCCCTGGGAGCTGATTTGGAGGCCAACTCTATAAAAGAGATATGAACAAAGATAAACAAGAAATTTTAACGAGGTTCGGTGCTGAAGTCACCTACATCCTCAAAGTCTCTCTACTCTCTTTTTCAACATGTAACGAGAGATAGAGGTTACACTATTTAAAGAATACAAATTACAATCTTCGACTCCTAAAATCATGGAGTTGATATACAATTTCTTTCCTTCAAAATATCACTTCCTATTTTATCTCTTTCCATAGATAAAGAGATTTGGACGTCGACCTCTTCTTCATCTACTCCTTTTTTGGCAAATGATGTATCATCTTCTGATTTCCTAGCAACAGATTTATCAGATTTGTCCAACTTATGCGTATGATCATCTTTTGTTGCATGAATTGGTTCTTTAACAGCCCTCCTCAAGATCAACACATGGTTTTTGACGTTGAGCTTGATACGAATAAAAGCATGACGATCTTTGGCTAAGGGCTTAGTAAATATATCTACAATCTGATCTCGAGTAGAAATGTAGCTAATTGTGAGCTCCTTCTTTGATAATTTATCTCGAACAAAATGTAAGTCTATTTCTATGTGTTTGCTTTTGTTATGAAACACTGGATGTGATGCGAGGCAAGTGGCTCCAATATTGTCGCACCATATATTCGTTATGCTATAATTGGGTACGTTAAGTTCTTTGAGTAGGTATTGTAGCCAAGTTATCTCTGCAGCAGTGTTTTTCAGAGCACGATATTCTGATGATGTACTTGACCTTGAAACCATGGATTGTTTTTTCACACTTCAAGATATAAGATTTGGTCCAATGAAAACAGCATATCCTGTAGTGGATTTTCTATCATTTGGATCTCCTGCTCAATCTGCATCAGAATAAGAATTTATGAAATAATCTTGTCCTCTATGTATAACGAAACCATAATCAATCGTTCCCTTTAAGTATCATAGAATTCTCTTGACTGCTTTCCAATGTTTGTTAGTTGGAGCATGCATAAATTGACAGACTTTGTTTAATGCAAAGGAAACGTATGGTCTAGTCAGAGTAACGTACTGAAGTGCTCCCACAATACTTCTATAGATACTTGGGTCTTGAAAAGCTATACCAGAGAGGAGATGTAGTGGTGGAGAGATAGCCATGGGAGAGTTAGCAATCTTGGCATCAAGTAATTTTGTTCTTCGCAATAAATCTCCAATATACTTTCGTTGAGATAATAGAACTCTTTGCTTATGGTTTTCAACTTCAGTGCCCAGAAAAAAACTATATGTCTCGAAGATCTTTTAAGGCAAATTCTTGTCTAAGCCTGCGTATAAGATCTTGCACATTTCTTGGAGAATTTGCAGTGATAATGATATCATGTACATATATAAGAATAAAAACCATGTAATTCTCTTGTCTTAAAATGAAGAGAAAATTGTTCGTTTGCGCACCTTTGAATCCCATTTGTTGAAGAAAGAGACTGAGTCTTGAAAACCATGCTCTTGACTTTTGCTTGAATCCGTAGAGGGCTCGTTGAAGCTTACGAACATAGTTTGGAAATTTTGGGTCTTCAAATCCTTGTGGTTGATCCATATAAACATTTTCATTGATGTGCCCGTGAAGGAAAGCATTTTTTACATCAAGCTGCCTTAAGTACCAATTTTGTGTGATATCTAATGGTGGTTAGTTCAAGACTAAAAGTCTCAAAATAATTCACTCCTTCTTGCTGACTATATCCTTTGGCAACCAACATTGCTTTATATATTTCTAAACTTTCATCTGCTTTGTGCTTTATCTTATAAACTCATTTGCGTCCCACAATATGTTTCTCATTTGTATAAGGAACAAGAGTCCAAGTATGATTTTTCTTCAAAGCAGTAATTTCATTTCTCATAGCGGTGATCCAATTTGGATCTTTGCTTGCTTCTTGAAACTGTATATTATCTTTATCTTGAGAGAGCTTCGCTAAGAGTGTCTATGGAAGAGAGTGCTTTGTTGAGTAGACCTTCGGTTTCAACGTGTCATATTGGAATCTAGTTGTCATATGGTGAGTTCTTGTGATAATTTTGGTGGAGGAGTCGTGCTTTGATTTGCATTCTCACCTTGACAAGCCATGCTTTGATCCGGATTCTCATCTGGACCATTTGATTGATTAACACCAGTAGGAATTCCATGTGTCCTCTCAATATTATCATCAATACCATTTTGAGAGAATGGATATTGTATAGTGACAATCTGGTTGTCATGACTTTCCTTTTTGTAATTTTTGTTAAATCTCTCTCCATTTTGATTGAAGGGGAACCAGCTTTCATAAAAAATAACATGATGTGATATAAAAACTCTTCCACCAAAAATCTTGAAGGACTAAGTCCGTTTGAAGTCATGTTCAAAACCAAACCAGATTACTATTTTTTAAAATTTTTTGGGTGTGCATGTTTCCCATCATAGTGAGCCCGGTTTCAACATGGCGATGACGTCTTTCAACTGCACCATTTTGTTCTGGAGTGTGAGAACAATATGTCTAATTTCATTTTATTCAAGAAAACGAGTAAGACCTTGATATTCTCCTCCCCAATCTGAATGCAGAAATTTAATTTTTACACCTGTAACAAGTTCAACATGCGATTTAAACTTTTGAAAAACTTCATATAAGTCTGATTTGTTCTTGAAAAGGTATATCCAAGAATATTTTTGAGTAGGCATCAACAAATAAAGCATAATATCTATATCCATCAATACTAGTTATGGGCGTAGGGCCTCAAACATCAGAATAAACAATATCTAAGAATCCATGTACTGGTGTAGAAGTTTTGTTAAAGGGTAGACGATGACTCTTACCCTTTTGACAAGCTTCACACACTTTATGTTGCATAAAATCATCATAAGGCAAACCAAAAATATTCAAGATGTTCATAACAGTCTTTAAAGAGGGATGACCAAAACGTCTATGCCAAGTGTCAATCGAGTCCTTGACGCCAACATCTCTAGTGGTGAAGAAGACTTGCTTGTTGTTGTTCAAGGTCAATTTGTATAAACCTTCTTCACTTCGACCTTGGAGCAGCACTTTCCTTGAGGTGAGATCCTTGACATAACAACAAGAGGGGTGAAATTCAAAGAAAACACTATTCTCCTTAGCAAATTTGTATACTGACATGAGATTCTTAGAGATGTTAAGTACATGAAGAATATCACTCATGACAAATCTGTCAAAAACAGTAGAACCAATGTGATTAATAGCCAAACATGATCCATCTCCAATAAGAACACTGTCATCGCCTTGATATTCAGAGTGTAGAGATAAGTTGTTCAAGTCACTGGTCACATGGTGCGATGCCCCAGAATCTGGATACCAATTTTGACCATTGGTGGAACTCTGATGAGGGGCCACATGATATGCTTTTGGTGCCCAAGGAGGATTGTTTTGAGCATAAGAGGCAAGTTGATAGCAGGAGCACGCAGAATGACCAGGTTTTTCACAAATTTGGTAAGCGATAAGAGGTCGATTACTTTGAGATTGGCCTCCATGACTTCTAAAATTGCCGCCATGGTTTCCTCTTCTACCATGATAAAGTAATCCTCCACGATTTTGATTGTGAGAAAAGAAACTAGTCTTGTTTGTCAAATTAATAGAAGCATTCAGCTGATCGGTTTTAACATCAATACTCTCTATTATATTGTGTTCTTAAGTCAAGAGTAGACCATGAAGCTCTTCCAATATCACTAGTGTAGATCGGGTCTCCATTGAGACCCTAAAAACATGATACTCATTTGGCAGTCCTTTCAATAAATGCATGATAAGAACATCTTCATCAACAGGTTTAGATGCAATAGTTAATTGATGGGCAATAGATTTTGCATGCTGAAAATATTCATCTACTGTCTTGTTTCCTTTCTTTAGATCCTGAAGTTGACCTCTAAAATGAATTATGCGTGAACGGGAATGAGATGCATATGATCTCTTTAGGGAAGACCAGACTTCATATGCAGTTTCCAAGCTAATGACTTGACTCAAGACGTTTTCACTCAATGAGGTAATAATCCCTCTTAAAACAAGCTGATCATGCTTTAACCATAATATATAATCAGGATTAACATCATCAGAATTTCCAACAGTTTTGGGTGGACAATGGATTGTTTCATCAACATAACCCATGAGTCCACAAGTGATCAAGATGGGTTTGAATTGAGCAGTCGAAAGCATATAATTGTCTGTTGTAAGTTTGATAGAGAAAAACTGAGAAAAGTTTGACGGCATCTGGTTAAAGTTGAAGCTAGGGCTGAGAGTTTTGTTCGACATTGAAGAAGAGGTCGATGTTGAAGATGTTGCCATACATATCACTAAATGAAGCCGATGAAGGCACTTCATAAGAGTCGGCACTGCTCAGATAGCCAGGACAATTGCAGATTCGCCAGTGGGATTTGTCAAGGAACTCTGACATAGTGAAGGTAGAATTGTCGGGACACGACCGACTCGTCGGGGAACGAAGAACACGACGGAATATTTCGTCGAGTTCATCGGGTTTCACCGGGATCCCTCTTCCATGCCCGAAAAAGTAGAAAAATTGCCGGTGGACTTCAAAAACCAATTTCTCCTTGATTTCTCAACAGTTCTAGACAAGTAAGGGCTCAAAATGCTCGGAATTTTGTCAGATTTCTCCTCAAATGATCAAAAACATGTTTTGATCTCAGGATCAGACGGATTTAATGCCGAAAATAGTCAAACTCCACCAAAAATAAAAAAAACACGTCCGAGGGAAGAACCTATGAAAATTAGTTGCGGAATGATTCATCATCCAATGATCAATACCTAGAACAGACATCGTGCAGCTCTGATACCATGTAAAAGAGATATGAACAAAGATGAACAAGAAATTTTAATGAGGTTCGGTGCTGAAATCACCTACGTCCTCAAAGTCTCTCTACTCTCTTTTTCAACATGTAACGAGAGATAGATGTTCTATTATTTAAAGAATAAAAATCACAATCTTTAACTCCTAAAATCATGGACTTGATATAAAATTTGTTTCCTTCAAAATATCACTTCCTATTTTATCTCTTTCCATAGATAAAGAGATTTGGACGTCGACCTCTTCTTCGTCTACTCCTAATTTTTTTTCAATTGATTGTACTATATCATCTTCTGATTTCCTGGCAACAAATTTATCAGATTTGTACAACTTATGCGTATGATCATCCTTTGCCGCATGAATTGGTTCTCTAACAAACTCTTGGGTATCTATCACTGTGCGAGCTGAATAATTGGAGATGAGCTGTAGCTGAGGGGTCGCAGCGGCTGCACTAGGAAGCTATCAAGGAGAACATGCGTCTGCCACTTCTAGTGACTGCCTCACCTCGATTTCACTTTCTTCTCTCTCTTCTTCAGGGCGACAAGGCAGGCCTCCTCCTTGTCCTCTCTCTTCTTCACAGAAGGGGTATTATTGTAAAGTATTATAAATTCTATCATTTTCTTTTCTTTATGTAGTCCAAACAAACATGATTTTAGTCTTTTCTTTCCTTTCATTTTCTTCTTATTCAAACAAGTTTTTTAATCACCTTTTTCCATTCCTTTCCATTCCATTTCCTTTCCTTCCTTTTCTCTTTCATTCTCTTTATTTTCCATCCCTTTCCTTCCCTTTCCCTCCAACCAAACAGGGCGTTAGTTCGAGATTCACTCTTTCAATAGGTTCTCGCCAAGCTCAAGGCCACATTAACAATTATTTTTAAATGTATTTCGAATTAAAAAACTTAAGTTAAAGTCTATGTTTTTCAAAATTATATTGAATCTCACATACATTTCACAAGTCCAATTTGTCAGTCCATATTAAAAGGAAATCATTTTCAATAAATTTTTAAATTTTAATAAAATGATTCTCAAATTAAATTGAATTTCATGCACTTTAGCAAGCCATATTTGGGTCCAAGTAAACTAGACTTTAAATCTATACCCAAGTTTTATCCACAATCATGTGTTAAATTCAAAGTTCAAAATTCTTTTGCAGTTAAATGTATTTTCAAATCCATATCCAAATGACTTTGATCCAGATATAAGCTTGTTCTGAACCATTTTCAACAAAATTAGATTTCAAACTTGGATCCAAAATGGTCAAATCCAAAATATATGATTTTCAAATGAATTTTCAAAAAACCAACAAGGTTAAGTGTGAGAATGGCGTTCATGATAGAATGTCATTGAGTCTGGCTCAAGTAACCTACATTTCTTTTTCATTTTTAACATGTTTTTCTTGTTTTTAACTTATTTTTACTTCTCGAGATAACTTAGTGCATGCATTGTCCGTGTGTTATGTTTATCTCTCTTTTTTGTTTTCTTTTTCAGTTATATAATTTCTTGTCTGTGTTTTGGCATCATGCATACTAAATCACATTTATTTTACGTTTTCATTACCGGTGCATCACATGTTTATTTTAACATTGCACATCACACATGCACCCCCTTGTTCGAAATCAGACCGTGGTCAACTTAGTAACATACCTTGACGCATTTGCCAAGCATGTGAAAACTTGAGCCCAGTTTCGTTTGCATGCATAAACCATTTCAAATCATAGATTTCTAAAATGTTTTTAAGGCAATATCTTTAAAAACGATTTCAAAAACCCTAGGTCATATAGGCGTGAAGTCCAAACCTAACTCAGCTCTATAAGACTTAGCTTAGACTGATCTTAGAGCCTACTACTTATAAACCCAACTACATAGCCTAGATCTAGTGAACTTTCCTAACGTCCACATGAAATGAATACGATCATATAAAAATCAAGCAGTCGCAATAAAACCCAATTCATATGTTCCAAGCAAGATGTGCTTAGGTCAGTTTAAACTCAGTTTACGTAAAACAGAGCCCAGTCCTTTTGATTGGCCTAGCCTTAGTTATTTAGATCTTGAATTTTGATCAGTCTTGACTTGATCATAAACAAGGAGCTTGGATTTAGATCTCAAGAATCACAATGTAGATTATGGATTTCAAATTTTCGATCTATAATTTTGGTTCTTGCATCTTGTGTGAAGACCAAACTAGATTCGATCTATAATTATGGATCTCTTCAGTTTCCTCATTTTCCAATTGTGTGACTGTTGTTGGTTGATGGTCTTCACAGGTGTTCTCTTCACTTTACTCATTTTCCAGTTGCATGATTGTTGTTGGTTTTCTTTTCATTATGATGGTCTTCACAGGTGTTCTCTTCACTTCACTCATTTTCCAATTGTGTGATTGTTGTTGGTTTTCTTTCCATTATGATGCAAGACATATGTTGCAGCATACATCTTTCGTTGCAGAGTGGTTCCTATATAGCATGAAGTTATTTGGTTGACATCTATCTTTTCATAGTCAAAGTTCAATTCTACAATGATCTTTGTAGCCTCATACACAATCTTGGGTAATTGGACCCCTAGAGAGAAAACTTCATGCAGTAATTCCAAGCAACATGTGAAAGCTTTTGTTATTCTACCCATTTAATGTCTTTATATGAAACAAGAGAACCAAGGAGCCCAGTTTTGTAAATTGAATGCAACCTAGATATGGTTATTCTTTAGCTTTTTTGCTTAACCTTTCAAACAAATCTTCAGTTAACCCCTCTCCATTAGCACTATCAGTAGGTCTCTCTGAAGAAGTTGCATGTTCATGTAGGCTAAAAACATCTGAAAGCAATATTTGCATATTTTCAGTTTTGGCCACTGTTGAGTGTTAGTTGCACTGACAGGCTTAACTGATTCCCCATGATAATACCATTGAACATATGTTTGCACAAATCAGTGGCATATGAAAGGATCGAGTGAATTTATTGAGCACTTAAAAAAAAAATGCAACACCATCTTTTTTCTTCAAAATCCAACTTTAATCTTTCATATGTATTCTTTTTTTTGTCTGAATTGCTGCTTTTGTGAAGTAAATTAAATTTTTATCTTACAAATGAAAGTGAATATAAAATATAAAATATACATGAATACATAAATACATACATATATAAGTGTATGTATACAAACATACATGCATCCATATGTACATAGTTAAGCCAAAGCATATAGAGCTTCAAGTTATGTTCTGGGATGTATGCTTATGTACTTTGCAGTTCAGTGGATTGAACTCTTTCAAACTTCAACATCAAAGATTTTAGACATCAAAGATTGAAGTAGTGACATAATCTCCACAATTTCCAAAGATCAAGATGACAATGTATTATACAATTCTAGGACAAAGTCCGAGAGAAGACAAGTGACATTTTCTTTAATGAATTCACCTTCAAGGGCATGAAATTCATTAAAACATTGAGCAAGTCCACCTTGCCATCTGGTATTCTAATAAATAGAAATTAAACTGTATCATTAGGTAACCATATAGCATTGTCAAACATTCCCTTGCATGCTCATCAATTCAAAGCCCCATTTATTATCACCATGAGTGTTATTCTTCTTTGCAGACAGATTGTTTTTCATATAAGAATTCATGACATTAAAGTGAATTTGCTTGTAAGATGATCAAAACACATGAAGCCAAATTCATCCATTTTTCTTAGATTTTAATATTTTTGACTTCAAAAAATAGTCCCTTCATTAAGAAGCAAGAACCCCCAAAAAAGTCTCAATTCCTTCATCACATTTCCCTATGAAAGCAGGACAAAACGAGTCAAACAGTTATATATTCACAATAATTCAATATCTCATGCACTCTTTCATCATAAGGGTTTAAGCATTTACCAATATGAGTACTCTCTTGGTGAAGGAAAGAAAAGTTTTTTAGGGGATAATGTGAAATAGTGGTATCCTAAAACACATGTTCACAGAAATCAACCACTTAAAAAATATCAAATAAATGTGATAGTAGAATTTTTAGAAGCACCAATTCAGATTACTAATCCATTCATGCAATCTAATTTGGGTGAATATACAGATGTGAATTTGATGGGTCCTTCATATCTTCCGATTAACTACATAATGCATCTGAAAGTAACAAAAGAAGTTACATGAAAGAAGAAAATTTTGCACTTACGTAAGGAATGTTCAAATGAAATTTCTCTTTATGCATAAACGAAGTCAAAAGGAATAACAAGGAGCGAACTCCGCAACCACACTTTGATTTCAAGAAACTAACTGAAAAATAGGGAAATCTGAAAAACATCAACGAAACGAACTAAACGCAAAAAGGCCATAAGGAAAAAATCAAACAACTTTACATTACAATCATCCAACAAAAAAACCTGAATGAATTTTATCAGTATTACAGTTGGGTGAGTTCCAGGGCTAGTTTTATTAGATCATATAATTTTCTGATTAGCCTTGAAAAATTCAGAGCATGCCTTATATGATTTGAGAAGAAAACCAAACGAGAAGATAGAAACCAAAAGTGCAGAACCACGGAAGAGATGGAGAGAAAATGGCATCCGTGGACATGGGATTGCCTACCCTTAGCATCAACCCCCGAGAGAGCTAGGGAGAGATTGAGTTTACCTGTCGCGTCTGACGCAAAATTTGCATGGGATACAGTCCTCACCTTTTTTGGTATTGGTATGGTGAGTACTAACCACTTTCATACTGGAGGAGCTTATTTTTTTGGGCCACATAAAACTCAAGATGCGTTTGGAGATAAAATGACCAAGACACCCTTACATTTAGAAAATGAAGAGCCCCTTTTAAGGGCAAAATTAGAAGTAAAATTTTTCCTTTTTCTTAATGATCAATGCGGTCTCCCTATGCAAAAAATCTATGGTGGTTGTAAGTTACAACAATTTCCATTTTCTCTCAAAAAAAAAACATAAAGAGCTAAAGGAAAAACAGAGGAATATAGAAACTATGCATATGCCCACAAAAGAAAAGGGGCCATTGGCTGAGGTTACTGTGCTCAGTTCAGAAGCTCTGGTTTGGTAGATGAAATCTACGTTCTGCTGCACCGACAAGCTGTTGACGTCACTGGAGAAGAGGTTGTAGTAGTGGACATCAATGACAGTTCCAGAGCGTCCATTGGCGAGGGGGAAGAGCTCAGTTGGTGACGAGGGCAAGCCCAGTCTGTTGGACATGATGACGTAGGCTGTGGAGGAATGTCTCCTGACCGCATCATACCCGGCCTTGTAATATTGGGTAAGGGCATCAGGAGACACATAAGGAGCTCTGTGCTCGTTGATGAACTCCACCACTGCTAAGCTCGGTGAGTTCGCATACCTCCTTAAAAGAAGAATGATTTATTTTGTACGTTCTTTTTTATTCAAACAGAAGAACTTTCAAGGGTTTGGCTAAAATATATTTACAAGGTTAAAGTTTACAATCGTTTTAAATAAAATAGTCACTTTCATTTCCCAAAATAGAAATATAACAAGCTAAATACTTTTCATACCAGCCACATTATAATGACTGCTGTTAACTGCAAGTGTAATCACATAACCACGTTTTGGTCCTTCTTTCAACAACATAGAAGCTTCAGTCTTTGGAAATGAACAAAGAAAAAAAATCTCTTACGTTTAAAATCTGGCTAGTTTTAGGTGCTTAACTCATTATGCCCAAGTTCATTGTTCCGACAGTGTAGAACGTCAAATGCATGCCCTCTTAACCACATAAAACCTCCACAAAAATTGCACGACTTGCGTTGCAAGAAAAGCCCAGTGAAGTTCAGATCCGGAATCTGACTGAACCGAGAAGTATAGCATAACCGGTCGGGTTGGGTCAGTGAAGGTTCGGTCGTCAATTTGATTTCCATGGGTGCTACTCTTCTAGAGTGCAAATAGTAGATGTGCTCCACTCTAGTGGACGGGTATTTCGCTTCCCATCTAGGTCCTGAAGCACTCTTTGAGGTGCCTCTTTTATATGGAAAAGGATATGACATCTTATTGAAAAAGCAGATTGAATTCAATTTGAAAAATGATATCCAATCAAACTCGAACTCATTTTTAAATAAATGCCCAATTGGGTTCGAATTCAGATTAGATCTTTTAGCAAGACAAATATCCTATTTCAAATTTCCATGTCTTTTACAATTGGCTTTTAGCATGTTATAATAAGAATTGCATGCAGTTATGTATTTGAAAGTTGGATTCTAATCCAATTGTTAATTTAGAAGTCAGATTTGGAATATGATTTTGAAATTGGATCCAGATATGCATTGAATTTTTTTTCATTCCATTCAAATCTGAATATGTGAACATCTAACTAAAAGCTAGGAACATATACCTTGACGAGAAAATTTCTATAATGCGAACGGTTTTGTCAATGGATTCTTGAGTTGATCCAAATTCAATGGTGCCATCTCTTGTCGCACCGTGTTCCCATCCATTTTGAGAATAAGGTGGAGCATGGAGATTCTATGTCCTTGAGACCATACTTCCTGGTAAACAGAGAAACAACAGACATTGTCATTGTTTGAAATTAATAAATTTTTCATTTTTTTTTTCTGTTTCCAACGTAGAAGCTCAAGTTGGTGCTAAAAATATATAAGAAGGCACATAAAGCTTATAGTTTTAGTTGCTGGATCTTACTCTGCCCATGAAAACGCCTTGTCCAGTACGTCTAAGAATCCGTCAACAAAAGGCGCAGGCGTGGGGTTCACGGCAGTCGACCACCCAACTGGAATCCTCACTGCATTCAAGCCATTTTTTGCAATGAAGCTGAAGTCATCTTCAAATATAAATGTGTTCCAATGGTCCTGCAGAAATCAAGAGCTACAGTGAAAAAATGAAATTCAGGGCGTTCAGTCGCATTTTTGGATCAAAAGCCACCCCGTGGGCATGTCAAGTAGACCTTTTTTTATTTCCGTTATTAGAATGGCGCTACGTGAAGGAGACCTTTTTTTCTCCGACTTTCATTCAAATTGGGGGTGTTGGGATATGTTGCATCATGAGTAGGTATGTGTCCTTCAACTTAGAGGCACAACTTAGAGGCAGAGCTAGAAATTTTTCTTTATGGAGGTAAATTATAATTTTAAGATTTTGATGAGAGTCAAAATATGTTTCTTAAAATTTTGTGTAGGCTAAACTAAATTTTTTTAGAAATTATAAGTGGGATATTTTTTTTCTAAATATCTGAGGAAGATGGGGCATGACCAATTACAGGCCCCCCATCGCCTTAATATAGAGGAATAGCACCTATGGAAATGGAATTGGCAGTATATTGGTGTCATAAGTGGGTTCAATGTACTTATCAGCCATGTCTCACCCCTAAAAAAATGCAGAAGTATGTTGTCCATTGGAATAAATCTGGTTATGTGTCCCCATCATGAGTCGATATAATATAGCATACTTGATAGCTTGGGTACTGAGCTCAATTCCCTTAAGCGATAATGACATTTAGCATCCACACAAATCAAATTGCACCAACTACCTACCAACTAAGTCACCCTGATTCTTCTATTTTACTGTCACACTCAAGTCGCATCGAGTCGGGTGCGGACCGGCACCGGCACCCCGCACTCAGGTGACATAGGCTACCACTAAGTTATGAGCGTGGAGTTTTCGGTTTTTGTTATCAAGGTATATATTATATATATATATATCCCTTAGATGGGGGGAATTTTAATCATTAAGACACTCAAACACTAACCATGTCCCTCTTCATGCATGGTTACCACACATACAGATACACATATAGCGGAGGTGAGAACTTCCGGTCATCCCAACCTCCTTCCAATCACAGGCATCCCATGCGTTGGATTAGGTATGCATGATTACATACATCTGATGCAATGCATCAGACAATATGCTGTAAGAGGAATATCCATATCATACAGTTTGGAATACTTGGCTGGTGGATTGCATACGTAAGGCACAAAGGGATTTATTTTAATTGAGTTTCAGCTTATCCAAATTGAAGATTCTACTCATGCACGATTTTGGATTTAAAAAGAACTGATCCTTACTGGATCCAAACCCGATAACTTTCTAATGCCACCATATCAGATAAAGAAAATGAGAAAAGTAATTAAAAAAAAAATGCCTTTTATGTAAAAACAGCCCTTGATCAGACCCGGAGCTAGAAAAGATTCTAACTGCTTATCTGAATCTTTACTTGGTCTAAATTACCTCTAGTTTATCAAAATCCCAAACTTGCCCAAAGCTTATTTCAGAATTTATCTTTAATACCAATTAATTAATGCATAAATGGCTCCAATAAGCATAGCTCAAAAGGCAGACTGGAGACGCGTTGGGGTGTCACTAGTTCGACCCGTGGGAGATGCTCCTATATACTAAAAAGGGGGCAGACTCCACATGTAACTTGAAGCTTGGAGCTGTTCCACTGCCAATGCAGTTCTAGACCCAAAGGGAAGGTGGAAAGCTTTGGCTCTCCAAAGGGAGTCGGGCGGTCGACTGACTTCAGTGGAAGCCCAAACACAACCCTTTTCAATACTTAAAATAAAATAATTTAAAACAAAAACAAAAAAAGGACATATATAGACTCAACATGGGTTGACCGCACCCGACTCAAGTCAAACGTGAGTCGAGTGCGTGTCGAAATGGACAAAAATGTTCAGGTGTAGCTGACCGCACCGGACTCTTCTTGACCGATTGTGGGTGCAAGTCGAAGCCGCACCCATGTTGCAAGTGATGGCATTCGGGGTAGTGAAGATTCATTTAACAACTTAGATAGTGCCGAACCCATTTCAGTTTCTAGTGTGATGGCATTCGTGTCGACCAGCAGGTGATGAGATGAAAAATTAAGTGTGTGTAGGCATGTCAAACTATTCCTCGCAATTAACACGTAAAAACAAACTATATGCAATGCAAAATTAATCAAAAGCATCACATAATAAGGAATTCAAAGAACACTGAAAGGGGCACATTATATGCATTTCGAAATTGCTTAACGAAATAATGACATTGCCAAGAGTCATCGAACATACATGATTTGTTTCCTTCAATGAATCATTGAATCTAGTTGAATGTATGATCCTAAGTAAACTATCATAACAAAATGTAACATTATACAAAAGAATGTGACACAGTATATGAAAATCATAATTTGCAAGCATGATAACAAAGAAAACCTTACGACACATGGAATCCTAAAATGTGCACAAAGATGCTACTTAGCATGAACATGACTCAATTTCATGAACTTGTTATGAAATCTATTCAAGATTAATAACATGTAAAGGGATAGGACTAGATGGACTAAACGACATGGAATGGCATGAAACTTCATGAATCTTATCTGTGCATGTTGAGAATACCTACTCTAGTGCTATCATGCAAATGATTAGCCTAAACCACAAATGAGAAAGAAGAACATGCATAGCTTACCTACTTACAAAAATGTAATATAGTATGTGTCGCTTAAGGAACACGACCTATGATTAAGACAAAATGGACTTCTGACGATAAAACTTAATGTCGTACTTAGACTCCTAAACACAGGTGGATTGCTCATTTTAGGATCCATATCAAACTTAATAAGAATTGTGTGTCAAATTGAGAAGCCAAAACTTGAATTTCTGCAAAATAGTAAAATAGAAAACTTAACTCGACAGTCAACTTTGGACGAGTGAATGACATAGAAAATTGCATGGCTTTCAGCTATAATTTGGTATTTAGATTCCCTACATAAAGTAAAAACTAGGTTTGGTCTTGGATTTATGAAATTAAGGTTTGGTCTTGGATTCATAAAATTAACTCAGATTTATGCTAGGCATGGCTAGAAACATCAGACAAAAAACACAAAATTTTGCATAATAGAATGTAGCAGTTTGGAAAACAGTCTAATTTGAGGCAACGAAAACCATACCAAAACTTTTCAGTTTGACTTAAAATTTAGTAGGTAAACTCTTTGCATTACGGAGAATCAAACTCACTTGATGGATTCAAAAAACATGGTAGGGGTGACTAGTTATGGCATGCTGAATATAGACTACTGCAGAAATAATAGAAAACTGTACTCAACCGGCCTACTTTAACATAAAGTTTGATTATACAAACAGACACCTTTTGGCTCGAAATATTGGGCATATATTAAAGCACTGCAATATTTCCATTTTAGTGTCAATGACATGAGCCTTTGGCTCGAGGGGTTTATTGGAATATGGATCTACCTGCCATTATTATTGATCTTCTCAATTTCTTCCGAAACAATATTGGCAAGGATTCAAACACAATTTTGTGTATAGGAAAGAAGATTGAAATGGTATAATGGAGGGATATCTGGAGCCCTCTAAGAAAGCATTTTATGACTCACCGGTAGAGAGATTGGATTTGGCACAACGTCTGCCATCTCTAAGTTGAGTGGTTCCTTCATTTGGCATGTGAGGATAAGCTTCATAAAGAAAACAAAATAAGAGAAGGATGCAAACAAGAATTAACGTGGTTCAGCTCTTGATAAGCCTACATCTACGGTCAAAAGGCACTCAGACTTGTTTTATTGATGAGAAGATGGATAATACAAATGCTAGAGTCAAGTCCCTTTTATAGGGAAAACAATCGTCTTATCATAGGCAAGATTGCTCTTGCCTACATTAGATGAAATCTTCATATGACCCCAAGATTGTCTCCTTTTCATATCTTCTGGTTTTTCTTCTTTTCTCATACAATCTTCTGTTACCAGCCTCACGTGTTTATCCAATTTTTAATTGTCGATTTTCTCTCTAACTGATTCGTCGTGCTTATCCTCTTTACTGATTCTGTTAACATTCCCCCTCAAACCGAGATGCTGCTGGAGGCTGAGTTTGTTATTGAGAAGATTAAAGATGCACTTTGATAAGCTTTTGGTGAAAAGATCGGCGACTTGATTGTTGGTTGAAATGTACTTAGTCTCAAGTTGTTTTTGAGCTACCCTTTCTCTTACATAATGAAAAAATCAATTTGAATGTGCTTGCTTCTGTTATGAAACACTGGATTTGCTGTCATACAAAGAGAGCTCTTATTATCATGGTATAGGATTGGAACTTTCATAATTTGAATTCCAATGTCCTTTATTAAGAATTGCATCCATGTAAGTTCTGTTGTTGTTGATGCCATGGTTCTATATTCAACCTTCGTATTAGATCTTACTACACTATGTTGCTTCTTTGCACTCCAAGATACACAATTAGCTCCAAGAAAAACACAAAATCCTATGGTGGATCTCCTAGTTTGAGAACATCCTACCTAGTCTAAATCTGAAAAAGTATATAAATTGAGAGTGCTTTGCATCAATATGTTTGGTCCCATGTGTATTGATCCTTTGATGTATCTTAGAATTTTTTTCACCATTTGATAGTGAATCTGAAATGACTCATACATAAACTGACTAACATAATTGACAGCCAAAGAGATGTTTAGTCGTGTTAGAGTCAAGTATTGCAAAGAACCAACTATCTGCCCATAGAGAGTAGGATTGCCAAATTTTATTTCATCACCTTTATATAGGGGCATTTTCGGGCTCATTAGCATGGTACTTGGTTTGCAATCCTCCATCTTAGCTCTTTCAAGAATGTCTTTAGCACACTTGGTTTGACATAGAAGAACCTCTTGTTTATCTTTCATACCTAGGAGGCTGTTTCATGTGTACATCTTCATGAATAGCACCATGTAAAAAGGCATTCTTAATATCATGCTGCCTCATTTCCCACTGTCGAACCGTAGCAATAAAGGACCATCCTAATAGTAATAGGATGAACAGCAAGAGAAAATGTGTCATGAAAATCAATTCCTTCTTTCTGAGTGAACCCTTGAGAAACAAGTCAAACTTTAAGTTTTTCCAACGTCCCATCTGATTTGAGTTTGGTTTTGAACACCTATTTTGATCTAACTAAATTCATCTTGGGATCAGAGGGTACAAGTCTCCAGATTTTATTTTCATCTAAGGCTCTAATATCTTCATCCATAGCCTTTTTCCAGCCTAGTTTTCGAAGAGCTTCATTAACACTTGAAGGTTCTTTAGGAATATCTTGATACAAAACATGTAAGTTGGCATACTTGGGATTTGGTTTAAAAGTTCCCACCATCGATCTAGTGACCATCATTCTAGTCATAGTAGAAGGAGAAGTATTAGTGAAAATATGCTCACCTTGTTTCAAGTTTTCAGTTGTGTTTGTATCAAAAATTCCATGTTGACCTTGATCTTCTTCCATCTGATTGTGAACCGATTGTTCATTGACTGCCATAGTGCTTTCTTCATCTCTATGTACTTGATTTTATTCCATTCTATCAAACGTGACTATTTGATGCTCGGCCTGATTGAGATTATCTGGCAAATTGTGAATCGTCTGTTCATTAATCGGCAAGTTGTCAATCAACAGCTCTTGAGATTGAGAGTGAGTGCCAAACTCACTTCGTTCTTCCTCATGAACCTCAAGATTGTCATCTTCGGGAGCCGGTTGCTCTATGTTCACTTGTTCGTCATTGAAAGAAATCAAATCTGAAGTTAAGAGAATCTCCATATAATTTAACAGGATTTTTATAAGGAAAAAAATGTTCACCAAAACAAACATGTCGGGAAATAAACTTTTTTCTAGTGGCCGGATACAAACAACGATATCCTTTGTAATTGTCACTATATTCAAGAAAAACACACGGCAATGAACGAGGCTCCAATTTATCTTTTGCATAATCTTTCAAGTAAGGGAACATCGACATCCAAAAACACAAAAAAAAATTATACTTAGGATGCTGCCAAAAAAGTTTCAAGCAAGGAGAATCCATCTTAAGAGAAGACGATGGTAGCCTATTGAGAGAAAAACAGCACTGTTAAAAGCTTCAAACCGAAAATGTTTGGGAACATTGACATGCAACATCATAATCAAACACATGTTATGATGTTTTCTTTCTGCCATATCGTTTTGTTGTATATACTGGCAAGAAAACTGCTGTTTTGTTCCAAGAGACTTTAGGTAATCTATAAATTTTGTACTTATATATACTACCCCTTCATCTGATTGAAAAACTTATATCCTTTTATTAAATTGTGTCTCAGCAAATTTCTGAAAATGTTGAAAACAAACAAAAAAATCAGATTTCAACTTTAAGGGATATAGCCAGGTGAATCTAGAATGTTAATCAATAAAAATCACATAATACCGATAACCAAAATGTGAACAAACAGGCGCTGGTCCCCATAAATCCGAGTGGCTTTTTTCAAAAGGTTCAACAGATTTATTTTTTTGTTCAAGAAACGGCAACCTACATGATTTGCCAAGTTGGCAGCTATGACAAATAGAAGTTCTAGGAACTAAAGAGCAAATAATCAAATTTTTCTGCTGTAAATGTCTCACAACGCCATTATGAGGACTGTTCTCATGTCCTTTAAAGGCAACATGAGGAAGGAAATTCAAAAACATATGGTAACTCACTAGTTAATTGACTGGCCGAAAAGTAAATCATTCTTCAGTTTTGGAACATATAGAACATGAGAACGAGGAATGGATGAATCACCTATATCAATTTTTTGTTACCAATATGGGTTATAGAAAAAGACATGTCATCCCCAACAATAACATGATCGCTTCCATGATAAACAGAGATTTTAGAAATCGTACCAGGATTCCCAGTCATGTGAGCTGATGCTCCAATATCGGCTAAGTATTCTGAGTCATTTGTATCATCAATAGTAATGGCAGGCGAGTACTTGTTGGACATCTCTGGCCTGATAGGCATGATTAATTCATTTAAGATACTTGATTGCAGAATAATATTTCTTACCACATATTTGACAAACGGTAGGGTTTTTGTTTTTCTTCTCATCACCATTAGAAGAGGGATTGGAATTTTCATGTGGCTGATTTTGATAGTGTCCATGCCCTTGATATTGTCCACACCCTCTATAGCCGCGTCCATGCCCGCGGCCACGTCCAAATTGTTGATGCGTCATGGCCATGATAGGAGGAGTGGGACTTTATCTGAAAGTCAAAACTTTGAAGAAGAGAAATGACGTCTTCATTAGGCAGTGTAGGTGGTCGAAGCATGGATGTAATAAAGGCTTTAATAGCCTTCTCCAAGTCTTTGAAGCAGCCAATAAACTGGAGCCCCTTCATCAACAGATTTTTCAATGGCTAAAAGATTGTCGCATATGCGTTTAAATTTTCCTATATATACTTTCATGGAATCATCATTCTTCTTAAGCGATGTTAGTAAATGCGTGAGATGGAGTTCTCTTTCACGCGACTTACGAGAGAAACTATTCATAAGAGCCCTCCAAATATCCTCAGATGTCTCAAGGCCAACAACTAGACCAAGAGTGCTTTCAGACAACGTGCTGGTTATCCATCCCTTGATTAGGCAATCAATTTCCTCCATGCCGTATATTGAGGATTGGGCATTTTTGAGAAGAAGTATCATCAATGAGTTCTGGTGGAGCAGTAACTTCACCAGTCAAAAACCTTTGAAGATCTTAGCTCTCAACCATTGCCAAAATTTGTGTTTTCCATAGGAAAAAGTTTTCAGCTCGTAGCTTGAGAGAAACAAAATTTGCAACATTGATAGTATAAGGATAAGAGAAGACAAGAGTGGAAGAAGACGCCATATCAATCTATGGTATGAGAACCTAATTTGATGACACCGATTGATGGAGAGAAAAAGAACGATAATCAGCGTTTGTCGTGAACAGACAGGCAAAAACTCTTTTGTTTCAACAACAGGCGGTCCTTCAAAAAAGCGTAGCTCTTCAACGACTGCTCCAAAAATTAGGAAAATTTGTAGAGATGATCTATAGATACAAACAATTCCAAAGACCCCTTGCTCGACAACTACCTTGGCCGGAGCTGACAACACCAGACAAAATCATGGCCCTGTTTCTCCTCAGCAACAGGAAAAATAGGCGGTCCTTCAAAACATCATAGCTCTACAACGACTTTTCCAAAAATTATAAAAATTTGTAGAGATGATCTATAGATGCAGACAATTCCAAAGAGTCCTCACTTGACAACTACCGCCACCGAAGCTGACAATGCCAGCCAAAATCATGGCCAGTACCAAAAAGGGTAGTGCTCTATTACAGGTGGTACTCAGTTATAGGTGGAACTTCTAGCAACCGTTCCTTTTCCCTCGGCTTCAACCAGCAAAAAAAGCCTTGGGAAGAATATGCAGGTGCTCCTGCTAGATTACATCGGTAGAGATACTCACCATAAGCAGTGATATCCGGTGGAAGATGCAGTCTGTTTCTCACAACTGCTTCTCTCTCTTATACCATAAAGAAAACGAAATAAGAGAAGGATGCAAACAAGAATTAACGTGGTTCAGCTCTTGATAAGCCTACATCCACGTTCGAAAGGCACTCAGACTTGATCCCAAGATTAGATGAAATCTTCATATTGTTAGCAATTATGGAAAGGAGATCACCACAGATAGAGAAGATCAGTTACATAACAGCCAACGTCCTAATCTTTTGGTTAGCAATAAAGATGGCAACGATGTTGTTGCAACCATCACAGCGATAAGGGAAAATTCTGAAAACAAGGAAACCAGATCTTGGCAGGACAAGGAAGAAATCTTTTGTAACAAAGGCAGTAGCAAACTGCCTTATAGCGTAGATCCTTAGTACGCTATATATACCCTTCACGCCATCTGTACTAATTAACAAGAAAAGAAACTCTCTTGGCGTGTTTTCTCACCGTGGACGTAGGCTTTCTTAAGCTGAACCACGTTATATTTTGTGTTTTCTCTGCTCCTACTCTGTTTTTCTATATGGTATCAGAGACAACGATGGCATCTATTCCATCTTCCTCCACGCTGGTACAGATTTCTTATCCTTATCCTTATTCTATCAATGTCTCCAACTTTGTTTCTCTTAAGCTGCGACCAGAGAACTTTCTTTTATGGAAGACACAGATTCTCGCTCTTATTGAAAGCCAAGATCTTCAAGGCTTTCTCACGGGAGACGTTGCTGCTCCTGCTGAATTCGTCATTGATACAGCTGATACTTTAGGCCAGAAAAGGACTGTTAATCCCCAGTTCACAGCTTGGAAGAAATCAGATCGCCTCGTCAAGGGATGGATAATCAGTACCTTGACTGAAAGCGCTCTTGGTCGAGTTGTTGGTCAAGAGACATCAAGGGACATTTGGAGCTCTCTTATGGATGCCTACTCTCGCAAGTCGAGAGAGAGAGAGTTTCACCTAACTCATTTGCTTACGTCTCTCAAAAAGGGTGATGATTCTGTTGATGAATACATTAACAAATCCAAAGCAATCTGTGATGACCTTGCTGCCATTGGGAAACCTGTTGATGATGGGGCGCGAGTTTATTGGCTGCTCCAAGGACTTGGTGATGGATATGAAGCCTTTGTCGCTGCCATGATTCGACCTCCTGCTCCATCCTATGAAGAAGTTGTTCCACTCCTTCAAAGTTTTGACACTCGCCTCAAAAGTCCCACGCCTCCTCTTATGGCTATGGTGAATCAACGTCAACCTAACCATAGTCATGGTCGCGGGCGTGGTCGCGGTCGCAACTACAATAATAATAGAGGACGCCATTACAATCAGTTTCAAATCAACGATTCCCACTTTCCCAAATCTGATGATAAGAAAAACAAGTGTTGTTGTTTGTCAAATATGTGGAAAAAAATATCATTCCGCTATTAAGTGTTTTGAGCGTTTCAATCATGGTTATCAAGCAGAAGATGCTCAACAAGCCATGACTGCTCTATCTCTTGATGATGGAAACAACGCTGAATGGTTAGCCGACTCGGGAGCTTCCAGCCACATGACTGGCGATGCGGGTAAGATTTCTAACAAATCTATTTATCATGGTTCTGATCTTGTGATTATTGGAAATGGTAAATCTCTACCCATAACTCATACTGGTCAAGGAAATTTGGTCGTTGATGGTTCTTATATTCCTCTCTCTAAAGTGTTATATGTTCCTCAATTGAAGAAAAATTTGTTGTCCGTAAGTCAAATAACTACAGATTTACCTTATACCTTTGAGTTTTCCTCTTCATCTTGCTGCTTAAAGGACAGGAGAACGGGCAAGACAGTGGCGCAAGGCAGTAAGAAAGATGGAGTTTACGTCATTGGAGATTCTAATGGCACTGTTAAAGATTCTAGTCATTTCCATGAAGCTTTCTTTTCATCCAGATTTAGGCATGTTTCTGCTGATTTTTGGCACTCCAGGCTTGGTCATCCGCATTTTGGCGTCATCAAGTACCTTCAACAAAATAATTTAATTGACGTCAGTTCTTCAGTTTCTCAATCTACCATATGTCACAGTTGTCAGTTAGGAAAAGCATGTAAACTTCCGTTTCTTGAAAGAGATAATAGTGCTATGGAAGTTTTTGGAAAAATTCATTCTGACTTATGGGGACCAGCACCTATTGCTTCGCATCTTGGGTATCGCTATTATGTTATTTTCATTGACGAGTGGTCACGATTTACATGGTTGTATCCATTAAAATGCAAGTCTGAATTTTTTGATTGTTTTGATCACTTTCGTACATTTGTCGAAACTCAGTTCAATACAAGAATAAAAATTTTTCAATCAGACATGGGAGGAGAATACACTAGTTCAAAATTTACTCAACTTTTGGGCAGTCTTGGCATCAAACAGCAATTTTCCTGTGCTCATACGAAACAGCAAAACGGCATGGCCGAAAGAAAACATCGAAATATTACTGAGTTAGGCTTGACTATGCTTTTTCATTCTGGAGTTCCTAAACGTTTTTGGTTCGAAGCATTTAGCAATGCAGTTTTTCTCATAAATCGCCTGCCTTCATCCTCCTTGAATATGGATTCGCCATACCTGAAATTTTTTGGTCGGCAACCTAAGTATGATTTCCTGCGCATTTTTGGTTGTCGTTGCTTTCCATACTTAAGGGATTATGCAAAGGATAAACTTGAGCTCAGATCCCTTCCGTGTATCTTTCTTGGCTATAGTATACATCATAAAGGATACCGCTGCATGTATCCGGGGACAGGGAAGATTTTCGTTTCTCGTCATGTCTGCTTTGATGAACAGTATTTTCCATATAAGAATCCTGCAAAATTATATGATGGACATGGACTAACTCCGGATTTAATTTCTTTTGATGAATGGACTGAGTTGCATGATTCACACTGTCAGAAATCAGTGGAACATTCCCCATCCACCATAGTTGATGATCAGCCTACTACTCATGAACAAAATGCTGGCCACTCTCAAGACATTCTCATACAGTCTTGTGCCGGAACGCCTCTTGACACTGCCCAAGAACAACCAGCAGTCAATCATATAAGTTCAGATAGCTCTACTCATATAGATCAACATGAGGACGTCAATAATGTGCCACTGGAGACAGACCCTTGCATGCCCTGAAGCAAATGTTCCAACTCAGACTTCTACGGATTCTATCGCTAGTCCTGTGTGAACCATGACCACCAGATCTATGGTGGGGACATATAAGCCTAATCCAAGGTATGCTAATCTTCATATCTTATATGAGAACATTCCCAAAGAACCCACTAATGTCAATCAAGCTTTGGATCACGCTGGATGGAAGAAGGCTATGGACGATGAGATGAAGGCTCTCATTGAAAATAGAACTTGGGTTTTAGTTCCTTATGACCACACGATGAACTTGGTAGGATCCAAATGGGTGTTTAAAACCAAGTTAAAATCCGACGGGACCCTAGACAAATTGAAGGCCAGACTTGTTGCTCGGGGATTCTCTCAAAAGGAGGGTATAGATTTTCATGAGACTTTTTCTCCGGTTGTGCGATAAACCACGGTTCGAATGGTTATCACCGTTGCTCTTGTTAAAGGATGGGCTCTTAGACAGCTAGATATTAAAAATGTTTTCTTGCATGGGATGATTCGTGAAGACGTGTACATGCGGCAACCCCCTGGATACATAGATGAATCCAAACCTGATCATGTCTGCAAATTACAGCGAGCTTTATATGGTTTGAAGCAAGCGTCACGAGCATGGTATGCCAGGTTAAGTACTTTTCTCCTTGATTATGGGTTTTCTATCAGTTTTGCCGATCCCTCCATGTTCACCTTGCATCAAGGACCTGTTACTCTCATACTTTTAATATATGTTGATGATATGATTCTAACGGGAAGCTGCTCTTTAGCCTTGCAAAAATTCGTTGATACTTTCTGCAGTGAGTTTCCTGTTAAGGATCTTGGTCGCCTAACTTATTTTTTAGGCGTTGAAGTTGCCTGGACAAATCAGGGCCTCATACTTTGTCAAACAAAGTATGCAAAGGATATTTTAGAAAAGGCTAAGATGGAAGACTCTAAGCCTTGTAACACTCCTATGAGTACAAAAATACATAAACTACAAGCAGAAGATAAGACTTTTGATGATGTTACCTTCTATAGGCAAGTTGTTGGTTCACTTCAGTATCTTTGTCTTACTCGTCCGGACATCTCGTTTGCCATCAATTACATCAGCCAATTTATGCATGCCCCGTTACACTCTCACTTTCAAATGGTTAAACGTATTTTGCGTTATGTGAAAGGAACTCTACATTTTGGGCTTCAAATTTTGAAGCAAAGTACCTTGGATATATATGCCTTTTCATATTCAGATTGGGCAGGTTGCTCCCATACCAGACGCTCAACCACCGGTTTCTGTATATACCTTGGTGCTAATTGCATTACTTGGAGTGCCAAGAAACAAAATACTGTTTCTCGATCCAGTGCTGAGGCTGAGTACCGAGCCATGGCGTCGACGGCAGCAGAGCTTACATGGGTTCAGTTCCTAATGAAAGACATAGGGATTCGAATAGATAAGGTTCCTGTGCTATATTGTGATAATAAAAGTTCCCTCTTTATGGCAGCAAACCCTGTAGCTCATGGAAAAAGCAAGCACATTCAAATTGATTTTCACTATGTTCGAGAACGTGTTGCTCAAAAACAGCTTGCAACAAAATTTATCTGTTCCAAAAATCAGATTGCGGACGTCTTTACCAAAAGTCTAGCCAAACAAGTCTTCAACAATTTACGGAACAAACTCGGCCTTGTTCCGCGGCCTAGTTTGAAGGGGAGTGTTAGCAATTATGGAAAGGAGATCACCACAGATAGAGAAGATCAGTTACATAACAGCCAACGTCCTAATCTTTTGGTTAGCAATAAAGATGGCAACAATGTTGTTGCAACCATCACAGCGATAAGGGAAAATTCTGAAAACAAGGAAACCAAATCTTGGCAGGACAAGGAAGAAATCTTTTGTAACAAAGGCAGTAGCAAACTGCCTTATAGCGTAGATCCTTAGTACGCTATATATACCCTTCACGCCATCTGTACTAATTAACAAGAAAAGAAACTCTCTTGGCGTGTTTTCTCACCGTGGACGTAGGCTTTCTTAAGCTGAACCACGTTATATTTTGTGTTTGCTCTGCTCCTACTTTGTTTTTCTATACATATGATCCCAAGATTGTCTCCTTTCCACATCTATTGATTTTTCTTCCTTTTTCATACAATCTTCCATTACCAGCCTCACGTGTTTATCCAATTTCTGATTGTCAATCTTCTCTTTAACTGATTCGTCGTCCTTGTCCTCTTTACTGATTCCGTTAACACTTCATTGCTTGAATCAGCTGAAGCAAATTAGTTTTCAATTTCCAAGCTGCTGCCCACTTTGTTACAAACATGGAGAAGTCCTTATTCACCTTCTTTTCAATTGCAAATATGTAGCCAACTCTTGGCTACTAATATCAATGAAATTGTAACAAGATAGTTCCACATTCATCTATCATTTAGGAGGTGAGAAGATGAAATCTACTCCTTTTAAAAGAAGTTGTCTCAACAAGTGCCGGTACGTCCAACGGTGATTTGGAAGATATGGTCGCTAAGAAATGAAGTCCTCCAACATGATACGCAATATTCTGTCGAAAGCTTGCATAGATGCATTTTATGGGTTTATATTAGAAAGATGATGCTATGGGGGGTGTCGTTTTGGATCAATCATGGTCTCCTTATGGATCCAAGGGCTCAGCTCGACTGCCTCGCACTAACTATACATCTTTTTTTCTCTTCGAATAAATTCAAACCAATGAATGAGATATATTATTAGTAGAGGAGAACAAATGCCGCTTCAATGGGACTTCTTTTGTAAATGTGGCAATTTTATCTGCCTAGAGCTCTAAATACTGAATTCTGCTGTAAAAAGAGTAGATCCCCCGGTCCAAACGGTTGGTATTTTTACAAACAACAAGCAGTCCTGAACGCCTTCTTTATAGTGCTCTTGAAGGAATAAACAAATTTCTTTAACGCTTTCCGTACCTTCTCCATATTTCTGCAAAAGTTTTGTGTCCTACAGCAACATGCCATTCAGGTAATGATAGCCTTTTGATTCCAATGCACAGAGCTATTAAACTTGTTTCGTCCTTGGACCAACCAACCTCCTCTTCTGAGTTTACCTGTATCTTCTGACCTTCTGGTTCCGCTTCTGAATTGTATTTATTGCTTCAGCAATTTTGGTTTGTTATTTTGTATCTTGTTTTTTACACGTATATCTCTATTTTTTTTATCACTAAAGGTGGGAAGCCTACATCCCAGCAAGATTGCATTGGAAGTGTGAATGATTCTCTAGATATATAACAATCTGCTCGCTTTTTTTCTCCTCCAGAGATCTAAGGATCCGTTCCCCTTTCTTTTTTCCTGGCTCCATGGTAATTTTTGAAAGAGATCTAGAAGGATGTAAGAAGAGAGGTTTACAGAAAAGTAAAAAGAAAATAGTATCCTGTTACTTAAATTGTTCAAACTTAAAGTTCTTCTTTCTGGTTCCTTAATTCGGAGCCTAAATTGCCAGTAGCATCTGACTCCTCCTCCTTGGCTGCTTCATATTCTGTCTTTGGTTCCTCCTTCGTGGTGCCTTTGGCTCTCTTGTAAGTTTCATGCACTCTTTTCTTGGCCTGTTGGTATGCCTTCTTGGCAGACTGCACTGCTCCTCCATCCACCTCCTCCTTTGTACTCGCTGCAGCACCATCAGCACTTCCCTTTGCTTCTGCAGCAGCAGGAAGAAGATGAAGAGTGAAATGGAAGTAGAGTAAGACAAACACCGGATCAGAGCTAGGCGACGAAACTCAAACACAACTGGATTATGTTTAGAAACGCAGCCGATTAACATATGCATGATGAATTTAGATTGAGATCTCCACCTGTTGCAGTATTGTCTACCATCTTCCCCTTTAATTTGCCTGCAGTGTTCCACATTGAGTCTCTTGCTTTCCCTGCTTTGTCCACCATTAGACCTGCAAGCTCCTCCGCATTCTTTAAGCTTACATCGAACCACCTGCCTCAGAAACAGTAACAGATTCCTAATGCACCCATCACCTGCGGCTAAGTCTAAGACAAGAAGAGAACAAAAAAGACAAAATGACGGGAACATGAGGTTGGGAATTAAACTGACTCAGACGCCTTTGTCTTGGACCATCTTTCCCATGATTGAATTGCCTCCTTAGCTTGCTTAGCCATGGTTTCTCTATAGCTTGATGGATTCATTGTCGCTTGCGTCAGTTCTTCTGTCTCCAGCTTTAGCTCATCTTCTGCATCATCTGGGGGGTCAGTTTGGTGTGAATGCATCACCAGTATCGTCAACAACCACAAAGCGAAGAACCAAGATGGTGGTGCGAAAGATCTTTCCATGCATTAGGAAAGTTACTAAAAACCCGACCACCTGATAAGAGACAAAAACCAAACTCAAGTAGTTATTAATTAAAATATGTTTTTTCCAATCTAACCTTATAAATATTATCTGAACAGTGATTTGAAGAAAAGGCACATATTAAGTTAGCCGTTCTTTCTTAAACAATGTTTTTTTAATATAAAAAAATGAACCGCTCTCATGATAGTATAAATATTAATATTTTTTATGAAAATGACTTGAAATAAAGCATAATCTATATTAAATTAGTGGCTATAAACACATTAAAAGGCTCACATTTTGTTTAAATTTTTTTTAACATGAATTTATGAGGTCAAGTTTTTATCCCTTACTCAAGTGATATGGTATTTACCAATCAGTTTTATATATATATATATATACAAAAGAGAGAGAGAGAGAGAGAGAGAAAGGCACAATCCAAAGCTGCAGATTACCAAACGGTTGTCGAATGGCTAAAAAATAAAAGTCATTTGCTAAAAACAGCAGAACACTATGAACCTTGTTCAATGCTCACATAGGACTTTTTTTTAAGGACAAACCTTTAATTTTTAACCGGCAAATTTAAACTCTCCAATATATATTTATGGAAATTAGAAATTTAAAATATAAGGCAGTACGGCTATTCCGCAAACTTTTCTCAAAAATCTAGGTACATGGATGTGATTGGAATTCCAAAAATGTATGGATAAAAGAATCATAATTTTTTTACATATAAATTAGACTTTGTGCCAGAAAATCTACTGACTACTAGTATTGAATTTTAATTTGACGCTTGTCAAATACAAACTTTATATTTGATTTAAAAAATTATAAATTTGGACATATATCCCACCATATTATCGGATTAAAACCAGCATAATCCGGCAGAAAATTAAAATAGACTTGCTCCAGCCAACAAACGGCCAGATATTATAACTTGGATGGCCGCCAATGCGAAATCAACAATGAACCAGCGATGAATTCTGATGTGATAGTACTTGGTTTTTAAAACCTGCAAATGTTCTAATCTAGTCATCTATTCTTGGTTTGGTACTGAGGAAACTGCACCTCAAAGACTTGGTTGCTCGCCCTTAGAGACTTTGTTGCCTAAAACCCTGAGGATAGTATGCCAAGCAGGAGGTTTACGCCCGAGAGAATGGAACCAGCAACCGGCTTTATATTAGCCGTTGATGTAGGCACCAAACCCCTTGAGGCTAAACCAAGCATCTATTCTTTTACAGTACATTAATCGGATGCCTTATCAATCTCGTTTGCTTTGGAGCAAGATTTAAGAAAATAAAATAATTATGACCCTTTACATCTTCTTGAAAAGACTAAGTCCGAGCTTGATGACCATTTCTGGTTTGCCTATATGAACAACTTAACCTTTAATACTTTTTTTGGCACATTACAACACTCAAAAGGTACAGCGTATAGTTTTGACCAAGAATTGCATTACCCTCTTCTTCTGTACGCGTTGATAGAGTATTGAACTTGAAAAGGATTCCAAGCTTGCTCCCAGGTTGTGAGAATTTCCATTCATTATGATGTTTTAATTAGAGAAAATTTCATATACTAATAGGTTTTATCGGGTCTCTTGAAAAAACGAATACTTAGGAAACGTAAGATTTTATATATATATATATATATATATATATATATATATATATATATATATAACCCTCGTTACCCTCGTATGTACACTAGAATTTGGTGGGATTTGTCTGAATTGTCGATTCAAATGAGACCAAATGGCACACATTAAGTTGCAAATATAAAAGGTAGGGGGGTTGGGGTGGAGAAAAAGAGAGAAAGAGTGAAACAAATAAATTTTCTTAAACAAAACCCCTTGTCTTCTTTGAGAAGTATTTCAAACTTTAAAAAAAAAAAAGAAAACGTTGACTTCTGCAGTTGCAACTTATAATACCACCATATGATCTCTTTGGAACCAAAGGTTTATCTTATTTGTACATATTTCCGTATTTGCAACATAATCACCACCACGTCATCTCCTTGGAAAGAAGGATCTATTTTATTTGTATATATTTTTGTATTTGCAACTTAAACACCACCATATGATTTCATTGGAATCAAGGAACTATCTGATCTGTATATATGAGGGTTACTACTTAACTATCTTCAATAATAGGGTGCCACAAGAGCCACAAATAATGGTGTGCTAATTATATATATATATATATATATATATATATATATATATATATATATATATATATATATATAATGAGGGAGAGAGAGAATCTGCCGGCTACCTTTAGTCACTGGGTGGGTTTTTATTTATTTTTGCGTAGCCAAAAGCCATTGCAAAAGTACATTAGCTGCTGTTTTTATTTATCAAGGCTTTACCAACGATTTTTGTGTTTTTAACAATGAAAAGTAAAAAGAAAAATCATCCAACAGTAAAGGTAGATAGCAAAAACAGCGATTCATGAACAAAGATTTATTGACTCTCCAGCTCTTTTAATCTTTCAACATAAATATTACCATAGAAGATGCGACTATTTTGATCTCATTAACCTAACTCCTTTTACAGCTTTTCCATAATTTTAACCCTAGCTTAGACCAGCTTTCCTAATTTTTCAAAATAATTACTACCATGGTAATAGATGCTACAAATTTTCTCATCAACCTAACTCCTCTAACGCATCCAATTCAACCTATTTTTTAGCAAATTAAAGTGGGCAGGCTTCCAATTCTAGTTAAATGTGTTTTTAAGTTTATAGAGGTGACCACATTTAATAAATTTTTGCGTCCTCGATGATCAGAAACAAGGAGGCATATTTATATTGACTTCATATTTTTCCATCAATTTTACATTGCAGTAAAATAAGCAACACTTATACATAAAATAACTTCCAACTTTGAACAAAATTATCTATCAAACAGTATAGATAGCTAACAGAAAAAAAAAAGTACCTAATTGTAATTGACTGATTCCCAAACAGAGGAAGAGATGAAGAAAATCAAGAACGACAGAATCTCTCACCTCTGTTGAGTCCTCGACGGAAATCGTTTTCTGTAAAGCAAGCACAAAGAAGTAGAACGAGAAAAGAGGACGGAAACAGAGTGAAGAGGAAGGAGGAGGTGGAAGGCCGGTGAACATTCAAGTAAAATGCCGAAAAGGAGACGTGAAGAAGAAGACACTTGGAGCCCACATGCATGTCACTTGCATGCCTGAAACAGAGCTGCTGACAGCAATACATACGCTGGCAACGGTAAGGGAGAAAAAAGAGAAAGCAAATTAATAGACGATCTTCTACTAGATCTAGGATTTATTTAGCTATTTCGGCTCAACTCTTGGTAAAGAAGTTTAGATTCAACCGCAAATCATGTACACCTTCGCTGGGAACCAGGCCCGGACGTTCGACGGTCAGTCGGATACTCGATCCATGTCCGAGCCGCATTTGTGGCCTGAGGAGCCGTTTGACATGAGTAACAATCTACCACAAATATATATATATATATATATATATATATATATATATATATATATATATATATTGATAAATTTATGAAAAATTTGTTCAAGCAATTCATAAATTTACTTTAATATTTAGAAAAAGTTAATAGAACACTTACACCATAACTTATGTCAAACGGGCCCTTAATATACCAAGTTAAGTCTACCTGGGCTTGACCCACGCTAATTCATTCTTTTCTTTTCTTTTTTTTTTTACTTTTACATTAAAACTGCATACCCTCGAGTTCGGCTCTATCTAAAAATGCATATCAGGGTTGAGCATTGGCCAGCTGGCCCGAGCCCAACAACACTGGAAAAAGCCATCCCTATCTTCCTAGTTACCGGGCTGCTCCAGGCCTAGCCTAGCAATGATATTTTTGTTAAAAAAAAAAAAAAACAGCATTGTCTCTGTACCCCTGTGCCTAGTCTGCTTTGTCTTTTTCTTCTTTTTCTTTTTTTTGTTTATAATGTCTTTGGTTTATGTTTCTTTAATTGTAACGGAGCACTCTTCCACGCCCCCATGTATGTTGGGGATTTTGTGTTTGGGGTGATTGACTTTTTTAAATTCTATGTAAGTGGCTTCGGCCATCTTATATAAGTAAAGTTGAGTTTTTCTCCAAACCTCTTTACTTACATTGCCTTTGCGATAATGCAATCTACCCTCATTGCATGAGGCTGACTCTATTTCCTTGCATCTTTTGATTTCTGCACGTGCTCGTTGTTTTCAAGTTATCTGTGCACTCTTTTGCCTCCTAAGGCTTACAGCGGATACGGTCAAAGAAAGTAAGACCACAACAATTGGTATCAAAGCTAGAGCCAACAGCACATTGAGGCATGAAGAGTTATTTCACTGTCAAGCTAACCAATGACTGACTGCTATCTGCGACAGAATGACTGGAGACGAGACAAATTCTCTAGCGGAGGGGAGAGTAAAAGAACAATGTGATGAGTGGGACCAATAGAGCAATGGAAGCTCGGCTCTAGATGACCATTGCCTCCTTGAGTCATTCGATGACTGAAGCTACTTGAAGCTTTGAGGACTATAACATTGGGACTAACCAGAATTTAGACCAAGTGAACTCTCAGTTGGGAGATGTTTTGGTCCATTTAGCTCTTATGGAGGGCAAGATGCAAGTCCTTACAATGCAAAACAGGTCCCCAGAAAATCGGCTTGCTAGGATGGGGGAAGCTAGAGGCGTTGGTGTCGCGCTTGGATGAAAATCCTTGAACCGAGGAGGTACAACGGTGCTTGAGCTGTTAAAGAATTTGAAAACTTCCTATATAATCTAGAAAAGTACCTCAAGGTAAACCAGATTTACGATGATGAGATGAAGATCATGACCACCTCAATATTTTTTACTGATGATGACATGTTGTGGTGGCAGAGGCGGGATAGTGATGTCTAAAGGGGCCTTTGCACTATTGGTTCTTGGGATGAATTCAAGCACAAAATGAGTGAGTATTTCCTACCAAAAAACACAAAATACATGGCAAGACGGTTACTTATGAAACTCAAGTAGACAGGTTCGATCCATGATTATGTTCAAGCATTCATAGCTAAGATGCTGGAGATATCAAAAATATCAGATGACAATCAGTTATTCCACTCCATGAACGGACTACAGCCTTGGGATGAGCAGGAACTGCAATGGCAAGATCTTAAGGACTTGAGTAGTGCCCTTGCAGCTGCTGGACGCTTGGTTGTCACATCTAAGTGACCCAAGTTTGAGCATAAGCCCTACAACCCAAAGAAAGGTGAAAATGGCAACCACAATAGTGGTGGGAATAGCAAAAAAAACTAGACAACGAGAAGATGGAGACACTGATGCAACTGTTCAAAAGAGCGGTAGTGGGAGCGAACGAGATAGCAACAGATACAAACCTCCCTGACCACCTCTAGGATTGAAGTGCTAGCATTATAGTGGAAATCATTTGGCATCAAAATGCCCCAAATGTTAAGAGCAGCCAGGCAAGCTCTTCAAAACAATCTGCTTATGTTGTGCAGGGTCAAGAAGATGAAAGCCCGCATATGGGAGCATTCCAACTCTTCCATGCATTGAAGGAAATGGCAAATGTGACAGCATGGACAACTACTAGACTCATGTACCTAGACATCATTGTCAATGGGAATTCCACAATAGCAATGGTAAACTCGGATGCAACCCACAACTTGCCTCAAAAGAAGAGGTAAAGAGATTGGGCCTCACCCTTGAGAAGGGAGAGTTACACATGAAAGTAGTGAACTTAGAAGCAAAGCCGATTGAGAGTTGGTAAAAAAAGTCAATTTCTCAATGGTACCGATAGACAATTTCAATATGATTCTAAGCATTGAGGTCCTTTGTTTAGCGAAGATGTTCCTCATGCTGCATCTAGGATTTATTAACATTCTTAATGAAAGGTCTCATTGTATAGTTCCAGCATTGATAGGAAGAAAATATAAGGACATGGCTGCGATGTTGTCAGCCATCCAGTTAAAGAAAGGTCTAAAGCTTAGAGACAAAACGTACTTGGTGCACTTGGTGCAATTAGGAAAGTTTCGAAAGATTCCCCTAGTTTGGTTCCAGAGTCACTTACATTTGTCTTGAAAGAATTCATAGAATGATGCTTGCGGAACTCTCTAGACGATTTCCACCTCGACATGAAGTGGACCATGCCATCGAATTGGTTCTGGCTACAAAACCACATATGTTGTCTTACCGAATGAGTCCTGTGGAACTAAAGGATCTTCAATGTCAATTAGACGAAATGCTTGCAGGAGGGATTATTAAGCCTTTCAAGGCTCTTTGTGGTCCACTCATGTTATTCTAATTGAAGTCGCTCAAAGCCACTCATGTAGACTATCGAGCATTGAACATAGTGATGGTGAAAAACAAGTATTTGTTGTCATTGATAGCATATCTCCATGATCAGTTGGGTGGAGCTCGAGTATTTTCTAAGTTGGACCTTCGATCAGGTTATCGGCAAGTCCGAATTATAGAAAGGGATGAACCAAAAACCACTTGCTTCACCTGCTACTAAGCCTATGAGTTTCTAATAATGTCATTTAAGGAGCCAAAGAAGTACTTGGTGATGTGGGAAGACAAGGAACAACCGCTATGGGGCTTTGCCTTCTAGATGAAGCAACGACACCTAGAGGAAGTGAGTCTACCATGCAGCGGTTAGCACCGAGGATGGTGCAAGATTTAAAGGGAAGTGCATGTTCCCCTATGTTTTAGTTTGTTTTGTTCTATTTCCCTTTTTGCTTATAATGACTTTGGTTTATGTTTGTTTACTTGTATTGGAGCACCCTTACACCGGACCTGGTGCATGTTAGGGATTCTGTGTTTTTATGTAAGCAGCTTTGATCATCTTATGTAAGTAAAGTTGAGTTTTCCTCCAAACCTCATTGCTTACATTGCCTTTGCATGAATGCAATATGCACTCATTGCAAGTGTCTCACTTCATTTCCTTGTGTCCTTTGATTTTCGTACGCAGTCATTGTTTTAAGTTATCTATTCACTCTTTTGCCTCCTAAAGCTTACGGTAAGCTCATGAAAGCGACATGATGATTTGTATGTAAAGATAAGAAACCAAACCCTCGGCAACGCTGGGAGTCATCAGAAGCCGTTGGTACTGGAGGGTTTTGGAACACAGAAACCTCTTAACTGGTGATAAATGTGAATCAGCTTAATGTTTAATTCATATTAAAACTCAACTTCAAAAAAGTAAATTGAGTCCATCCAATTATAAAATCCGATGAGGTGAATCTGGTAAAGATTTGAAATCCAGTCAAAAGTAAAATTTCTGTCAGGGAATGGCATAATCGAAATTTAGATGTGGGGAATGCTTTATTCAATTGGATAACATAATCAATATCATTGTTAGATGTTTCTAGCTGTCAATGCTCAGGGAAATTAAACCAGTCAGCTCATAAGTATAAATATCCAATCTACCAAGCAAGAGCAGCCAACTGGTTGTAGGTAGGCCCTCGGGGCTCAACGTTGCTGGTCGGCAGGACCTCAGGGACAAAAGGAAAGGAGGTTGTTCCAACCTCTCATCGAATCATCAACTGGTCATGATAGAGTTTGTATTGGAATAAAATGTCGAAGACGTTAAACCAACAAAAAAGATCAGTAGAGTTTTCATCCTTTTCGCAGTCAAGTGGTTGGGACTTCTTGATCATTTGTTGGGTGGTCTTCTATCATTTTCCTTTAAAAAAACAATTGTCCAGTTTAAAAAATGCAGAAAAAATATAAAAAGGGGCATCAGTGTTGAGCAACTGACAAACATATAGCATGTCTAAATCATATGCTCTTCAAGCAGCTTAGCACTTTACTCTCAAAATCATTCTTCTTCCCCCCCTCTAATGGCTCCCACCCTTCTCTCTAGACTTTGTTCTGTTTCAAGGTAAATGGTTTTAGATATGGCACAGTGTCATTTCATTTACATTAGGATTACAACATAGATCTGAATATACTGTGGCCGTCAATGCGTACAATTAGCTGCCATACATAATTGGTCAATATACTGTTGGGGTACCACCCAGTTGCACAATAATATAAATCCTTTGTCCCCATCCTTGACTATCTCTCTCCTTTCTCCTCTCTTCTTTCTCATCTCTCGCCAAGCAGGAAATGAAGAGAAGAAGAAAAGATCGGAAGGTTGTGCCGATGGAGGGGAATGATGAAATTTTGCGTCTTCCCAAGGAGCAACTACTAAACATACTTAACAGGCTCCCCACCAAGGTTCTGGTGAAATGCAGGTGGGTTTGCAGGTTGTGGCAATTCTGCATTACCCAAGACGTACATTTCGTGAACACCATCCACCTCAATCGAGGGGTGAAGAATTCAACTCCATCCCTCATGTTTGATACAGTTTTGACGGTTAATCTTCTCTCCAAGAGGTAGCGTTCGGCACAGTAGGACAAGAGGCGGTCACCAGTCTGCCGGGCGATTCCTTAAGAAAATTCACTTAATATCTAACCATGGTGTCTTCTGTGAATTGTTTTTTGTTTCTCATCTCACTTCTGGGACAGCAGTTATGGACGCTACGTTTATGTCTACAACCCCATCGCTAGAGAAACCAGGGCTGCTCTATGAATTCTCATGTGCTAGGTGGAAGACAAGGAAGAGAAGACGATATTGAATGTGCAGCTCATTGATTCTTCCATTGAGTTTTACAAAGATATATCATATATATACAAATTTTTCAGAACGGTAAAACAGTAAAAATAGGAGGTATAGATATGTACAAGATTGTTTCCAGCAGTCTTACCTTATCTCTATCTTACCATTGTTATCAGCAATGTCTTTCTTGCGATCTGATTTTAGGAGGAGTTCATCAGTGAGCATGAGTCTTATCTTTTACACTCCCCCTCAAACAGAGCGTGAAGGTTTTTTTACTCTCAATTTGGAAAATAAATAATTAAATGCCTCTTTGCCTAAGTCCTTAGTTATGCCAGCTGATATTTTTTTTTGATATAACGAGTTCTTACTAACCCTTGACTTATTTTTTCACGTACCACATGATAATCCAGATCTATATGTTTAGTTTGCTTATGAAATACTGAATTGGCAGCAATATTATTGCATCTTGATTATCACCAGTATAGATTTGCCGGTTGGAAGTGTTCCATGCTCAGATCAAATAACAAAAACTTCAGCCAAGTCACTTCCCATACTGCATTTGCCATTGTTTGGTATTCTGCCTCTACAGAGGAGCGAAACACTATGGGCTGTTTTTTTGTCTTTCATGAAATCAAAATCACTAAGAAGAACACAATACCTGGTCATCGATCTATGTGTCTCATGACAAGCTGCCCAATCGGAATCACAAAACATGTTCATTTGAAGACTGTTTGTTTGCTTAGAAGAATACCTTGTCTTGGATTCAATTTGAGATATTTGATAAGTCTTAGTGCAGCTGGTAGATGCAGCTCACTTTGTGCTTGTATAAATCTGCTTAGTAAATGAACAATTAATTGAATATTAAGGTCTTGTTATGTTCAAGTAGATCAGACAACCCTCCAGCCTTCTATAAGCCATCGGATCTTTTAGTGGTTGGCTTTGTATAGAATCTAGTACATGCTTTTGTTTCATTGGGAAGTCCCTTGGCTTAGCGCCTAATATACCAGCTTCATTTATAATATTGACAGCATACTTTTGGTGTGAAACATAAATTCCTGCACTTTAACAAGCAACTTCTAGACCCAGGAAAAATTTAAGAGTGCCTAGATCTTTCATGTGAAATTTCCAACACAAGTACAACTTGAATTTTTCCAATTTCTTTAGCATTATCAGCGATGATAAGGTCGTCCACATAAACAAGAATTGCAAGAAAGAACTGACCTTGTTTGTATGTGAACAATGTGTGATCAACCTTTGATTGAATGAAGCCAAATTCCTCAAGAGCCAATGATAATTTATGAAACCCGAGGTTACTGTTTTAGACCGTATAGAGATTTATGCAATCTGCATTCTAAATTTTCCCCCTTACGGTGATATCCCGATGGAACCTCCATATACACATCCTCAAGCAAATGTCCATGAAGAAATGCATTATTGTCGTCCATTTGATAAAGCAACCAGTATTTGCCACCATGAAATATTTCAAAAGGTGACTCTCCTTTCAAAACCGGAGTGGGAGTGCGACTAGTTAAATAGGTTGTTGTCAAAACACACTCTCCCCAAAAACGTTTTGGTAAATTTGCATCAAATCGTAAAGCTCGAGCTGCTTTCAAGAGATGTCGGTGTTTTCATTCTACTACGTCGTTCTGTTGTGTAGTAGTCAGACAACTATGCTGATGCAAGGTACCTTGTATTTGAAAAAAAAAAGACTCCATTTCATGTTTAAAAAATTCAAACCCATTGTCTGCGCGCACATTTTTAATGCAAGTTCCAAACTGATTTTTTATCAAGGCAAAGAAATTTCTTATGAGACAAAATGTTTCATGCTTGTGTCGCACCAAAAAGATCGATGTGGTCCTGATATAGCCATCTACTATGCTTAAAAAAATAATGTGTGCCAATAAGAGTTGCCTGAGTATATGGTCCCCAAATTCCACAATGTATTAACTTAGAAGGTTTCAAGGTTGAAATATTAGTTAAATCAAGCTTCAAACAAGTTTGCTTTGCATGGTGGCAAGCATCAAAGCAAATATATTTATTCATATCACAATTCAAACCCAAATATGAATTAACAAGTTTGAATTGAGAACAAGAAATATGACCGAATCACCTATGCCAAAGGTCTTGATCAGAAGAAGTCGCATTAAAACAGTTTTTGTCGGTGAGACCACCGGATAGAATTCATATAAGCCTCCTCTTTTTTACCCTGACCAATCTTCGTCCTAGACTCCAGGTCCTGCAAGACACAATATAGGAAAAAAAAGTTATTGAGCAAGTTAAAGTTTTGGTTAATTGGCTAACAAAAAGTAGGTTCACTTTGGAGGAGGCGCTGTACAAGGTATTTCCAAGAGTAAATGGTGACAGCTTCACTTCACCGGCTTGGTGGACAGGAATTATACGGCCATTAGGTAGCTTTATGGGTATACGGCAATTGGTTGGATTTTGAAGTAGTGAGCTGTCGGCGCAAATGTATCGGCTAGCCCCATAGTCAATAATCCAAAAGACATAATTAACGTCTAATGAAAAAAATATTACATGGGAAGTTAATAAAGGCAGACAACGTTCTAACGAGTGACAAGAGATTTTGATACTCATCCATAGTAAATGAAGCACAATTTCCTTGCTACCTTGGCCACTGCTGCTAGAAGAATCAAGACCACCAGTTGTGTGAGAATCAGCCGATTGAGTATGTGATATTGCTATGACTGCTGGCGACTTGAAGATGGGATCCTACAACCAATCCCAGAGGGTAACCGATCAACTTGAAGCATTTTTCCTTTACATGGCCTGTGTTATGGCAATACTTACAAACTAGTCGGGGCGGCATTTAAAAGAGTAACTCAGTAAAGAGACTTTTATTCTCTCGCAAAGAGGAATAGAATGAAGAAGATAATTTACACAATAGATTACAACTCTATATATAGTTTACGATGGAGAGACATTTAAGGAAGGATATCCCTAAGAGAACAGAGAATTTTTCTGTTTCTTGTAAAACTGATCTGATCTCAACTGAATCAATCATTGCTATATTTTGGCCATTATCTCCCATTGTCATTATCTCTTCTCCTTGATTTCAGTCATCTGCTATATTTTAGCCATTATCTCTCACTGCCATTATCTCTTCTCCTTGACAGCACCCTCCTCTACTGCGTTGGAACTTGGGATTGTGATCATATGCCTCCATTTTTTGTTTATAGTTGAGTTATTGCCAAGGCAGCCTCGGATTATGAGGATTGGAACTTCGCTTCATGCTGTTGTTTCTCCTGCAAGACTAAAGCATATACATTATTTGTTGTGGGTAAAGGATCAAGCAATAGAATCTGCCCTCTAATGGCACTACATGAATCATTAAGGCCCATCAAAAACTGGATTACTCGTTCCCTTTGATTCTGGTCTGAGTATGTTTTCATGTCTCCACACGAACATGTCCTGGGTGTAAGAACTGAGTTCTTCCAACAGTCTTTTTATTTTTGTATAATACGAGGTCACAAACATGGATTCTTGTTGTAGGCGGCATATTGAGCTCTGTAATTGAAAAACTCTTGGTGCAAGGCTTTGAGTGTGTCTTTCTTTTAATTCTTCCCTTACTACTTGTGCTGAAGTTGCATATGCAATACCGGCAGGAATGTCCTTGCTGATAGAATTAAGAAGCCATGATAGAACCAAGTTGTTACATCTGATCCACAACGCACGATTACTTTCTCATTCCTTTGGCTCTTTGATGGTCCCATCGACAACGTCTAACTTATTCTTGACTGATAGAGCCATGATCATGGATCTACTCTTGACAGCATAATTGTCGCCGGTAAGTGGTTGAGATACAAACCCACTTCCGTGAATATCAGAATGATGCAGGGGGAAGGGATCAGATGTCACCTGGAGGTTTTTAGAGTTGCCGATGTTGATATTGTTCCCCTTGTCAGCTATAACTGCTCCTTAACGCTCTGATACTATGTGAGTTCTCATGTGCAAGGTGGAAGACAAGGAAGAAAAGAGAATATTGAATGTGCAACTCGTTGATTTTTCCACTGTGTTTTACATAAAATTTTCAGAAGGGTAATACAGTAAAACTAGGAGGTATAGATATGTACAAGATTATTACAAAAAAATTGCTTCTGTTATCTGCTTGACACCCAGGCGCTTTTTGTTTTCCAGCAGCCTTGCCTTATCTCTATCTTACCAATATTACCAGCAAAGTCTTTCTTGCGATCTGATTTTGAAAGGTTTTGGAAGGAGTTCAACAGTGAGCTTGAGCCTTATCTTTTACATGCTCTTAATTTGGTCCCTGCGGCTTCGTCTTCTCCACATCAACTCAACGGTACAAGCTTTTCAGAATATTCACACCCCATACAAGAACTTCTCAGCATGAGAAACAGAGATGCGAGGCATTGATCCTTGGAACTAAATCTTGGAAGGATTTAGGACCTCTTCCAATCCGTGTGGTGGACAAGAAGGCTAGCCTTTCTATCCTCTCAATTGATATTCAAAGTGAGGACATGAAGATCCTGTATTCGCCTCCATCTCCACCAGAACTGTGGATTGATGATCAACTTCTTGTTGAAATCAGGGGCTATTTGTCGGTGATCCATTACCACAATCAAGGTCTGCAGATATGGATGTTGAAGGACTACGGGAGAAACCTTTTGTAGAGAGAAATACTGTATCCTTGGCTATGATCCTGTGGGCATGATACCTATTGGAGTTCGAGGTACTGTGTTCATTCTCAAAGTCAATGAGCAATTAGCTTGTTATGATTCAGAGAAGAGAGTTATGTCTCTATCTCCACGAGTTCAAAAGCTGGACGACGTCCTGTCTTTCACCGGCAGCCTGGTTTCGTTGGCTTCACTTGGTAGGTGGTGGCAAGATCCTTGCAGTGTATCATGTGTAATTTCTGTATAGAATTACAGACTGCGAGATCCTTGTCTCGCAGTGTATCATGTGTAATTTCTGTATTTTGTGATTAAAGCAACTTGTAATTTCTTTTATGGTGATCAAAGCAATCGACTCTATATCTGACAAAATTCTGCTTCTTCTACTATTTTATTCAAACGTTGTTAAAATGGTAATCAACTTTTTATCTGCTTCTTGTCCACTCACGTCGAATGAAATAGCTCTGTCAGTGGCTTTGAGAGTCCCACTTATTACGTACCACTGTCTTCATCCTTATGATGTATACAATAGAAACTGGTGTGCTTCCTGTTTAGTCTCTGCCGATTACTTGCTTTGTCTAACTAAAATTATCAAACAAGGATAATAAAACATGCGTGTTGAGACTAAGAAATAATCTAATAATCAATCAATTCGCCTCTGGAAAAAAAAAAGCAAAAAAAGGAAACATGGGGACGAACCCTGCAACTTCATCTGATGAAAGAGACCATTTTTTTATGTCTTATTTCTCAAGCGTGTTTAATGACTGAAATCAATAAGTTGCACAAATTATATGCAATATCGCGCTTGACAGGCAACTGTAAGAAATAAGGGCTATGCCTTGAAAAACTGAAATCTTTTGCAGACGTGCCCAAACTTAACTACGGCTTCCTCTATCTTGGTCTTCTTGCCTTGGATAAATGGACGCTCTAAAAGTCTTGGATGTTTTCTGGTAATACAAGGGTGTATGAAGTTGTTAACTAGAAACTATTGATCAAAGGTAGCATTACAGATGTTCAATGCAGTATGAAGATGTCCGCTTGTGAAATCTAGGCTCTGTTAGAGTGGTAATGTTTTTCATCGTCATCTTCTTCTTTTTGTCCACCCTTGTGAATTGAACTAGCTGTCTACTGAAGGCATTTGAAGTTCCATATCAAATATCAAGACGCGCCTGTAGTTTTGGCAATATTGCGACCATTGTCTAGAAGAGGAACTGATTTCCTTTCTGGTGTTTCGGCAACGCCTGTACTCTCTCTCTCTCTCTCTCTCTCTGTGTGTGTGCGTGTGTGTGTGTGTTTGCATCTCACGGAAAGCCAGCATCCAGTGGTCCCCCTTATTTTGGTTTTCCCACCATGGAGAGATTTCCAGTTCTCTTTTCGTTCTTTTATTTTCCTTTTTGAGTTTTCATTCTCCTCTCTCTCTCTCTCTCTCTCTCTCTCTCTCTCTCTCTCTCTTTTTCTTTCTTGACACAAGCAGTTCCATTTGCAGAAACATAAAGGGAAAAAATCAAATTAAATGATTTTGATTTCAATGATCTCGAAAGTGATGACCATTTGCAGCGAGATAAAATGAAGGATGAGTCTTTCTTCAGGGAAAGAAGGGGATGCATTGATACCGTCACCTGTGTTGTGTTCAGCGCTGTCTTGATCTATTTTTAGCAGAATGTTTGTGTTTCATTGTCCTTTGTACCATTTCTACTGGTCAACTTGTTATCCAATTGCAATTTACTTGCCCTGCCGTTAATTTTTCTTTTTGTTCTTTACTTTCATTTGCTGTCAGGTTGGTGAACATGAATGTTTCAAAGCTTGTAGATGTTTCGGTGTAAACTAGTGATCATCTATAGGCTCTTAAAAATGAATCATATTTGGACAATGGATGCAGTTACATATGTCAAATTGCACAAATTACTCTCAGAAATTTTCTCCTCATGATTGGCAAACAAAAATGTGACCAGGGAGATCCAAGGATGTCCTGTAGTCTCTTCGGAACATCTATTTCACTCCTGAGGATGGAATATGACTAATCATTTGTGTCTTCATAGTTCAAAAACTTTCAAAATTTGATCTTCATTGAGAAAATAATTTGTTTCTGCTACTAAACCTTTGCAAAGGCAAAATGCTACTAAACATTTACTTTTAGTTTCTGTAATTTTTGTGAGATTGGATTCTTTTACTGTGCATTGTTTCTTATTCACATCATGCCATGATTACTTTATTTTTTGTTTTTTTTTTTAAGTGTTATTTGGTTTCCATATGGACGGACCTACAACGCATGCACGTCTGTGCATGTTCCACGCATCATCGGATAGGATTGATTCTTCATTTTCCACCTTCCACCATCAAGCGTCTGGATTGTAGCTGCGCGAGAGGTACAGAAATAGAATCTTTCAGCTACTCTTGAATGATTATTCGACCACAAGGTTGCTGATACAGCTCAGTTTCTTGGGTTGATGAAGCAGACACCACAAATTGTGTATATTGGTTTTGAACCAACATAAATATCAGAATATTGTCATTACAATACCATGTTTTCTAGAAAAATGTTGGACTTCCAAAACCAGGGAGGTGATAAAAAGTGGCACATGATGACTTTCTGTCGGATTTATCTGGTCCCTTTTCCGTAGGCTAATCTGAAAATGGAGGATTCTGCCATGATCTTTTCTATTTGTGTGACATGTATTATCGCAGAAAGAGTTCTTACATTGGAAGTCAGTCATTTGGCTTGTTGTCCAATATTAGTAAGAGGTTTCAGCTTCTGATTCTTGATAAAAAAACTGTTGTATTTGCTGAACCACTATATAGAAAGGGTAAAATATCCGGCGTCCACCACCTTATATAAGATGAATGCATTTACAATCAATAGGAATTGGAGTTTAGTATTCGGTACTGTCGTGTAGGATATGTGTGAGTGTTTGTGTGTCTATTATACAAAATAACGTGTGGAGACACAAGCGACATCATGTCTCAAGCAAGTTTAGTTTATCAGGCTTTTGAATTGCTCTCTTATTTAGTGACATCATGTTTCTTGATTGTACCATACTGCACGAGTTGAAGGAAAAATACAATGAATGAGCTTTTGTTCTCATCTTAATTTTGATTTTTGAGTTCTCAAGCAGATTGATCTAGTCGGTTGTTATTAAGAATATATATAAATGCTTGATTCTAGAAAGGACTCTCATTTGTGCGTTCGAAATCTACCATTCAGCTAAATCTCGAGTTGGATAGAGAATGTCTGTCCTTGCAGAAAGAGAAGCTTTCCATATTTTCTTTTTCTCTTGAAGAAAACTGGGCCGAATAGACTGTGAAGAATCTGAATTTTGGTGAGCTGACAAATTGAATGTTGCACCCAAGAGGTTTCCTCGATCTGCATTGCAAACTGTTCAAATGCTTAGGATCGTCCTCTGTTTTCCCATATAATTTGAGGAAAACCGAAAACCAATTTGCACATTTACAACAGCGTAAAAGCGACCTTTTGGATTCTAAAAAGCGTGTCAACCTACTTTTTTAACATTCGAAGCCTTGCTTTCAGTTCCTGCTTGACAATGCCATCTGGAGTTTCGACGTCTAAGTGACTGATCAACAATATCTTAATTCACCGCCTTTTGCTTCCCCATAAAAATTGCAAGAACATGATTAGAAAATCCATTATCCGAACAGCATTTTACTTTTCGGAAAGTTGGTAGTCTGATCCATTTTGGAAGTTGACGATCAAAATACTTCATTTTTGTGAAAAAGGCAATGTACTAAGACATGTTGAATTAGAATAGGCCGGCATAATGGACAGAAAGCAGAAGTGAGCAGCCATTCTAGATTCAATCACGAAATGAATTCAATTGCCATGAAACAATGATGCAATCATAATAAAAACTGGCATGGCCCAACTTTTCATGTAGTCTTCTAATTGAAAATAGAAATACAGATGTATACCAGTGCAACCATAAGAACTCAATTGGTCATTGCAGCGTGACATAGAAGCAACAAATCAACCCCACGAAGAGAGTAGATAAAAATTTATTGCAAAGAGTAGCATGGAATCAGGACATGTTCCCAGGTCAAGCTATTTATATCAAAATCCTCACAGCTTTGCAAGATCTCATTTTGAGAAGAGGAACATTACAGCAGCAACACTATTGACAATCCCAGCTCAGTACCTGTGTTCTAATTTTTCCTTCTCTTTGTAGTACTGCACGTATCTGCAAGATGAGATTCACAAGAAACGCCATAAGTGAAAGGCTGCAAATAACGTCCGAGAAAACATTGCAAACTATATTCATGCTTGGACCATCTCTAAACCCATGCTATAGTGCCTATCTGCATGCTTGCATGGACACTCATATCAAGATAACACAAAGACGCAAAAAAAACTACTTTAATTTTTCAGCGAACTGGCTGTGCTCAATCCACTTTGACATAATCAACATTCCACCAAACAAATGGATGTTGAATGCTGTCTCCAAAGTTAAACTGAAAACTAGGTCAGTCTTGTTAGCGTAGACCATCTCATTCCAACAACAAATGAACAGCTGAAAATTAGGTCAGCCTTATTAGGCAGACAGTGTCACTGACACTAGAGATGTTTCAAGTTCAACCACAAGAATTTTGCAAGACAACTTTTGCTCTACCGCTCCCCATATTTTTTTTTTTTTTAAAAAAATGTTTTATGGATAAAACTGATCTAGGACTAGTAACCCTTTGATATATTTCAACAAGAATTGATTTCTAATTTACATATGAAATAAACAGACAAAAGAGATAGCAATTGGATGGAACATATTCCAAATCCATCGCATCTAATGAATTCGGATACACACTAAGCCTCACAAATAAGTGGCCAGTAAGCACTACATGATAATTGTGAACAAATGTGAGGAGAAAAAATGACATTAAAAAGATTTTTAGGTCCATATGCATTACATTCAATGCGAATGCCACTCTAGAGCTATGTCACATCAGTGCGGGATGCCGGTGCCAGCGCGGTGTATCCCAAAAAATTTGGGTGCGAGGGTGTATATATATAATATATTTATTTTATATATATATATATATGTATGTATGTATTCATAATATACATAATTTTAGCTTGTTTTTGAGCTTAATCTATCTTTTTTTTCTTACTTTTATCACTGTACATAAAGAAAGAAAGGGACAGAGAAGAAAAAAAGAATAGAAAATATTTTAAACATGCATAAAAAAGGATGTGGTTGGGGTGCGTGTCAGAGCCGCACCCATATCAGCACCAGCATCGTGTCGACACGGGTGCAGCCCCTTTTTTGAAGACTCCGCGTGACATAGCTCTAGAGCGAACATTTTCTATCGTCTAAAGAACAAGGTTCCAGCTTGCACTTATGACATAAATTATCATCAATGCACCATCTTTTGAAACCTCCTAGTCCTAGTTTGAAGAAACTTTTTTTTATCATTGCTACCAGTGAAATACCATAATGTCGGAGTAACATCAGAAAGTCTGGAAAAGTAACATAATATCAGAGTAAAGCATATAAGTTGCATCAACCAAGAACCACATAATATAGACAAGGAACATCATATCAGAATGTCCTGCCCATTCAAAGTTACATGATTGTGCTATGTGCCCACAGAATCACAAGCATTAAATTGTTTCTTTCTTGGGATTACTTGGCTTCATTTCTTTTATGGCACAGTTCCCGACTGAAGAACCAAATTTCACAGTATCTTAAGTATAGAAAGTTTACTATGAATGCATATCATAAACGGAGTAGTAAGACGACTTGAGAAAATAGCAACTATCTAAACCAGTATTGCATGTATCCCATGATATGGGTTATATCTTATAATCTGTAATGTAACAATTGATCTTCTACAGCCCCATGCCTTGACATACAAGGTTATCAGGTAAAATGGCCACCCTAAGCCCCGATTTTTCCTTTGGGGCTTTCAAAAGGCCCTCTTCACCCAACTGCTAAACGCTCTTTATTCTTTAAGAGTTAAGTATGAAGGAGATTTTGCAACTTTGAGCGAGAAAAATGTCAAATTGAAGCTAGATTTGCCTGTGAATGATTGATTGTAGTTGAAAAAAGAAAGCTTCTGTATTTCCCTAATTTCTTGCAGTTGAAAACGTCAATCATTTATTATTTGCAATTTTAGATTGAACAAGTTCATCTTGTGATGTATAAGGCTTTATACATATTTCTTGATGCTATAACATTGTGGTTATGTAACAATGAATTGAAGAATGTTGATTTCTGTAAGCCTATATTTATATATGATGCATTTATAGAGCACATATTTTCTTCATTTTTCTAGTCTTATGTTTTTTTCTTTTTCTTTTTGAAACTAAATAATTATGGTACAGTGTAACTATTGGGCCGACCAAGACAGGTTACTATATGCAGTTTACAATGTTGATCTCCAAATACTATATTGAATGTTCCAAACACAACTTTAAGTTTGCCTTACTCCATAGCCCTATAGTCATAAATTTCCTTCATGTATTGGACATGTCAGCTTTTTGTTACGGAAAAACATTTATAGGAGATTGTAAATTTTCCAAAACTTGTTTCGATGCAACAATGCAATATCATTGTGAAACCATAAAAACTTCATGTTAGTTACAATCCTTTTATTGGAATGCCGCAAATTTTCAGATAAGTTATCTATCTTCAGAATTAGCTTAAAGGCATGCAGTTTGTGTGAAGAGTGAAGAGTGGATTGTGGACTAATGCTCCTAAATCCTCCTACACTTATATACAATGGCATTGACCAAGTTGCTCCAAGCTTGAGCTTAGAAATAGCTTGTTTTCTCTTTAAGAACAAAACAATGTCAAACCAACATAGGTTTTTACTGGAAAAACATGGAATGGGTTACTTCAGTGCCATAGCACCTGGCACTCAGACATTTGTGAAAGGCCGTCACATGAGTGCGGGTGTGGGTGCTGGTGTGGGTGCGGATGCGGGTGCCGATGCGACATATCCCAAAAAATTTGGGTAGGAGGGTGCGGCAAGAGAGTATATATATAATACATTTATTTTATATATATAAATGTATGTATTCATAATATATATATAGCTTGTTTTTTAGCTTAATTTGTCCTTTCTTTTTACTTTTATTACTATACATAAAGAAAGAAAGAAAGGATGAAGAAAAAAAAATGAAAAATATTTTGAACTTGCATAAGAAAGGATGCGGTTCGGGAGCGTGTCGGAGCAGCACCAGCGTCGTGTCGACATGGGTGCGGCCCTTTTTTTGAAAAGTCTGTGTGACATAGGCGCAAGGAAATTTTCAAGACCATTTCCTTTTCTATTTTTCTTCAATTTTAAATTTTCATTTGTCCCTTTTTCATATTCATGGATGACAGTTAATAACTTAATATGTGAACATACTGTTCTCCTTCCTCCTTCTATGTCCATTTCTTTTTAAACCATCAAACTGCCACACATTCACCTAAGAATCACAAAACAGATATCTAGGATCACAAGAATTTACCAGCAATAAGTCCATTACAAATAACTACCTTTTAAGAAGTGGTCTACAATAAAGAATCCATTTAGTCAAAAAATAAACCAAGCTGGCCACCTTTCCATTTGTTTTTGGGCGCCTAGGTGCCTGAGTGGAAAAAAAAAATCAGAAAACTCTTTTTCTTTTCCTTGTTCTACTTTTATCTTTCTTTATTTATTTCTTCCTTTTTCCTCTTTTTATTCTTTTTTTTTCCTTCTCTTCTTCTTTCTCTTCCTTTTTTTTCCTTTATTGTCTTTGGCCCACCTAAGCAACAAGTAGTCCTTTTTGAAGGCCATGGGCCTAGTTAGTGCTTTTGACTACATCGTCTGCAATCTACTCACATAGAAACAACTTGAAAGTAATTACCAGATTTCCAAAAATATGAAGATGCATTAGTTATTCTATGAGTAACTAACAATTCAACTTAGCATCCTTGCTTTCTTGGTTGAGATTATCAACAAGCCTCCCACAAAGCTCAGCAAAGACTATGTAACAGTTTGAAGCAATGTTATCCGTATCGTACGATACGGACGCGTATCGTACGATACGTATCGTATAGGTCAAGAAAACCTATACGATACGCTGTTTAAAGACGATACGCATCCGTATCGTACATGTATCGCACGTATCGTGCGATACGGGGGCCGTATCGTACGATACGGGCGATACACCCCTATATCGTACGATACGGCTTAAAACACACAATTTTTTATTTTTAAAGTTTAAACACTCATCCGTCTCTCTCTTCTTGTATTTAAAGACTCCAAGAGACGTAGGAGGGAGAGATTTTGCACATTTTCATCCAAAATAACCAAGGATTCATCGATTTGGAAAATATTATCGTTAAATCATGAAAGATGATAACTATATGTTTTGAACTTATAAAATTGTGAAATAATCTAAGTCCTAAAACTCAATGTCCTAAGACTCTAAGTCTTAAGATTCTATAAAATTTTCATGTTTAAAATTGTGATGGATGCTTGTTATGTTATTTTGAATATCTAATTTCTAATTTTTGAATGCGTTGATGACACACATGAATGTTCCTTAATGATCTTTTTTATATTTGAATACATTTTTCTTAATTTCTGATTTTTTGTTTATTTTTTCAGTTTTTTAATAATTTTTCTCTATTTTTTCTGATTTTTAAATATTTTTTAAAATTTTAAAAATTAATTTTACGATAAGCTACGCTATGTTTACGATACGTTACGATACAGCGTATAGGTCAGCCCGACCGATACGCGATACGCTATGCCTTTTATAACATTGGACTTTGAAGCAATCAGGTTCATTAGGTAGATGATACATTCTAAGTTTGGTATTAGTCAAAAAATCATACCAAGAGAGTTAAGTGGCTGATAACCTTCTCTCCTTCTAGAGACATTGTCGCTATTAGAGTATTGGAAGCCATTAGCAGCCCAGCACATAAATATCCCCCTTCTTTCGTTTTTATTTTTCATTGGAAACCATTAAAAAATAACAAATAGCCAGCCCAACCATGATAGAGCTGAGCTTAATAAAACTAATCAGGCATCAATCGGATCAGAAGTTTTGGCATGTGAATCAATCCAGAGCAAAACACAGCCTTCTCTTCATATAAAGACGCCTTCGAAAGATGAAAATAGACATGCATACATATCAAGGAATATCTCAAGGCCCTTCCTTTGCCAACAGGAAAGTCACACTATCATCATGAATCATGATTTGAGAGGAAAAAACTCAAAAACGAAATTATGCTTACATGGTTAATATAATTATCGGGGATGTAGAGCACCCTTATTCATATTGCTTCTAAAATATTAGTCAACATGCACACACACAACCTCTACAAAAAAAATGGAACATGATTGTGGTATGCTACCACCACAAATCACGGTCCTACAGCATTGTAACCTGCAGAAAAAGGAAAGCTAACCTCTGGATCATGTTTATAGGATTTACTAACTATTTTATGTGTTAAAAATGAGTCAGATTATATCCTAAACTAGCTTTTAAGCACTCCTATATTCATGATCATGGGCCACTCGTTTTCTGTTATAGTCAAAGTTGAATAGGTGATGTGCAAGTAGACCATTTTACACACCCATACAGTTACCCTGCACATTGATGCTTAAAACTATCCAAATAACCGTGTCCGCCATACCACAGGACCAAGGTTCAAAAACAGCAGGCACATGTGTCTGTGCATACCTTACTTAAGGTTTTACCATCACTAACACAAGGGCAAATTTCCTCAGATCCCAAAAGGAAAACCAGCAAAATCTCATTCTGTGGATCCCACCGGTAGCCATCCTCTAAAAATTGCTAACACAGTAACATAAAGAGTTACTGGAGATAAGGAAAATACGAACTAATTATATTATGCGTTTGACTGGTGTATCTTGACTTCATTTTTCTCTATGGTCAAATTTTACAAAACCTTTTTGAAACTTTTGCAGTTTTTTCTCCTTTCTAATTTAAATAGTTTCTAACTTGCCAAATTTTCTTAAAGTACCTAATTTGTCTAAAATGTTCTTAAAACTTAAAAGGCTTAAATTTGCACTATAAACCACACAGTAACTTATATTTTACACCGTTCAGGTACATTCAGTAGGTAAAAACACACATGAAGAATGATATTAGATTGCAAGATTTCTGGAAGTATGTAGATCAAATACGTGTTCATACTCCATATTGCACCTTATCCAAGTCCTCTATGAGAATATCTAGTTAGAACCTGTAACTACAGCTAGGAGATCATTGAAAAGAATGCTCAAAGATCAACAAATCTTGGGCATCTGTGTCTGTTGGCTGACATTTTGCATGTCCCTGAATGAACAGATAACCACACCAAAAAGGGATAGGAAACATACGCCATGAAAGTCTGAAACCCTTCAATACCTACACATCCTCCAAATGATCGCCCACAAGTATCACTCAAAAATCATAAGGTAAACCAATCTTGAACCACTTTAATGAATGAGGGCAACCGGTACTAAAGAAAGAGAATTTGCCTTGAAACATGTTCGAGAAAAAGGATTTACTTGAAACGGGTGAATGTCAATGACAAAAAAAGCTAAGCGGGTAGGACAAGGGACAATATTTACAGTAAACAGTTACCCAGAAGAGAAGGGAAATGATAGAAAAAACCAAAAGCTTTTCCTCGCAACAACAAAAACCCCAAATCTCAGCAGAGAATCAAACCCAGGACATCAACCCCAGATTCACAAACGCGTAGCGAAAAATGAAAAGCAAGAAAAGGCTTCCGATGACAAAGTGAAGGAACATTCAAGTTTTACATTCTAACGGTCACCGAAACAAAAGGCAATACTAAAGGAGAAAAAGAAGAAATGAAACCCTTAAGCAAGAAGATTGGAAACAACAAGCCCAACCGGCGGGCCAAAAACAAAAGATCAGATAAGCATGAGCGTTAAAGGGGAAGATTACGAGTAGGTGCCAACGAGAGGGGTAAGAAGGAGGGTGGCGCTGATCCAATTCTCGGAGACCTTCTTCTCGATCTTATGAGGGATGTCCTTCCACAGGCCGCTCATCACCTTCTGCTGGAACGGCGACAGCGCGTATATCACCGCCTTCATCCTGACCGGCGTCTTCCCCATCTCGCTCCCGTCTCCCTCCGCTCTTCTCCTGATTGCGAGTCCTCGGCCTGCCTTCGCTTTCTCTTCACTGGTCCTCCTCAATTGCTTGTTCTTATAGGCGGCTCCCATTCTTCTGGTGGCCGCCATCGGCCCAACTTAGTGGACCGGGTCTGACCCGAAAAATCTTCCATCCAAGAACCAAAAGGATTTTTAAGAGGCTCAAGAGTTTCCACAACAAACCCTCATTGCTCTAAGAAGCCCTCTTTTTTACTTTTTTTTTTTTTTTCCTTGAGAGTTTAGCAAAGTGAGGTCTACTTTAAATTTAGATCTTAACAAAATCTGCAGATTTAGAAACTTCATATTTAAATATATTTCCTTTTTTTTTCTAATTTGATAGAAACCAACTCAAATTAAGAGACTTTGTTCCTTACATCATCTTCCAAGTCCCCACACATATTAGGCTTATTAGCTTTTGCAATAGACAGGCGCTTATAAGATTATGCCAGTTGCTATCCCAACCAGTTACTCCACACTCCTTAAGTCTATAAAAAATTATATATTGATTGTTCATTTTCAGAAAAAAAATTGCATATATAGTGGATAGGAACTCGTCATGAGACCTACGATCGCAATATCTCATATTGCCTTTCATCTTATGTATGAGGCAATCAAACACCTCTTAACGTTTCTCTTTTAATAGTGAAAAAAAAAAACCTTTTTCTAAAATGACCCAATTGCATCAAGTGCAGATCAATTCACTCCATGTTTTATCTAAGTAACTATAAAATATAATTTAAAGTTTTCAGTTTTAATGAACGTGCCATCATCACTACATTGGCAAAGTTGTTGGAAACATGTTACAAATTAAGCTTTTGTGGACTCCAATGCAGGTTGCCGAGAGGACCATGTAGCTAGCATATCATAACTCAACCTCTTCAAGAGCCTTATGGTGCCTCTAGTCTAAGTCCTGCAGCTAGGGTGGAGAAAAGGTTTTATTCTTGAAGACCAAAAGTTAACAAAGAAAATAACAAATGTGTGTTATTTTTAGAGGCTTTAATATGGCAAATGTTTTACTGGGGGATACTATATTTGTTATTCTGTTTTTTACAGGGTCCAAATTAAATTTTAAAAAACTATAACAATTTGCTTTTAGAATCTCAAGGGAAAAGGGCATGACTCTGCTAACCCCCTTAGCTTAGCCCATGCATGTAACTAATGCACTACCATTGATACAATAACAAAGTTGTCAAGTGGTCAGTCCAAGTTTTATAAAATAAAAAGTAACTTGGTGTCACTGGAAGTGTCATAGTTACTACCCGAACTCTTAGCGGAGAGAGAAGATCCGCTGGGGTTAGGCAAGGGGACTCTCCAGCGTTCTTATCCCGGCTGTCCAAAAGCGGAGCCTTTTTATTGGGATAGTGGATTGCTATCATCCCAATTTTTTTTTTTCAAGAAACTAATTCAATTTATTCAAATAGATTTCAGTGATTTTAATTATTTTTTGGTGTAATAGCCAATTTGGATCTAATTTCGCACCTTGGACCCAAGCTCACCCAAAAACAGATCTCCAAATCCAAATTTCAACCCTAGATCCATATCTAAATCCAAATCTCGACCCTAGATCCAAAACGAACCTCTAAATCCATATGTGAATTCCAATGCAAGGTTAGATCCAAAATTCAACTTTAGACTCAAATTTGGATCCAAATCTAAGTCTTAGATTCACGCATTGATCCGACATACAAAGCCAAATTCCATAATCAAACCCAACAAGCAAAATCAAGTCCAAATTAGGAAAATAGATCTAGAAAGCCACTCTCGAGTCTAAATTAGATCTAAAACAAAAGTTTGGATCCAAGTCAAGAATTTCAACTCAAAATCTAAAGTTGAAGCCAAAATAACAATTTCTGACACTTTTTAACGTCGTGCACGTGCAATCTTCCCCTTTGTTTTTTGTCTCAATCTTGCTCATAAAATTTTAAAAATATGTTTTGAGCCCAAAAACACTTGTTCAACCCTTGATCCGAGCCTTGGGTGACGATTGAAACACTTTTGCCACTGAGCGAATTGGATCCAGACCTATGGCGAGCCTGGAACCACCCAAAACGAAGCAGCATCTTTTTTTTTTTTTTACAAAGATATCATTTTTCCTTCAAAATATACATTTAAAAACTAAACTTTTTTTTTTTTAGTGGACCCCACCCAAGGGGTGGGGGCAAGGAGGAAAAACCCTCCTCATTGGCCCAAAAATGGGCCAATAGGGGGGGCAATGTGCCTTTTTCCGCACAAATGGGCGTACTGTCAAGCGATTGGCTGAGCAACGCACAGCCACACATGCCGCAGCATCCTAGCACTATTGCACCAAGGTGCTGTCCCGCATGGCATTGGCACGACAGCGAACGAGCAGCAGGCGTGGCCAATCACAGCCGCACACACCCTGCATGTGCCTAGCCAGGCTTGTGCCCTAAGTAGGCCCCTTTTTGTAGGGCATTAGCGCAAACACCTTCTAAAGGCTATTTGCATAAGAGTCAATCCCCTTGGATCAAGACCTATTTAAAAAAAAATGAAAATAATTCAAAAAAATTTGAAAGTTGCATGAAAAACCTTGTTAAATTAAAAAAAAATCAAATTTTAAGTTTTGTCTTCAAAACTATCTATAAATTCCTCTCAAATCTTGACTCTTAGGTATAAGCAAATTTTTGGCTAATCTCTAGAGTTTTCTCACTTAAAGTTTTTGAGTTTTTCCTTTAGCTCTCTCTCTCTCATTTTCTCATCCTCTAGATTTCCTCTTTCTCTTTGTCTTCTTCTTTAATTTTTTTTGCTTAGTTCTCTTCATCATCAACTTCTAGCCTTCATTTCCAACAAGAGGAGGCCTTAGCAGGGCTTCTGATGGGTCATTGAAGAGCATCTCCAACTCACTCAAACCACCATCAAAGAGTTCCTTTTACAGGAAAAGGCCAAGGTACTACCTTTTTTTTTATCTCTTCTCTTTAAGGAATGTAAATCTCTTTTCTTCTAGATTTTTCTTATCCCTTTTAGTCATGGCAAGCCTTCTCCTCATCTTTTATTTTTTATTAAGATCTTTTTACGTTTCTTTTAATCTATTTTTTAACACACCTTTTCCATTCTTTTAATTTGTTTATCTCTTTTAACTCGTTTTTCTTTCATTTTTAACTTTTCTATCTTTTATTGAGTTTTTGTATGTACTTTATACCAAGCTGATAAAGTTATAGAGTCTTTCCGGAGCTAAGGATCTTTCTTAAAGTTCTAGAAGCATGACCAAACAAACATTTTCCTCATTCTCTATTTTGATTATGATCTTTCTCCCTCTCTTTTTAACTTATCTTTTTATTGTTTTAATTTGTTTCTTCATTTTGTTTTTCTCCCATTTTGTGTTTTTCTATAGCCCACTCTTCATTTTTATGACAAGCCGATGAATGTCTAGAGATCTATCTGTTGTTGAGTATCTTTTTTAATGTTTTGGGAGCATGACTAAGGCAAATATAATTTTTTAATCTCTCTTTCCCTATGTTTGAAACATAATTTTATCTTGTTTAAAGAAAACTTGTTCCTCCTCTTAATATACTGTTTTTTTTTTCACGTTTTGACTTATCGATCTCTGTCATTTTAACTTTCCCTCTTTCATTTTAATATTTATTTCTCTCATTTTTTGGCTTTTCTCTATCGTTTTAACTTATATTCCTCTAGTTTTAATTTCTATTCCTCTTTTCATTTCTTTCTCTTTTTAATTATTTTTCGTTCAAAGCTCTCTCTCTCTCTCTTTCATCTTTATTTTTCTCTATTTATTTTCATTTTTCTCTTTCTCTCTTTTAATTTCTCTCTATATATTCTTGCTCTCTCCTCCTATATTTATCTTTTCATCCCTCTATCCATTAACCTCTCTATTTTGATGGCTTGATTGTTTGTGGAAGGGTATTACAATGCGAGGATTTGGGGTGGGTTATTTTCTATTTTCATTTTTTTGAGATTGGGACATGTCTAACCCGAGAAATACCAAGACACACTTGATATACATGTTAATTTGCATTGAGCATGTTACTTTCATTTTTTTTTAGATTGCAAATCTATCTTTCATATTTTTCCAATCATTCATTCCTTCTAGCATTTTCTTGGCTTTCCTATATTTTCAATACATCTTTGAGTGACTCGCTAGATGAGATCTTACCTCTATCAATTTCTAATGAAATTTTCGTTTTTGTTGCTCTGTAGATGTATGTTATAGTAGAAATGATTTATTTCTTTCTTAAGCATATAAAATTTGTGTAATGATGCATACACAATCATTTATAGGATTCAAGAATACTCACAAGCGCATCTCTAAAAAGCTTAAGTAAGACGAGATCAAACCCTAATGAAGTGATAATGAAATTAAGTCAACATTTTGAAACTTACTTAAGATTCAAGGGAAACAAGAAACACTCCTACAAATTACTTAAGATTCTAGTCATCATCCCTCTAATTCAAGATCTTAATTTTCAAAACGAAGCTTAATAAACTTGTTTTCACAAAACATGACAAGTTGAAACCATGTTTTGTAGAACAAGTAATTTAAAAATATGTATCTAACTATATTTCTTCAAATAAGTAGAAAACTTTTATTTTCAAGGCTATCTTTGAACATAACTTATCTTTGAGTTTCTATTGACAATATTTGAAGAACTCAAATGATTTTAAATGTATCTCTCCTCTTTGAACAATTTATTTTCTAAATTATTTGATATTTCTACATTTTGATCTCAAATTTTTTAAAAGTTGCTAATTATTCGAGGTTCATCAACCCTTACAAATATAGTTTTAAACATAAGGGCATAATATTTTAAATCAAATCTCATTTAATCTCTTCAAAATTTTCTTCAATACTTTGAAAGCTTCCATTAACTCAAGCATACATGCATATAGAATTTTGGGATAACACTTTACATATTGAACTGTGCAAAACAAAAGGCTAGTTATTGGTCTAGTTACCCTAAATAAAGGTGTTAGGAACACTGGGTCGTGTACCGACGGGTGAGTTTCTTTCACTCTCATTTCAAAACAAAACCTTATTTTTCTAAAGTACTCCAAAAGCTAAAATAAATTTTGAGATGAAAACATGAAAACAGGAGGAGCAAGCTCATTTGGTGGAACGTAGGGAGGAGGAAGGTAAAGATGCACAACAAGGGGGACAATTTGGGGTGGTTTGGAGTCGCAAAAGGAGTCCTAAGGGCCTGTTTGGTAGGAGGGAAAGGGAGGGAAAGGGAGAGATTGAACAATCTCTCCTTTGTTTGATTGGCTAATTACAAAGGAGAGAAAGAGGCAAAAGGTGTTTGGTTGCAAGGGGAGGGAAGGGGAGGGAAAGGAAAGGAAAGGAAAAAGAGAGATTGTTTAGTGTAAATCTCTTCCCTCCCAAATTGGACGGATTGGGAAGGAAAGGAAAGAAAGGTAAGTGAAAGAGTTTTTTATTCCCACACTACCCCTTCTTTTCTTTCCCTCCTTTCTAAATCCATGTGCTATTTAGTCTTTTTTTTCATTTCTTTCCTTTCTCTTCCCTTTCTATCCAAATAAACTTTTTAATCAACTCTTTCCATTCCTTTCCATTTCATTCCATTCATTCTTTTCCCTTCCCTTCCCTTCCCTTCCCTTTCTCTTCCCTTCCCTTCCTTTCCCATTCCCTCCCTTCCTTTCCCTCCAACCAAACAAAGTGTAAGAGAGGAAGTCTTGGGCATATGTGGTAGATGGCATATCTGAGCAATAGGTCGTCAACATGTCACCTTTGGATTGCAAAGAAGTGAACGGTAAGAAGAGGTTGTTCATCCCTAAGAACTTCTATGTGAAAATTTGGAGGCCATTTCAGTCATCAACTGTTGTAACTATTATCACCCCAAATTTTTTCGAAAAGACTGCATTTTTCACCCAAACACAAATTCAAAACTCAACTTTAGACGAGAGATTTAAATCCAAAATTCAATTCTCGAATCTAAATAAGATTCAAAATCCAAGTCTAGTCCTGAATTGATTATTTCAAACTCAAAATCTAAAACTGAAATCAAGACAACAAAATTTGAATTTATAAGCCGCACGCACATGCAGAGACCTTCCCATTGTTTTATGTTTCATTCTCGCGCCAAAATGTGTTTTTAAGCCTAAATCACGTACTAGAACGGGTCAGCAATCAATTGAACTCAGTCTGGATTTAAAACGAGTCTGGTGTCGCTCAAAACGAAGTCGACCACCCATTTGGAACCAAAACCAATTTTATACACATTTTAAATAAAAAAATGGTTTTATGCTTTTTAAACGAGCAGCCCTTTTTATTTATTTATTTATTTATTTACTCATTTTATCTTATTTTATTTATTTCTTTTCTTTTGTATTTCATATCATTTTATTTAAAAAATAAAAATAATATATCATGCATCGTGCGATGCGCAGTTGCGCTATCGTGTTATGTGATTGCTGCCATGCGTGGCTCACCGGCGCACCAGGCGCGGTTGCGCGTTTGGGGGTGGTTTTGAGCTTTTTGGGTGGGCATTAGCCCTACCCACACCCCAAAGGGGTATTTGTAAGGCTAATGGCCAATCCCACTTAGTCAAAACCTATTTTTTTAAAAATTTAAAATAATTCAAAATTATTTGAAATTCACATGAAAAACTTGTTAAATTCAAAAAAATTCAAATTTTGAGTTTTGGCTTCAAAACTCTCTATAAGTACCACCACAATCTTCTCTTTTGAGCATGAGTTAACCCTTGGAGAACCTCTAGTGTTCTCACTTGAAGATTTATAGTTTTTTGTTAGCCATTTTTCTCCATTTCTCTCCTTTCTATTCTTCTTCTCCAACCTTGGAAGCAAGATTATTCAAGGTCCAACTCTTCGGAGCTTCACCCAAACCAACCTTAGGATCATCTGAAGTAAGAGACTCATTTTCTAAATCATTCTCATTAGAGATATGTAATCAATATCTCTCTCTATTTCTTTTCATTACTTCCTTCCTTCATCTCCCCATGTCCACATAAGACAACTCAAAACTTCTCTTCGGAGTCAAGAGCTATTCATGAGTGTACCGGAAACATGAAAATGTAAAATGATATTTCATTTTGAGATTGAAACATGTTTCTCTCTTCTCTTGAATGTTGTTTTGCTTTGAGATGTTGTTCACTCATTGTTGATTGTTTTTTCTCATTTATATATGAATGAACGGTGAGAATGAGTGTTTGAGTTGGGATTCTTCTCTATTATTATGTTGATTTTGAGGATGAGGTTTATTCAACCCGAAAAACCATTTACGAATATGTACATGTTCAAAATGCATTTTCCTAACATTCTTACGTTTAGTTTTCTTTTTAATCACCTGATTAAAAACCCTAATGAGTGCCTTATTATGTTGCTTGATCTTCTTCCATACCCAATGGTGGAAGAAATGTATTCTTTTGTAACACAAAATATTAATGTTCTACATTAAAATACAAAATATTTGGAATCAATGCTCTTTAAAAGATTTTCAAAAGCAAGAACCCTCTCTAATGAGGCTTTGGAGACTTAGCTTAGGCTCTTGCATGAGCCCAAGTTTCTCTCTGGCCTACATAACAAATGAAGTTGGATATTTTCAAGTCATTTCTTGATTTTTAGTCTCATGAAGATATATACGTATATACACGTTAAATACGTATATGTGCATATGTGCACATGATGATGCTTTTTTTATCATTCTCTCTCCATAGTTCCATATATTATTTTATGAATTTTCATATATATATATATATATATATATATATGTATATATATATATATGTGTGTGTGTGTGTGTTCCATTTTTCCTTTCTAGAATCTTTTGTTTCTCTATTCAAGTTAAATGTCTTCTTCTACAAATTTTTTATTTTACAAATTTCTTAGATATATATATATATATATATATATATATATATATATATATATATATATATATATATATATATATATATATATTATATATATATATATATATATATATATATATATATATATATATATATATATATATAATGTTTCTCTATCTCTTTTTCTCTAAAATCTCTTTCTCGTCGAGTCAATACCCTCTTTTTATAAACTTTCATATACGTGTATGTATGATAGTATGCACATGTATATGTGCATTTCTCTCTCTCTCTCTTTAAGATCTTCTTTTTCCTCTCCATTTAAGTTAGTACTTCCTTTTCACAAGCTTTTATATACATAAGTGTACATATATGTATACATACATATATATGTGTGTATGTATATAGATATAAATTACGTATAAAAATATGTATCTCCTTCTCCTTTTAAATATTTTATTTAGTGATATTTAAAATCTCTTTCTCTCTCTCTCTTTCTTTCTATAGGAGTATTTCATATTTTCAATTCTTTTGGATATTTTTCTCTAAAGATATAAGATTGTAACTTTTCATTTGTCGACTTCACCAAGACCAAAAATCAAGTAATGAACCAATATTAGAATCATGTTTGATGGTCTACAACCTCATTTCATTTTCAAAAACTTTTCTCTTTTCATAACAATATTTATAACAATTTTATAAATAAAAATGAGAATGAGATGAATGTTATGGTAAGAATGAATTATTTTCTCTAATCATGTATGATTAATGCATTAATACATCCACATTCACTCAACATCACTTATGATCACAAGCACCTCTCTAAAAGAACTTAAGCAAGATGAGATGGAGCTCTTACAGGGTAGTAACCGAATTAGAGCAAAACCTCAAACCTACTTAAAGTCTTAAGAGAACACTAAATTCACTTCAAAAATGATTTTTCAAGCTTTCCAAATGGTATTTGTAAAGATTTCTCAATTCAAGATTTTATTAGATCAAAATGTTTTACACTCTCAAATAATTCTTTAAAACTTTCTCAAAATCTTGAAACATCGAATATTTTCTACATTTTCTCAAACACTACACCGCATTTAAACTAAAATATGTTTAAGCCAAAATGAAATGCATCAAGAATAAACATAGCACTTGGGTTTGTTAACGTCGGCAAAGACACCGAGAATAGATAATCCTCGTACCGATGGACGAGTCCATTTCTCTCTCATTTAAAATAAAATCTCATTTTGTAGAGTACTCCGAAAACCAAAAGATTTTTTGGGATGCAAACAGTAACCTTAGTGCGCGGTACAGGAAATGGGAAGTTGCACTACTCCTTTGTCTTTCTAGAGCTCAAAAGACTTTGGAACGGTATTTCGAAAGTCAGGTTTACCTTGGTTAGAAAGAGACTTCTCCTTATTCGAGTGACGAGGAAGGAAGACATCAAGAATATCATCTCACCTAGGCAATGGTGTGTTGGGGGGAGAATGTTGATTGATAATAGGTTGACCCAGGCTTACCCATGGAAATAGAAAGCTCTAACAAGCTCTCACATATGGATTAGGCTTCCAGACCTCCCTACAGAACTCTGGATCTCTCAAATTTTCAAAGACATTGTAGACTCCATTGGAGCCTCCTTTGTAGAAGTGGATGAGTATACTGAAGGCTTTGCTTGATATGGTTTTGCCAAATTCATATTGAAATTCCCCTTAGATTCCAACCAGTCCCTGATATTGAACTCATGGTGGAAGAGGGGCTTGTTATCGATCAAGCCATAGAATATGAAACCAAAATATTTTTGTCAGAAATGCGGTTCCACAAGTCATTTTGGCAACTCATGTGAGAGTCATAAGCTAAACAATGGAATGAATATGGTGGCCTGGCACACCATTAAAATGCCCAAGAGAAGATCCAAGACAAAAAGCAAACCTACTAACGATGTCCATAAGGCTAATAGGTTAGACGTACTGTAGGAGATGGATCTTTCAGACAAGGGAGTGACTGAGATTTATGATCCAACAAGACATCGATTGATGGAAGATACCTTCTAACTAGAAAACGAAGGAATGGGGTCAGATTGAAGAGGCCAAAATGTGGACAAACTGAAATTCTCCCAAGGGCCAAGCATTGAGGCCACGAGCAAGGAAAAGCAACGTATTGGTTCTAACATCATCATTTGGAACCCTACAGCTTCTCTGCAAAAAGAAAAGCTCCCTTTCCGTCGGGTGACTTTGATGAGATAGAGGGAATAGATCATACAAGCATCTTATAGGAATCAAGCAACAAAGGGAAGAACAACCAAGTCAAGAAGCACTCACTCAAATACAAATAAAACAACACTTTAAAAAAAATCCAGTCCCCCAAAAGTCCTTTGTAAAGACATGGAAATGTTGGGTGTTAAAGTAAAAGCAAAAAAGGCAAACCAGTGGCACCCATGTACCAATCTTTGGAATCTAACATGATGCTTGAAGATGAAGAGATGGAAGAGTCCCAAGCTTGGACACACAAGCCGGGGTAAGCGCAAGGGAGATGAGGCGAACGCTTGATCATGAAAACCTTGGTATGAAATGTCCGAGGGCTGTCGGCCAAGCCAGCCCAACAAAAATTCCTAAATTTGGTTATGACTCAGAATCCAGACATCGCACTGGTAGGACTCAAAGATGAATGTAACTTATTGTTACCTGTAACCTGCGTAGGTGTGTATGCACCCTTGGAGTAGACGAGAAATAAAGGATTTCTCGAAGCAAACCCCCAGGTTCTAGACCCAGGAGTGCACTTTCCCATATGAGCATTTGGTACATGTATAAGCTTTAGAAATTCTGCCTCAAAATGCCAAACTTCCAAGTGGTTTCCAACATCCACATTCATTGCACCTGGGGCTGACCAATGTTTTTTTGGAATGCTAATGAATTCTAGCTAAGTCACGTGGTATGATTACCTTTACTGGCTCATGTTGCATTTCAAAGAGATCTTTTTTGGTAATAAAATAGTTATTATTTGCATTTATTTACACCTTGATTTCAGAATTAGGTCATTCTTATTTCATGAACCATTTAGCATTCTAGCTCTTATTTAGATTCCTTTTGTATGTCAGAGGAGCTTTGTCTCAATCAAAGATGTGAATGAGAAGTCATTAAGAGGGCTGGCCCTTTCTCCCTACCTTGCTTTTTCTCGGTTTATTGATGGATCATGTATGAAGGAAATCTTTAACTCTGATTTCAAGTTCACGTGGACAAGATCGATGCCAAGATCGATCTTTGATCACAGTGCTATCATCTCCCAGGCAGTCGAAAGGCGAAACATAATATGGGACAAGGATTCTTTTCGATACTTCCAATACTGGGAGAAGCAAGAAATCGATGAAGACCAAGTCCAATCAAGTTTTAATACTGTCTCTTCCTGGGTGCCATATGATCAAGCTCATTAACAATCTAATGGCTAAGTGAGATAAGTTGAAAGCATTGTGCAAATTGAGGCCAAACGACTTATCTACCTGAATCAACTGGTTAAGGAGGGATATTAAAGCTACTTAGAAGCTGGCAGATGTTGAAGAGGAAGAGCCCATAACTCTGAAGCTGCACTTCAGAAACTGTTACCAAAACTTTTACTAGTAAAGGAAAAATTACAGAGACAAAAATTGAGAATCAAATGGATTCAAGTGGATGATTTAAACATGTTTGCATCCCAAAATTTTATTGGTTTTGGAGTGCTTCAAAAAAATTGAGTTTTGTTTTGAAATAAGAAAGAAAAGGGACTCGCCCGTCGGTATGAGGATTGACCGTTCCCGGCGCCTTTACCGGGGGTAATCAACCCAAGGGATATGTTCATCATTGATGCATTTCGTTTTAACTTAAACATTTTTTTGATCCTATATGCGGTGTAGAAAATATTGAAAGTTTGATGTTTCAAATTTTTGAAAAGACTCTTGAAGGGTTGCTTGAAAATGTGAAATGTTTTGAGGAAAAAGTAGAATTAGTAAGTATCATTTGAAAAGCTTGTGAAATCATTTTGAAATTACTTTATTGTTCTCTTAAGACTTTAAGTAGGTTTGAGATTTTGCTCTAATTCGGTTACCACCTAGCTAGAGCTTCATCCCATCTTGCTTAAGTTTTTTTGGAGAGGTACTTGTGATCATAAGTGAAATAAAATGGGTGAGAATGCATGGATGCATTTATCCTATATGATTGAAAGAATGTAAAACATTCCTACCACAACATTCATCTAAAGTCATTCCTACCACAACAAACATCTAAGGTTTTTCTTGTTGTATATAAGAAGGGAAAATTTTTGAAAGGGGATTGAGATTGTAGACCATCAAGCATGACTTCAATGTTAGGTCATTACTTGGTTTGTGGTTTTAATGAAGTTGGTAGATAAAAATATCAAGAGAGGAGAATGTTAAAAAGAATACAAGAGATAAAACACTCTTATGAAAAGAAACAGAGAGATAGAGAAAGACATGCATACATATGTACATACCATCACATATACACATATATGAAAGCTTAAGAGAAAAATATGTATTGATTTGAAGAGAAAGAGAAATTTTAGAGGAAAAAAAAAATATCATACGAATATATGGGTTTGAGAAATTTTATAAGAGAAAATATTTGTCCTGAAAAGTGGAACAAATATTTGAAAGAGAGGAAATGGAGCACATGTACATACGTATTTATGCACATATGAAAATTTATAAAATGGAAAGTGAAAGCATAAAGAGAGAAAGATAGGGGGTCATCATGTTGACATAGATGTATATAACATGTGTATACATCCATACCTTCACAAGATTATAATTCAAGGAATAACTTAAAATTGTAAACTTCAAGTTTAATGTAGGCCGGAGGGGAGCTTGGACTCATACAAGAGTCTAAGCTAAGTCCCTAGGGCCATGTTAGAAGGTTCCTTTCGAAAATGTTTTGGAAAATAAGCATATAATGTTATTATTTAGTTTGTTGTAAGGGATATATTTCTTTCTCCGTTGGGTATGAAAAAAAAACAAGCAACATAACGAGACACTCGTTAGGGTTTTTAATGGCATGATTAAGAAGGAAACTAGCGTAAAATGACATGCAAATGCATATTAATATGTACATTTTCGTGAGGGTTTATCTCGGGTTGGACAAGTCCCAACCTCAAAAATTAATTTGAAAATAAAGAGTCCCCAAACCACACTCTCATTCCCACCATATATTCACATATAAGTAGAAAACCAAGCAACTATGCATGAAAAATATATAGACAACATTCAATAAAGGAAAAAGAGAAAGAAGATGACGGAAAGTGCAAGGTTCAATTAGGAGGGAGGACATGATGTAACTATGAAATGATATATCACCTCATCTTCTCATGTTCCTGGTGCACTTGAGTATAGCCTCTTGACTCTAAAATAGAGATTGAGAGCTATCTCGGCCATGAGAAAATAAGAAATAGATGAAAATAAGAGGAAGCAAAAGAACAACAAGAATGTATTAATGAAAAGAAAGAACATGATTAAAATGAAAGATCATCTCATCCTTTCATGCTCCCGGTGCACTTGAGCATAGTCTCTTGTCTCTAAAAAGGGGTTGAGTGCTATCTCCTTTGGTCATGGGGAAATGAAGATGAGAAGAGAAAATGAAAACAATCAACAAGACTATGTTCAAGAAAAAGGAATAGCATAATAATAAGAACATATTAATAAAAAATGACAACAACAAGAATACTTGAAAGAACATTATTTAATCACAAAATAAAATATCATCTCATCTTCTCATGCTCCTGGTACACTTGAGCATAGCCTCTTGTCTCTAAAAAGAGGTTGAGGGTTATCTCCTTTGGCCATGGGGAGATAAAGATGAGAAAAAGAAAAAAAAGAAATGAAAGGGATTATGATTACATACCTTTAATGAGAAATGACCTAAGGAAGATAAACACCTTCACTTGAAATCCCCTTTGAGTGAAGCTCCAAGATGATGCCTCCAAGAGGGTTGTAGCTTGCTCCAAGTTGGAGAGGAAAATGGAGAGAGGAAGAGGGAGAGAGAGAGATCTCAAGAGAAACTCTAAGTCTTCAAGTGAGAATACACTAGAGTTTATCCCAAGAGCCAATCTTGCCCAAGAGGGGGGAATGAGAGGTATTTATAGAAGATTTTGGAGCCAAAACCCTAAATTTGAATTTTTTGACTCAAAAAGACTAAAATCACCCTCTAAAAGGAGGTTTTTGGTCAAAAGAAGGGCAAATCGATCTTGTTTATCTAAAAAGACTAAAATCACCCTTTAAAAGGAGGTTTTTGGTCAAAAGGAGAGGCAAATTAGTCTTGTTTACCCAAAAAGACTAAAATAGCCCTTTAAAAGGAGATTTTTTTGGTCAAAGGAAAGGGAAAATGGGTCTTGTCTACCCAAAAAGACTAAAATCACTCTCTAAAAGGAGATTTTTTGTAAAAAGAAAGGGCAAATTGGTGTTGTCCACCCAAAATGACTAAAATCACTATCTAAAAGGAATTTTTTTGGTCAAAAGGAAGGGTAAATGGGTCTTATCCACCCAAAAAGACTAAAATCACCCTCTAAAAGAGATTTTTTTGTCAAAAGGAAGCGCAAATGGGTCTTGTCCACCCAAAAAGACTAAAATCACCCTCTAAAAGGAGATTTTTTTGTCAAAAGGAATGACAATTTGGTCTTGTCCACTCAAAAAGACTAAAATCACCCTCTAAAATAGTTTTTTTTTGTCAAAAGTAAGGGTAAATTGGTCTTATCCACCAAAAATACTAAAATCACCGTCTAAAATGAGATTTTTTTGTCAAAAAGAGGGGCAAATGGGTCTTAAATGATCGATTTGGATCTGAACTTGAGTTTTGGATCTAATTTGGATATGAAAGTTATATTTTGGATTTAATTTGGATCTAAATTTGAGTTTCGTGCTTGGATGAAACATCATAATCTTTTTTTTTAAAAAAAATTTGGGGTGATTACAAATGCCCCTCTTTGTTAATAAGTCGGTGTTAGTCGTGCTAGTGACAAAGATAAACACCACAAATTTTTGAAATAAGACATTTTCATAAAGATGTTTCAGGCTTTACCCTTACCTGCACAGGTTTGCCGATTTCAAATTCAGGTTTAACCCCCCTGAATGGGTTGCCTTGACTTGCATCATAAGTTGAACCCTTTAACTGTGTGGGTTGCTTTGACTTGTAGCATAGGTTTAACCCATTTGCCTGCATGGGTTGCTTTCTGCATGGGTTGCCCTTATATTACAGGTTTAACCCTTTACCTGCATGGGTTGTTCTCAAGCCTTGAGCGATAATAATAATAATAATATAAAAAAAACTGTCCCAGTGAAATTGTCATGTTTTACGACTGAGAAGAATTTAGATTGAATAATCGATGTGGAAACACAAACGTTTGACATTGATTGGAAAATGAATACAAGAGAACTAGACATAAAATTTTTTGAGGTGAAGGGCATTAACAGGATCGGCAAGTTCCACCCCATCAGCATCAATTAGTCGGTATGAATTGTGGGGCAAAGCTTCCTTAATGACATATGGGTCTTCCCAATTTGGTGCCCACTTGCCTCGTAGTCGTCCTCTAAGGTACACCGCAGATCGTAGGACCGAATCATTCACTTGAAACTGTCTCTCGATAACTGACTTGGCAAATTGTCTGGCTAACCTTTGGCGATAAGCTTCAGCATGTTCAGTCGCTTTTAGCCTCTTTTCATCTAGCAAATCGAGCTGCATTAGCCTTTTCTGCTGATATTGAGTAAGAGGGAGCTCTATAAGAGAAGCGAACTTCAAAGCAGGTTTCAACACATGTAATGGTAGAACCACTTCTGTTCCATAGACTAGCTCTGCTGGAGTGGCATTTGTTGGAGTTCTCATAGTGGTGCGATATGCCTATAGAGAGTTATGCATCTTTTCATGCCAATCTCTTCCAGTTTCTACTGTCTGTTCCAAGATGCGGATCAGGATCTTGTTTGTAGCCTCTGCTTGTCTATTGCCTTGGGGGTAATAAGGAGCTGAAAAATGGTGCATGATGTGGTACCTGCTGCACAATTCCTCATCTTTTCATTCTTGAAATGAGTTTCGTTGTCAGATACTATATCATGAGGGACTCCAAATCTGCAAATAAGATTTTTGTGAATGAATGACACTACATGACGTCCTTCCACTGTTCTAGTGTGACGACTTCTACCCACTTGGTAAAATAATCTATTGCAGCAAGAGAATACTTATGGCCGTTAGAAGCTGCAGGGGATATCGGTCCGACTATGTCAAAGGCCCACATTGAAAATGGCCAAGGAGATGTCACAGAATGCAAGTGAGAGGCTGGGGCATGAACCATTGGAGCATGCAGTTGGCATTCTTTGCATCTTTTGACAAATTGGTGACAATCTTTTTGCATGGTAGGCCAATAATACCCTACTCAAATTATTTGTTTGGTGAGGGTTTGGTAACCAACATGGCTCCCACAATCTCCTCGATGTGATTCTTCGATTACTTCCTTTGCTTCATCTTCATCAAGGCACCGAGAGTATTCAGTGCTAAATACAGGCCTGTATAATACCCCTGTTAGGATAAAGTACCTCGCTGACATACGTTGTATTGCTTTTTGTTCATTTTTAGGCATTTCAGCCGAGAATTCTTCGCTTTCAATGTACCTTTTGATGTCATGGTACCAAGGCGTATTCCCCCCTTGGATATGATGAACATGCGCCATCGTTTCAAAAGCAGGGTGTTCTAATCTTCCAATCTCAAAAGAACGGATTGTTTCATTGGTTTGAAAAGTGATGGTCGATCCTAAGCTCGCGAGGCCATCCGCAATAGGGTTACCTTCTCTCTTTACGTGAGCCAATTATACTTCTTCGAATTGACAGATTAAGGAGGTAGCAATTTCTTGATATGGCATCAACTTTTCATCGTTGACTTGTCATTCTCCATTCACTTGGTTTATAATAAGTTGAGAGTCACCGAAGGCATGCACTCTTTTCACTTGAAAACTCAATAAATAACGAAGTCCTTGTATGAGGGCTTCATATTCAGCCATGTTATGAGTACATGGAAAATCAAGTTTCAAAGAGTGCGAGATCATTTCGCTTTCTGGAGTGATAAGTAAGATGCCTATGTCTGCTCCCATCACATTTCTGGACCCATCAAAGTACATCTTCCATGTCGGAACCATTTCTAATCTTAGTACATGTTCATCTAGAAACTCATCATTTGTTCTGATTTCTTCGTATTGAGGGAAGTCTACTAACTGTTCCGCAATTGCTTGTCCTTTGATTGACTTTTGAGACACATATTCAAGATCATCTTGCATCAATAGAACTTACCATTTGGCGATACGCCCATTAAGGAATGGTTGTTCCAAGATGTACTTGAGAGGATTTAGTTTGGAGAGTATCTTGACCTCACAAGCTAATAAATAATGTCTTAACTTCTGGCACATCCAAACCAATGCCAGGCAAGTTTTCTCTATTGGACAATACTTCTTTTAGTATTGAACAAAAGTCTTGCTAATGTAATAGATTGCATGTTTGATGCGACTTCCTTCCTCATATTGTGCCAAAAAACCGCCACATGCTGACTCATTCACTGTGATGTAAAGCAGTAATGGTCTACCCAACGTTGGTGGTTTTAGAATTGGTGGATTTATAAGGTATTTCTTGATCCTTTCGAATGACTGTTGGCATTCAAAACCCCATTCAAACTTGATACCTTTCCTCAACAGCTGGTTGAATGGCTCGCATCTCATGGCCAGATTGGAAATGAATCGTCTAATTGATTGGATTCGTCCTTGCAAGCTTCACAACTCCTTGATATTGGTAGGTGGTGGCATATCGATTATTGCCTTAGCTTTGGTAAGATCCATTTCAATTCTCTTCTTACTGACCATGAAACCCAACAGCTTGCCTGACTCAACCCCAAACACACATTTTTGAGGATTCAGGCGAAGCTTGTACTGTAAAAGCCTCTCGAATGCTTGGGCAAGAGTTTCAATGTGATATTCTCTTGTCTTGGATTTGATCAATATGTCATCGATATATGCATCAATGATTTTATACATCTGGTCATGGAAGATGGCAGTCATGGCTCTTTGATAGGTTCCTCCAGCATTTTTCAACCCAAATGGCATTACCATGTAACAAAAAGTGCCCCAGGGTGTAGTAAAAGCGGTCTTAGGTTGATCTTTGACAGCTAATTTGATCTGGTTATATTCTGAATATTCATCCATGAAAGAAAACATTGCATGGTCTGCAGTACTGCCTACCAATAAATCAATGTTTGGAAGAGGATAATCATCCTTCGGTGTGGCTTTGTTCAAGTCTCGAAAGTCAATGCACAACCTGACTTTACCATTTTTCTTGGGAACCACCACGATGCTCGCCAACCATTCGGGGTAATCAATGGCACAAATAAATTTTGCCTTTAGCGGGTCCTCTACTCCTTCTTTTACAGGGCCTTCTAGTCGAGGGTCAAGCTTGCGTAATTTTTTGCTTAATTGGCTTGCAATTAGGATTTAAAGGCAAACGATGTTCGACCAACTGGGGGTCTAAACCGGGCATATCTTCATAAGTCCAAGCAAAAGCTTCTTGGTTACTTATAAGAAAGTTCACCAATCTTTTCTTCTCATCTACTGACAAACTGGTGCCAATTTGAAGAATTTTAGGGTCTTCACTGGTTCCAATATTAATTTCTTCAATTGGATCATTAGCCAAGGACGAGGGATGTTCTTGTTTCTGAATCTAAGTGAATTCTGGCAATTTTGACATTGGTATTGTCATAGAATCCCTTTCACTGACTACTTATTCGATAAATGCTTTCTGGGGGGACTTCCGTGGAAAAAGAATAAACTGAGACATATTGAGTTCTGACATCCTGTAAAGAGGATAAAGAAAAGAGTTTGATGAAATTAAAATTGACAACAAAATATTACTTGCATTGCATATATAAAAAAAAAAGTTCTTAGTTCATAGAATGGGTCCTCTCATGAGACCAAACAAAAAGATGTTTAAAATTAGAAAATTCACGGGAGGATTTGAAACAAAAGTGAATACTATTAGCCCCCAAGATCTTTTTCAAATTCCTTCATGATATCCCAGTCATCTCGTGTTCATCTGAAAAGGGATGCTAATCGGCTGCAACATGCCATTTTCATTTTTTTCGAGGCTAGTGAATGGACGGTAGCCGCCTTTCAGAAGCAACTGAAAACCTTTAGGATTTTTTGTGAAATGAACACATAAATGATGTTCTTGGTAACTAGCATGATTGCTCAAAACAATATGGGCACTTTCAGATGATTCGCCTATCTTTATGTTCTGCATCCATTCTTTCAAAGATCTGTCTTTTGTTGTTCTTATGATGGGTACATTCACTGGATCAATTGGCCTAGGGAGCATTGGTTGCACTAGCCTTTCGGTTGGATCCTCAGCACGTATAGTGATGACTGATGTGCCAAAATTTCATTTGAAGCATTGATGAAGAGTGGATGCGACTCCTCGTATTTGGTGAACCCAGGGTCGTCCTAAAAGCAAGTTATATGATGGTGGCACATCTACCACATGGAACATAATGTGATGGCTAGTATTTTCGATGGTCACGTTCATATCGAGAGTACCTTTGCTGTTTATGCTTCGGCCATCATATCCGTAGATCTTGGTATTATCGGAACGATATTTGTCTTCACGAAATCCCAAAACTTTGGCCGTGAGATCGGGGCAAATATTTAAGCCACTTCCTCCATCAATCAATACATGTGGCACAGTCATTCCATTGACTTGGACGATGATATAAAGAGCATCTTCATGAAAATATCCCCATTTTGAGAGGTCCTTCTCTGAAAAGGTAATTGACTGGTCCTTAGAGGGTCGAATCCAATCTCCTTCAACTATACGTTCTTTCAAAGGGAGGACCTTACCCCAGTAGCTTGAATCTTCATCCAGAGAGTCATTTGATGATTCATCATCACCGCTTTGTAAGATAAAAGTGTTTGGGATTATTGGAAGTTTTTCGGATGAACCTTCTATCTTTCCGTTCATTAGAGCAATAAAATCCAAAGGTTTCCCACCTTGATCTGTCACCATGACTTTATGTGAACTACTTCCACCACAAGGTCGGATGTGCTCCTGCTGATGATATAGAAGTGGAGTGCCTGTGGTGATCATGGCCACTACCGCCTTCCCATGGTTAGGAAATAGATTCCTCAACACTTCAGGGACGCTATCATCACCAATCTTGAGATCCTTGTTGATGAAGTCTTGAATAATATTTTTTAGGACAAAACAATCCTCAGTGTCATGACCAGGAGCACGATAAAACTTACACAGTTTTTCTTTATTTCCTCCCATCATTTTCGGAGGCTCAGATACTTTTGGCAAGACGATAGTTCCTTTGGCGAGAAGGTATTCGAGGATCTTCTCACGAGACTGGCTGAGAGGAGTGAATTTTCGGTCGTAGCTCCAATCTGGGTGTTTGTTTTTCCTTTCATCGTCGTCTTTGAGAAACTGCGAGTTCTTCTTGAAATTGACTTCCTTGTCATGCTTGTAGTTGTTGTCATGATCCTTTCTAATGCCAGCATTGACTATGAAGTGTGTGGGCAACTGTACCCTTCCTCATTTCTTTCCATCTTCTTTGTATTTAGGAGCAATAATTCCGTCAAAATCTCCTTCCTCGATTCCTTCTTCTATCGAGTTTACTTGTTCCATCAACTCAGTAAAGGTTTTGATCGAGGCGTTGCGGATGAGACTTTTCAAGGGTTGGGCAAGATTTTTCCTGATGAGTGACAAGTCTTGTGTCTCAGAAATGGGCTCCTTCATCTTATTGCATTGAATTCTTTATTTTTGGATGAATTATCGAGCCTTTTCTCCCTCTTTCTGACGAAGACTGCAAATGGTACTGAGGGTTGGAGCCATGGGAGCATTTTGTTCAAATCTTTCGACAAACATGTTAATCAATTTGTCAAATTCCTTCAGCTTGATTGGATTGACATTTTCTTTGTATCATTGTGCGGCAATGCCTTCAAGACTTCTTGGAAAATATCAGAACAAAGCTCTGTTATTTGTTCAAATTTTGTAGCAATCATTGAAAAACGTTGAAAGATGAACATGTGGGCAAGTGGTTCCATCATATCTGATGAATTCTCTGGGCAAGCCTTTCACGTCTTCGTCCCCTTCAATGCCAAGGTAGTAGTCCTCACATGAGTATGAACGTTTCCCCTTCCCCCTAAGCTAAAGAGTGTTCATTCTTTTCTCCATTTCATAGAATCTGCGCTTAGTTGGACTTTCATCAGCACTTGATTCAACCAATTCTGGCTTGGTCTTTTTGTTCTTGCCCTTGATCTCCTTTACTTTTTCTTTAGAACTCTCACTGTCTGAGCTACTGCTAGTGATGTACTTCTTTGTCTTTTTGACTTTCTTGATAGGCATTCTCTTCCTTTTGGGTTTCTCTTCCGAACTTTCAGTGGTGATAGGACTGGGTGAGCTGCTTTCTATCATAATTTATTTTCCCTTTTTACTTCTTTTTGTCGTCTTTTTCTTTTTGAAAGGAAGCAGTTTGGTTTTTCTTCCTTACTAATTGCCGAATCCGAACTCAAATAATCTTTATCCTGATCTGTAGGAGAGGACTTGTTCTTCTTCTTCTTTCTTTTCTGCTTGGCTACCTTTTCATTCTCAGGTTCTGGAGTAACCATTAAGGCCTTTTGTTCTTCTTGCTCTTTCATGAATCGCTCCATGAACAAACGAAACATATGGTAAGCTTCTGGCTCGATTACTGGTAGGCCAAGTGTTTCTGGTCGGAGTTCAGAAGATGAAGCCTCATTCTGAGGAGCTTGCTTAGCTTGCGATCTAGTTTCAACCATCTTGTTGGCTTTCAAGTATTCACCTTATGACACAAGAAAATAGAGTTATTGAAGGGAAATAATAACAAAATGAAGGTTCATATTGCATTACAAGTTTTAAAAGTTACATCCAAAGATACTAATAAAGATGACAACGATAGAAGGAATACAAAGTTGACAACATAAAATTTTTATAGAGAATGATGGATGGTGGTCGGTTGGCATCCCACCACTCAGCATATTTCTTCTTCACCACTGGGCCTATGAACCAAGTGTATAATATTTGTGTCTTCCATTCTTGTCGAGCTACTGCAAACAATGCCGTCCATTGAGGAGAACTAAGGTTGAATTCGGGAATAGCTCCAATTGGTGCATGCACAGAGACCATATTCTATCTTTGAGAGAACTGTCTCATACATCTATCAACACAATAATCAACTAAGAAGTAAGGGCCCAATAGTGTGGTACGCCCATGATGATGGTGAGTGTATCGGGGTAGGTTCTGCCAACGATCACAATAGTCCCAAATGATCTCTCCTTCATTCAATTGCTCGATCAAACGATGATATTGCTCCAAGATTGTCAATGATCCATCAGCGTTTCTGAATAGACTGGCTTGGGGTCCCGCATGCTTGAGGAACCACAAATGTAAAACATATGTGCATCCTTCTATGAAGTTGGTATCTCCAATGGTAAAGCGGGTGAGTCCTCGGTAAAGGAAGGCTAAGGTAGTCATTGCTATTGACAAGTGTCGGGTCCCTCTATGCCCCCATACTCGAAAAAGTTGGGGAATATGGACATCTAAAAGGTCGCTTCCATCGGTAAAAAGGGTCACTCCTACTGTGCAGAGCATCATACAATGTTTAATTCTCCCTATGGTTTTTCGAGGTAGGGTAGAAGGTTCAACATAGGTTCCAAATTCTTCATACAAATTTTTCATGTTGATGCTTTGATTTTCATGGTTTTCTACTAAAGGCCAAGTTTTTCGTCCAATAAAGTGAGCAATGAGGTCATTTGCATTGACCTTGGTTGGGTTCATAAGGAATTGTTTTTCTAATAGATCATTTGGGTCACAAGTTGAGGTAGGGAGGTCTAGTATTTCGGCAAATTCATCTAGTAATATTGTCATTTTTCCCCATGGAAACCAAAAAGTGGAGGTCATTGGGTTCCAATGCTCGGTGATTGCATGTACCAAATTTTCATCAACTGATTGCATTCCTCCAGCTGCCACTGTCTCTAGCCCACATTCTTCAAAGTAAGAAGGAAACATCCGAGAGAAGGTGGGATGCCAAGTCCGATACCATTCAGGAGCCAAAGGTTTAGACTCAAGAGAAATGTTGGTAGACCGTTCGGACCTTCCCCAAAGAGGATGTGATCATAAGGGAATGTGACACCACGTTGGAAAGAATACATCTTGAATGATGACTCTAAAAGATAAAGATTGAATTAGTGGAAAACATTGACTAGGTTGACAAAGACAATATGAGGTAGATGTGTGGAATGAGGTTGTAAATCATCACATAAGGTTTCACGCACATCAACATCTATCATGAAATAATTTTTTTTTTTAGAAAATTGGGTATAGGAACCTAATTGAGATAATTTTGTGTCACGATAATCCGATATCAAGTTATTCTTATATACCTTAGCCAAATGGCTTAGTACGAGCATAGATTCTTCCTTAGGCAACTAAGGGTAGAATTCATCAACTTCTTCTTGATCACTCGTCAATATACCATAAATTACCACTCATGGTACTAACGAGGGAGCTTTCCCTCCCAAGGTGTGGTCTAGTTGTAAGGCTTAGTCTTATGCTACGGCCAAAGACCAAGCCCAGCAACATGATGACCGAGACAAATAGGTATGAGGAATTTTGAAATATGAGAAATCATAAAAGATGAGTTGTCTCTAATGTAATGTTGCCTAAGTTTGATGATTAAAATAGAAGAGCAAACATGGTTTTCAAACAACTCCGAAATTGAGAAGGGTGGTATGTGATCATAGATATATGCGAACATGATTGATCCTCCTCAATTAGTCCTATGTGCAAAAAAACAATCACAATCACCAAACAATGCAATGAAATGTCAATGGGGTCGAGGCCAAAATAAAGGACATGCTTTATCATTGGTAATATATGAGATGTTCAAGTTTGTAGAAATGCATCAATTATAATCATAGTCAAACGATGACGGATCCCATCACGGTCGCCATCTGTTTGCATCCCAAATTTTTATTGGCTTTGGAGTGCTTCAAAAAAATTGAGTTTTGTTTTGAAATAAGAAAGAAAAGGGACTCGCCCGTCGGTATGAGGATTGACCGTTCCCGGCGCCTTTACTGGGGGTAATCAACCCAAGGGCTATGTTCATCATTGATGCATTTTGTTTTAACTTAAACATTTTTTTGATTCTATATGCGGTGTAGAAAATATTGAAAGTTTGATGTTTCAAATTTTTGAAAAGACTCTTGAAGGGTTGCTTGAAAATGTGAAATGTTTTGAGGAAAAAAGTGGAATTAGTACGTATCATTTGAAAAGCTTGTGAAATCATTTTGAAATTACTTTATTGTTCTCTTAAGACTTTAAGTAGGTTTGAGATTTTGCTCTAATTCGGTTACCACCTAACTAGAGCTTCATCCCATCTTACTTAAGTTTTTTTGGAGAGGTGCTTGTGATCATAAGTGAAATAAAGTGGGTGAGAATGCATGGATTCATTTATCCTATATGATTGAAAGAATGTAAAACATTCCTACCACAACATTCATCTAAAGTCATTCATACCACAACAAACATCTAAGGTTTTTCTTGTTGTATATAAGAAGGGAAAATTTTTGAAAGGGGATTGGGATTGTAGACCATCAAGCATGACTTTAATGTTAGGTCATTACTTGGTTTGTGGTTTTAATGAAGTTGGTAGATAAAAATATCAAGAGAGGAGAATGTTAAAAAGAATACAAAAGATAAAACACTCTTATGAAAAGAAAGAGAGAGATAGAGAAAGACATGCATACATATGTACATACCATCACATATACACATATATGAAAGCTTAAGAGAAAAAGATGTATTGATTTGAAGAGAAAGAGAAATTTTAGAGGAAAAGAAAAATATCATACGTATATATGGGTTTGAGAAATTTTATAAGAGAAAATATTTGTCCTGAAAAGTGGAATAAATATTTGAAAGAGAGGAAATGGAACACATGTACATACGTATTCATGCACATATGAAAATTTATAAAATGGAAAGTGAAAGCATAAAGAGAGAAAGATGGGGGGTCATCATGTTGACATAGATGTATATAACATGTGTATACATCCATACCTTCACAAGATTAGAAATCAAGGAATAACTTAAAATTGCCAACTTCAAGTTTAATGTAGGCCGGAGGGGAGCATGGACTCATACAAGAGTCTAAGCTAAGTCCCTAGGGCCATGTTAGAAGGTTTCTTTTGAAAATGTTTTGAAAAATAAGCATAAAATGTTATTATTTAGTTTGTTGTAAGGGATATATTTCTTTCACCGTGTGGTATGGAAGAAAACAAGCAACATAACGAGACACTCATTAGGGTTTCTAATGGGATGATTAAGAAGGAAACTAGCGTAAAATGACATGCAAATGCATATTAATATGAAAAATAGAGAGTTCCCTAACCACACTCTCATTCGCACCATACATTCATATATAAGTAGAAAACCAAGCAACTATGCATGAAAAATATATAGACAACATTCAAGGAAGGAAAAAGAGAAAGAGGATGACGGAAAGTGCAAGGTTCAATTAGGAGGGAGGACATGATGTAACTATGAAATGATATGTCACCTCATCTTCTCAGGTTTCCGGTGCACTTGAGTATTGCCTCTTGACTCTAAAATAAAGATTGAGAGCTATCTCGGCCATGGAAAAATAAGGAATAGAGGAAAACAAGAGGAATCAAAAGAACAACAAGAATGTATTAATGAAAAGAAAGAACATGATTAAAATGAAAGATCATCTCATCTTTCCATGCTCCTGGTGCACTTGAGCATAGTCTCTTGTCTCTAAAAAAAGATTGAGTGCTACCTCCTTTAGCCATATGGAGATGAAGATGAGGAGAAAATATAGAAAGAAAAACAATGCCATATTTAATAAAAGAGAAAACATGATTCAATCATGAAATGAAAGATCATCTCATCCTTCCATGCTCCCAATGCACTTGAGCATAACCTCTTGTCTCTCAAAAGAGATTGAGTGCTATCTTCTTTGGCCATGGGGAGAGGAGGAAAAGAGAAAAGAAAATGACAAGAACAAGGTTATATTGAAGAAAGGAAATAACAATAACAACAAAAATATATTCATGAAGGGAAAGAACAACAACAACAAGAATACTAGAAAGAGCATGATTTAATCATAAAATAAAATATCATCTCATCTTCTCATGCTCTCGGTGCACTTGAGCATAGCCTCTTGTCTCTAAAAAGGGGTTGAGTGCTATCTCCTTTGGCCATGGGAAGATGAAGATGAGAAGAGAAAATGAAAACAATCAACAAGACTATGTTTAAGAAAAAGGAATAGCATCATAATAAGAACATATTGATAAAAAATGACAACAACAAGAATACTTGAAAGAACATGATTTAATCATAAAATAAAATATCATCTCATCTTCTCATGCTCCCGGTACACTTGAGCATAGCCTCTTGTCTCTAAAAAGAGGTTGAGGGCTATCTCCTTTGGCCATGGGGAGATGAAGATGAGAAAAAGAAAAAAAAGAAATGAAAGGGATTAAGATTACATACCTCTAATGAGAAATGACCTACGGAAGATAAACACCTTCACTTGAAATCCCCTTTGAGTGAAGCTCCAAGATGATGCCTCCAAGAGGGTTGTAGCTTGCTCCAAGTTGGAGAGGAAAATGGAGAGAGGAAGAGGGAGAGAGAGAGATCTCAAGAGAAACTCTAAGTCTTCAAGTGAGAATACACTAGAGTTTATCCCAAGAGCCAATCTTGCCCAAGAGGGGGGGAATGAGAGGTATTTATAGAAGATTTTGGAGCCAAAACCCTAAATTTGAATTTTTTGACTCAAAAAGACTAAAATCACCCTCTAAAAGGAGGTTTTTGGTCAAAAGAAGGGCAAATCGATCTTGTTTATCTAAAAAGACTAAAATCACCCTCTAAAAGGAGGTTTTTGGTCAAAAAGATGGGCAAATTGGTCTTGTTTACCCAAAAAGATTAAGATAACCCTCTAAAAGGAGATTTTTTGGTCAAAAGGAAGGGCAAATGGGTCTTGTCCACTCAAAAAGACTAAAATCACCCTCTAAAAGGAGATTTTTTTAAAAAAAAGAAGGGCAAATTGGTCTTGTCCACCCAAAATGACTAAAATCACCCTCTAAAAGGATTTTTTTTTGTTAAAAGGAAGGGCAAATGGGTCTTGTCCACCCAAAAAGACTAAAATCACTCTTTAAAAGGAGATTTTTTTGTCAAAAGTAAGGGCAAATTGGTCTTGTCCACCCAAAAAGACTAAAATCACCCTCTAAAAGAGATTTTTTTGTCAAAAGGAAGGGCAAATTGGTCTTGTCCACCCAAAAAGACTAAAATCACCCTCTAAAAAAGATTTTTTTGTCAAAAGTAAGGGCAAATTGGTCATATCCACTCAAAAAGACTAAAATCACACTCTAAAATAAGATTTTTTGGTCAAAAGGAGGGGCAAATGGGTCTTAAATGATCGATTTGGATCTGAACTTGGGTTTTGGATCTAATTTGGATATGGAACTTGTATTTGGATTTAATTTATCTAAATTTGAGTTTCGTGCTTGGATGAAACATCATAATCTTTAAAAAAAAAATTGGGGTTATTACAAAACACCAATTAGAGCAATCTATAATTTCTTCTCCACAAGCAGTATAGTGAATAATCAGAACAAAACCCATTTGGTGCTTACTGATAGAAAAAAAAGAGACAATCAGATGCACAAGTTCAGGCCCATCTCCCTCAGTAATAGCTTGCAAAAATTTATTACAAGAATTATGGTGAAAAGGATGCAACCCATCCTCACTCACATTATTTGGAATAATCAAAATGTCTTCCTTCAGAGTCTTTTGCATTCAAGATGGCTTCCTTCTCATCTAGGAAGTTATTCACATTCTCCAAAAAAGCGCTAGCAGTTTACCTGCTTCAAAATTGATCTTAGAAATGCATACAATTGGGTAAATTGAAAGTCATTGGAGAATGTGATGCTCTATTTGGGATTCAGTGAAGAATGGACATTCAAGAGATGATCACTTGCACTGTTATGTCCACATTTTTTTCTAAATGATAGAGAAAGTGAATGGTTTGCAAATAGATGATGCCTCTAGAAAGGAGATCCTTTATCCTAGTACTTATTCATTCTAGTCATGAAAATGCCCACTCATTGTGCGAAGGAGAAAGGGAGAACGAAGCAGATTTGTGTCCCAGCCATGGATACGAAATCCAGCTCCCCCTTTTCAACTTACTATGTAGATGAAATCATGTTCTTTGTTAAATGAAAGTTAGGATCTTGAGGAGGGAGTGGGTCTCAGAGTCAACGCAGAAAAAATACCATTTTTTGGTTTTAACCTAGAAGATGCATTTATGGCCTATATCGAAATGAGCTTGGATGAAAAAAAAGATGTCCTCCTTCAAAACAGTTAGGAATCCCTCTCCAAGTGGAGGTTTTCTCTAAGGAGGAAAGTTGTTTTCTATTGGTGAAAGTTGACCAGAAACTGGCTAAGTGAAAGAAAAAATATTTATCCTTATTAGGGAAATTTTTGCCTTATAAAGCATGTCATAGCAGCTCCAGGTTACTGGAGCTTGGTTTGGTTATGAAAATTCTTCTAAACACTTGCCAAAAAATTAAAGAGCCAATGTTCTAGTTTCCTATGGCGAGACTTTAAAGATGTCAAGGGTTGTATTAGAGACATTGGGGTAGGAGTTGTTTGCATTGAGATAAGCATAAGATGCAAATTGACTTTGAGAGATGTGAGACATGTTTTAGATCTTAAAATGAATCTGATTTATGCAAGAATGCTAAATGAATATGGATATTGTACTTCTTTTAGTCTAGCTGGTTGGAAACTGACAAAGGGGGCGCTAGTGTTGGGTAGAGGTAGCAGATTTGACTCTTTGTGGTAGGAAGTCTCGAATCAGTAGTGTTGAGGTAAATACAGTTACTAAGGGTACTTCGTCAGATTTGTGACATAAGAGGTTAGGTCACATGATCAAAGAGGAATTGACTTGCTCGCCAAGAAGAATTTGTTACTAAAGGCAGATAGTGCATAGTTATCTCCTTGTGGTCATTACTTGGTTGGTAAGTTGCATAGAATCTATTTTCAGAAAAAGCGCTCTTCAAAAATTAAAGATGTATTAGATTTAGTTTATTTAGATATGTGTAAATCTATAAATGTGACATCTAAAGGTGGAATATCTTACACATTTATCGATGATGCATCTAGGAAAGTGTGAGCCTTTATAATGAAAAACAAAAGTGAAGTAATATCTTTATGATTTTTCATGCAGTGGTTGAACATGAGACTAGTAAAAAGATGAAGAGTCGATGTATATATAATGGTAGTGAGTATATAGTTTCTTCTCTACGAGAATATTGTCTTAAGCATGGTATTAGCCATGAGAAGACAGTTCCTTATACTTCACAGCGTAATGGAGTTTCATAAAGGGTGAACAAAACTATAAATGAGAGAATCAAAAGTTTGCTAACTAGCTCTAAGTTACCTAAGTATTTTTTGGGAGAGGCAATACGCACTGCAGTTTACTTGATAAACAGATCTCCTTTAATGTCTCTAGATAGAGATATTCCACATAGAGTTTGGTCAGATAAAAAGATTAAGTATGATCACCTCAGAATTTTTGTTGCAAAGCTTTCATACCTAAAGAACATCGAACCAAACTAGATGATAAAGCTATTCCTCTAATATTTCTTGGTTATGCAGATGATGAATTTAATTACAGGTTATCGGATCCAAAGAATCACAAAATCTACAGGAGTCGTGATGTTGTCTTCAGAGAGGATCAGATGATTGAAGATGCCATGAGAGACAAATAATTAGGCGTGAATGCTAATGGTGTTCATGAGCCAACCTGTGCAGAACTTGAAGAATTTTTCATCTGAGCATGGTGAGACTGATGAAAATGTAGAGAAAGAGGAAATAGAGGCAAATAAGCAGTATATAGATGACAGGCCTATGGAGACTCAAACTGATCATGAGCATGAGTTGGAGTGGGAGCATTCTCCTCATTTAGAACCAACTGAAGAGCAATTTGGGGAGGTAAAAAAATGTGTATATCATATACTAGATATTCTACTAATGAATATATTATGTTTACAGATAGTGGAGAGTCAGAATCCTATGCAGAGGTACTAGATGATGTGCATAAAGATGAATGAATTTAAGTTATGTAGGAAGAGATGAAGTCTCTATATAAGAATCACACTTTTGATTTGGTAGAGCTACCAAAAGGTAAGAAAGTGCTGCAAAACAAGTAGATCTACAATCTTAAAAATGAAAGCGAAGGCAAGTTGAGATACAAAGCTCGGTTAGCGGGAAAATGTTTCAAGCAGGAAAGAGGTATTGATTTTGATGAAATTTTCTCTCATGTGGTTAATATGTCATCTATCAGGGTAATACTTGGTTTGGTGGCATGTCTGGACTTGAAGTTGGAGCAGTTAGATGTAAAAATTGTTTTTCTTCATGGAGATCTAAAGGAAAAAATCTACATGATACAACTAAAAGATTTTGTAATTACTAGGAAGAAGCATATAGTTTGTAAGTTAAGGAAGAGCTTGTATGAATTTAAACAAGCACTTAGGAAGTGGTACAAGAAATTTGATGCATTTATGATAAATCAAAAGTATCACAGGTCAGCCGTAGATCATTGTGTCTACATCAGAGAGTTCTCATCATATAACTTCATTATCTTGTTGTTATATGTAGATGACATGTTTATTGTTGGATAGGACTGTTGATTGATTAGCCAATTAAAAAATGACAAGGGCAAGTTCTTTGATATGAAAGACTTGGGGCCAGCACAACAATTGTTAGACATGATAATTGTTCGTGATAGAAAAACCAAGAAACTATGGTTGTCACAAGAGAAATATGTTGAGAAGGTGTTTAGCAAGTTTAGTATGAAAGATGCTAAAACAGTAAGTACACCTTTAGCAACATATTTTAAATTGAGAAATGAGCAATGTCCATCCTCAATAGATGAGAAAGAAAGAATGGAGAACGTATCATATGCCTCCATAGTAGGGAGTCTCCTGTATGTTATGGTTTGCACTCGCCCAGACTTGGCTTATGCAGTTGGTGTAGTTAGTAGGTTCTTGTCAAATCCAGGCAAAGAGCATTGGGCTGCAGTGAAGTGGATCCTAAGGTATCTTAAAAATACTTCCAATTACTGTTTATGTTTTGGTGAACCTAACCTAGAGATACAAGGATTTATTGATGCAGACATGGCATGTGACTTAAACTCTAGAAAGTCTCTTTCTGGTTATGTCTTTACTTTTGCAGGGGAGCTGTATCATGGCAGTCTAGGTTGCAGAAGTGTGTTGCTCTTTCTACTACAAAGGCAGATTATATTGCTGCAACTGAAGCTTATAAAAAGTTGTTGTGGATGAAGAGTTTTCTTCAGGATATAGATCTTAGCCAGAAGACCTATGTGTTGTATTGTGATAGCCAAAGTGCTATAGATTTGGTGAAAAATTCAGTTTTTCACTCAAGAACCAAGCACATTGATGTTAGATATCATTGTATTTGTGATGTACTTGAGCAAAAACTAATGCAGGTTTTGCAGATACATATATGATGACGAAACCTCTACCTAAAGAGAAGCATGACAAGTTTAGAGACCTAGTTGGGATGAGGCAGTGCATTAAGTTTGTTCATTTTGCAGGTATGATCCCTCTCTTGAGCCTGAAGGGGGAGTTTGTGGGGTCGGGTCTAACCTCAAGACATGACCCAACCTGGGTGATGAAAAAAAAGGGGAAAGGCACCCGATGGTGCCCTACCCTCTCACGTCCTCTCTCTCTCTCTCGTTTCACTCTCTTTGGAAAGAAGAAGAAAAAGAGAGTTTCCCTCTTGCACTTCACACACAACAAGAAGAGAAGGGGAGGAGGTAGGCAAGAAGGAAAGAGGAAAAAGAAGAACATGACTGAGAGTTTGTGCAGCCATGTGGGTGCAAGTGCAGAGAGAGAAAGTGAAGAAAACAAGGGAAAGAAAAGAGTAACATGTGGTGATTTCTTTTCTTGTAGTTTTCTTATGCATTCATTCTTTAGGATGATTTATGCTATTCTTTACAAGAAAAACAACACATATTGATGTGGTTGTATTACCTCTTTCAATATATACATGGTCTTTTACCCTAGTATTGGAGTTTTTTCCACGTATATTGGTCTCTTGTTTTTTGCATTATTTAACATATATTTTGATACATTGCTGCAATATTGCTGTTGGGAACACAATCTTGTGATAGCAGCCGAATGATTCTGATTTTCAGTAGTTTTGCACAATCCTTCTTATAAAATCAGCCTGTTTAGACTGTTATGTTGATGCTAAAGGGTGTTGTTAGTTGTGTAATTATTGGATATATGCATGTTTAAAGTTTGCGAGTGTTTGTGACAACATTAAGTGTTGTTTTTTACTGGTTATTGTCTTTAGAAGTATTCGTTTGCAGGGGTAATCAGTTTTTGATATATCCATTTTTGTGAGTTCTCTTACAAGTTGGGAACAAGCTTTGTTGGGGGAAAACAACTATAACAGTGAACTGTGCTTGGACGTTTTGGTGGACAAATACTGCCCCTGTTAAACGTTATTCAAGGACTGGAATGGTGGCATAAAAGGAAGTTTAAGGACAAAGCCCTAGATAAGTGCTAGAAGGACTGATTCCACTTAGCAATTAGTTTCTTTGGAAGCTAGGGAATATCAACAAACACTAAGGCAGTCTCAAGGCATCAGACAACCAAAGTAGCTTTTGGAACCTTTGCAAAGAACTCTTATGGAACCACAAGTGGGGGAAAAATTGTGGGCCCATTGTACGAAATTGGTTAGCATCAAGGATCTTGTGGGGAGATGACCACATGGCTTACAGGACGCACCACAACATCCACAAAGTTTCTTAGAGAAGAGGCAGGAAGATGGGAGTAGCAGGGTTAGTCAAGAACTAGTAGGGGAAGAGTGTTTTCAGAGCTGCCCAGTTTGTTAGAATCAAGGATCTTGTGGGGGATGGCCACATGGATTACAAGATGCACCACAACATCCATATAGTTTCTTGGAGAAAAGGCAGGAAGATGGGAGTAGCATGGTTAATCAAGAACCAACAGGGAAAGAGTGTTTTTGGAGCTACCCGGTGGACTAAATTTATTTATGCTAAGCAAGAGGACTAGATGTTGATAGAATGCCTGCCTTTTGTAGGAAAATTCAGATGGGAAGATGGCCCCATCATTCTGAAAGCAAACAATGGGGACTAGAGAAGAAAGTCGAAGATAGCTTGAGAAGGTTTGATCCGAACTTGCAGCAGGCAACGGGTGGCCTGATGTTGAAGCTTTACATTTGCTTTTTCTTATTCTAGAGACTAACTTTTGTAAAAAATGGGTACTGATGAATGCTAACTGGTACCCATTGGGTGAACAGAAAATCACAAACTAGAACATGTGGCGTTCCATTCTTTTGTTGTACATAATTCCTCATTTTTGTTGAATAATGAAGATGGGGCCTATCCCTTATGCAGTCCTTGTCCCGAACTTGACGTCAATCGTCATTGTTTTAGATTGACTTATCATAAAGTCAAATTTGTAAAATAACTCATGAATTGACTTTAATTTGAGATGTTTTAAATCGATTGATGGAGTTAAAAATCTCATTATTGTGTATTCTAAATTCCTCAAGATGATACTTTTATTAGTTGTTATAACAAGCAATGATGCAAAATAATACTTCTATAAGTTCAAAGAAATACAGTTTTCTACTTTGCATGCCAAAAGTAAAAACAACATAACAAATAGAACATTGAAGTTGAAGATATATGTAGAAGTTTTCTCCTCATTTACTTGAAGCCAGATCCATCTTCAAATTCCATGAATGCCTTGAGGCTTCACCACCTTCCCTTTACAAAAAATGTATATCGTCAGCATAAAAAAAGATCAAAATATCATGTTTACTTTTGCCAGTACCGGTGGGATTTTAATTTTTCTTACTTGAATGTGCAATCATGCTTCTCGTCAATACCTCTAACACTACAATGAAGAGATACAGGGAGACGGGGTTCCCTTGGTGTAGCCCCCTTTTAGGATTGAAACCATTGTCACAAGTCACGACTGTCATAATACTTTACCCCCACTCTTGACAAAAGCCTAGCACACAAAGGGTTCCTTCAAGAAAATTTCAACCAGCTCGGTCGTATGCTTTACTTAGGTCAATCTTCGCATATAAAGATTTTGTTTTTCATCAACTTATTGAGGCAATGACTTTGTGGTGAAGAATGATACCATCTAGAATGTATCTACCTTGCAAGCAAGCATGTTGGTTCTTTGATATGTCACAGCTCAAAATGGGGTGAGGTCTTCTAAAGATAATCCTCATTATAAACTTGAGGATACTGTTATACATGGAGGTTGGTCAGAATCTACTCATGTCATATGCCCCCATTTCTTTCAGGATCACCAGTATATGTGATTTGTCAATGTTCTTCACTAGTCATCCAATGACAAAGAAGTCTTTTACCATTGTTGACATGTCTTCCTTATCTAGGTGCCAAAATTGTTGAAAAAACCTGTTGCTAAAGCCATTTGGGCCAGTTGTTCCCTCCTTGTCCGATTTAAGGGCAGCCCATTCAATTTCTTCTTTAATGATAACGTCCAAGAAAGTATCCTTTTCTTGAATGAACACAATATGCCATTGCAGCAGCTCATTAGGCAAAATACTGGTCCCATGTTGGAAGCCCAAAAGCATTTCAAATTGCTGACTGATGACTTGAAAAATATCTTTCATGTTTGAAGTGATGCCATTATATGTCATCACATTAGTTATTCTGCCTCTTTTTTTATCTTCCCTTCACCACAACATGAAAGTATTTGCATTCAGGTCTCCATCCTTGAGCCACCTCATGCGAGACTTTTGTCTCCACATGTCTTCTTCAAGGACAATCTCCAATTCCTTTTAAGTATGAGTTCACCTCTAGTGGCGTCATTGGCTTACTCCTCCCTCTATGTTGCACCCGAGCAATTCCCAAATCACACTTGCCACTATTCTTCATGCTATTAACTCCCCTCGAACTGATTCTAATTTATGTATGAGCTTAATCATTGTAAACCCTCACGGTTTGAGTCAATTATAGGATAACAAAGAAAAATGACAATAAACTTTGATCACTAAAAACATTTAATTGGGAACCATTGCTTGCTTGAATGTTGTGAGGGGGCGTGACTTTGTGCTAACTTTTTCTTCCCTTCTAACATTTGGTGAGTGAGTATGAGAGTTAGTTTGTTGTTGCCCTTGTACCGTTGGGTTTGTTTATTGTTGAGTGTAAGGTTTCATTGCTAGTTCATTGCCTGTCATGTGCTTTTGTGTGTTAACTTCATTGCCGGTGGTGTGCTTTTAAGCCTTTATTCGAGTACAAATGTATGCCGCCTTGTTATCTTATATACACACTTTTGCCTCGTATATCTTCTTTTGTTTTAGGGGTTTGCTCATTTGCTGTAGCACTTTATGCATTTTGCTCATTTGCAATGCAAAACATTGAGGGCATCAATCAATTTGTAGTTGCTCCAGTGCACCAGTGAGAGTCGAGAGTGTGAGGGCTGTGCAACATTAAGGGATTTGTAATTGTAATTTTGTAGCTGCTGCTCCACCGATGCATGCAAGCAACTGTGCAACAAACCATTGAGGGATCCTTTTTCCCTTTTTTTGTATATTACAATTCAGTAAATTTTTTCTCTTGTTGACTTGCTCGTATGAGAGGCTATTTGATGGTTTCTCTTTATTTTGTCATGTAGGCAAACTTTTTGTATTTGTTCATTCTTATGCAGTCTTCACAAAGTCCCAGCTTCCACTACCAGACAAATATCATAGCCTCACAGATGTGGAGAAGCAATATCATCAGAATTTCTGATTTCTCGTGGCAATTAGTTAATTCTTACTAGTTTGATGTTAAAGACACCCTTAAACTTTAATGTACTCTAAAAATACATTTTGTATTGGAACAATGACCTCTGTTTTTATGGCTTATTTGACATGCATGGAGATTAGTATATCTGCTACATAAGCTGTTGAGTGAACTATGTTTATGTTTAGTTGCAGCATGGGGATCAGTATCTCTGATACAGCTTGATTTTGCAAACCGAATAACATGGTTCTATAGGTTGCCTTCTAGGCAAAGTTTATAACATAAATTCCTTATTTTCAATTGTTTAGAAGTTTGACTTTAGAAGATGGACTGGACACCTAATAATTTTCTTTAACCCTACTACTTTAAAGGTTATTTTAGTATGCTAGGCTGGTTCTAGTTTGATAGCTATTGAGCTAAGGAATTTTTTGGAGGTGTTTTTTTTCTAGGATATTTTATGTTGGATATGAACCTAGATTCTGATTTGAGACAAATTCTTTAGTTGATTAGATCAACAAGTATCGCCTACCATTTAGTTGAGCGTGAGCATATGAAAAATTATTGATGTTATGGTATGTTGTGTATTAAAATTGTCACTTGACTTAAACTGTCTGGATGACGTTCTCCATAAACCTAGACCCTTTTTGTTGGAACTATCTATTCTTTCTATTGCAAGTGCCAACTAGGTGATGTGCTATGAACCAGTAACACTTCAACCTCACACAACAGCCCCTTACCATTTGCGTATCCTGAAGTAGCAGATATATTTAGGATAAAGCTAAGGTGCAGCCTCATCCATCATGAAACTCATGTTTTGTGCTTGAAATTATATGGTTTGTTGTTCTATCAAGCTACATGATAATTGACCCAAGTAGCTCTTGGCTTGAATTGGTTCCACTTGTATCATGCTATGAGCTATGCCACATAGGTGCGGGTACGGTGCCAGTGCGAGTACAAGTACAGACCATTTTGAAAAAACTTGGGTGTAGGGGTATGGCCTTACACACACACACACACACACACACACACATACACATATATATATCAAAAGATTAGAATTCAAACAAACAGAATAGCATATTCATAAATCATGATCCAAAATTTATAGAAATTGCTAAACAAAGTATGAAAATAATTAACATGCAAAATATATCAGCTTTGTTGATTCTCCTTAATCGCATCATTAAGTTTAGAAGGAACAACAGATTCTGTAAGGTCCATATTAAGAGCTTGCAAATCGTGTTCTCTTTCAAGTTCCATGTCAGTGTCCTCTAGATTAACATCCCAATACTTGGATGATCCTGAATTGTAAGTTACAATCAAACCACAATATGATTTAAGTTAATATTAACTTCAAACAACCAATATATACATATGTATACATATCAAAGATAAAATAAGAAAGCAACACTGTAATCATCTGAAGTACGTGAAAGTAAGGTAGGTTGGAGTAGACATAAACTAAATCTTCTGCTCGCTTACTAGTTAGCTTATTTCTTTTGATATTGTGAATCTGAGAATAAGTGCTCTAATTTCTTTCACAACATGAAGAGGTTGCAGGTCGAAATAATAACTTCAATGCAAGTTGTTGGAGATTTGGTGTCGATGCTCCAAAATATAACCACCAATTAACAAGATCCCTTTCATCTCTTGCCATTGTAGCTTGCAATGAATCACTTTTTCCAGTAGAGAAGCTCGCAAACTCATTATTTATTATCTTCAACTAATGAGAATAAAAAAATAGGCTTCCCAAATATATCTCCTTATTGTTTAATATTTTTAGATCTCGATTATGAGGAACATGACCAGTATCTCCTAGCAACTATGTTTGTCCATAATATTTGGGATTTAAGGAGTGTGTTATACAATGGGTTATACTTAGATTCTATCTTCTTACTAAAATGTTATGCACATGATTGAAAAACTCAGAATGATCAAGTGCAACATTCTTCTTCTCATGTGATGTTTTGAATTTTTTCAATCATGTTATCCCCACATGTCATAAACTCTATGAAGCATGAGCTTTCTTTTTCAATGTTTACATATATTTCTATTTTCACTAAAGTTTATGATAGGTTTTTATTTATTTTATGAAGATTTTTGTTTTATTTTCTTAATGTGTTGTAACATATTATAGTTTATGAATGATGTATCATGAGTGTTCATTGTGTGTGTGATGGTTTTTTATATAAAATACTTTCATTATTTTTTCTTTTTTTTGAACTTTCTCTATTTTTTTGAATTTTTTTAATTCTTTATAAATTTAAAAAATAATTTCACTAATATATTTATAATACATTACAATAGGTTACCATGCAGTGCAGCTCGATCGCTATTGTATGCCTTTTACAGTATTGGGACATCACCACTAACATCATATTCTGCACTTTGTGGCAATGTATGCCTAATTCAACAAAAATTACAAGTTGTCTCTTGCCCATTTAAGTCTGAAGAAATATTACAATACAGTGTATAGGTCAACCCAGTCGATAGACGTTATTTTATGCCTTTTACAATATTGAGACATCACCTTGTCTCTTGCCCATTTAAATCTGAAGAAATATTATGCTCTAAATAATTAGAAGAAAAAGTCGCAAGGGAGTGCCAATGGCAGCACTGTAAATGGTTCTATGTCAATTAAAAAATGAGATTGTGAGACAATTTCATGAGAAAACAACAAAACTAGGGAAGATGGTGCAAAGTTGGAAAATAAAAATTTCATAGTGGTGGAACAGTTTCATAAGGGAAGACTGGCTTGCTCACGCTCCAACAACACCAGAGGAAGCACCAAAGGTAATTCGGGCATGACAAATGAAAGAAACAAAAAATTTATGGTTTTGTTATATTGCAGAATTCAAAAATCACAACAGTATACAAATTCAAATTTCATACCCTGAAAAAATATCATAATCTAAAGAGCATATGTGTGTTTGCTTTTGCTATTGGCAGTTTGTGGCAAGTATGGTGTGAATAACAACCACAAATTAGCTGACAAATATTGTCACAAATGCAATATTATGACCTAATGAGTGACATTTCTAATATCTTTTATTTCTTAGGAAATATTTTAGTGAAATGGTAATGGATTTACTACAGCCAAAGGTGTTTGCTGAACAAGATTTTACATGAATGAAAGAAAAAATGCCATTTTTGAATATCGGACAATCATTGACATTTTTAGGTTGATACAAAGATTTCAAAGGGTAATGCATGAATAAAGATAAAGCCTGTGTAATAGGGCTGGTAACTTGGCATCAATTCTAATTTCAATCCTCACAGGGTTTCTCAAACTTGGTCCAGATAGCCCTTCAACAGACTTAGTTAAAATGGTAGAGGAAAGACAATTTTTTCACTCCATTTATAAACAAGCTAAAATGGAAGAGGCTTGCTTTGGAAGCCTAAATGTAGAAGTCTATCTGCTCATCAGGAATCAAAACCTGTTCTGAAATTAAGTCACATTTTCCCATTACGAACTATAGGAAACATGTTTCTTGGTCTTCCATAGGATGATATAAGAATGGGACTATCAGCCGGGCCCTTTCTTTGTGCATTAGCCGTGGCAGCCGATGCATAGAAGAGGATTCTGCTACAGTCCCTCCACGGGAGAGAGAGAGAGGAGGGAGGGAAGGGGCATGGGGGAGGAAGGTCACAATAGAGGGAAAGGCACATGGAGAAAGTTGCAGCAAAATAAGGAAGTGAAGTGGAGGGGAAATAATGTAAGAGGTGGGTGGGATGAAGTGGATGGAGGGACAGTGGAAAGGGAAAGGGGACAATAAATGAGGAGAGATGAACAAAATGGAGGTTAACGGTTCAAATTTGAATTGGATATATCATCAATCATATCCACTTTTTCAAATATTCATATATTTGGATTCGAACACCAACAATGAAAAGTTGTATCTGAATCCAAATCCAAAATTCAATTTCACAATCTGAATCCGAATCTGATTTTTATTTTTATATTAAAATCTAAATCTAAAATTTGAACTGAATTTTGCCAATTTTCAAAATGTAAGAGCATTATACATAGGATGTTAAAATAAGTTTGATCAAAATCTATATTCAAATCTGATCGGATGTCATTTCTTGAGTCCAAATGCAATCTGATTTCTTAATTGGATATTCCAACTTTTTAAGGAAGATATCATTCATGAAGTAACTTTCTTGTGTTTGAGAGAAGAATGCATGAGATAGACATCTTTGACTTGATGATCCTGCTATTATGCACTCCAAGGCATTGGGCATTTGATATACCTACAATTACGAAATTTTAGAATCAAAATGTTCAATTTTTAAGAAATTAGAATTACCAAACAAACATGGTATTTTGTTTTCAGAATTATAAAACTTAAACCTGAAATTTTGATTTCATTCTAGTTTGAAGAGGAATTATGATTATGAAATTTTTATTCTTAATCAAAATTCCAAACCATCAAATGCCCTAGAAAAGTTACACGGGATTTTCTTGAAGGGCACAAATTTAAAAGGACACTTTTTTCTTATAGTTTATGTGCTAAGAATCACAAGCTATTAGCGAAGAAATAAGACCTGCCATTCAAGAGCCATATCTATCAACACTTTACAACATGACAAAAATGAGCTTAAGGGTGTTTGATAGGCAAAAAAAAGGCAAGGAACCGTTTCTCTATTGACAAGTTTCGCCTGGTAAGTTTTTTCGTGTTCTCTACGACTTACAATAGAGTGTCAAACATGGAAGAGTTATTACTGGATAAAAGCTCTGGTTTGACCCGGAGGGTCCGGCTTTTTTTTTCTTCCAACAATTACTTTTTTGCCCACTGGGGCGACAGCGCACATCTCCTCTCCTGTTCATTGCATCCCTCTCGGTTGCGTGAAGTGCTACCGCCTTGCCACTGCTGTTTCCGCTATCGTGAATATAAAGGAGGGAAGGGGCGGGTCTGGCTGCGCGATTGTTTTCAATCACTCTCGTTCGTTGGTCTCGTGGCTGATCGTGCGATCCCAAGGTGAGAAAAGAGAGAGAGCGAGAGAGAGAGAGAGAGAGAGAGAGAGAGGCGGTTCGTGGAGTTAGAGGGTTTTCTTCTAGGTTTTTGGAATGTTCTTTCAACGGAGGTGAGATAAGCTATTTAGTCAGATTGAACAAAGAGAACAAAGAGGTTTCTCTCTCTTTCTCTCCCTGTCTCTCTCTTGATGCTTAATTTTGTTTCGATTTTCTCCTGTTTGATCTTGAGATTTCCTGTCATATATACTGTATGTTTTTTTTAGGGCAGAGTTGTAAGGAAGGAGTTTTAGTTTTCCACCCTTTCCATGTTGCTGATGAGTGTCATATTCTGCATCTTGTGTTTTGGAAAGTTTGAACAGTTTTTTATCTGGCGTACACACTTGTAATGCTTTTTTTTTTTTAACGACTTGTTTGGGTTTCTGCAGCTTATTATGGCTTCTCGATTTGCCTGTAATTTTTTCCTCCGTACATACATGTGATGACAGTGGCGAATAGCAGTGGTGTCCAGGAATACTTTAATATGCGATAACAGCTTCTTGGTGTTTGGATTTTTCATTTTTCCTGCTGTTCATTCTTTTCTTGGTCTCAAATTTGATAATGCTGATGGATGTTTGATTGGCTTGCATAACCCAGAACTGAAATTTGTTGTTGGTGTAAATTCTACATGAATTTGCGATTTACTTGTCCATGTACAGCAGACAAAGAACATAAAATGCATCGGTCTTTATTATGAATGGTAGAGACTCTAGAGAGCTATATGTCAATGCTGTAGACTACTGTTACTTTGGTAGGGAATATTGTAGACCATATTCACAGTTTTGCTTTAGGATAGTTGTGACTGGTTATCCGCTAATTGCAGCCAAAATGGTCTGCACGACTCATTCAGAGTTCATGGAACTTTTTTGCTGTCTCATCAAAAAGCAGGAAATGGTTACTCGAACAAAATTCTAGGCCATCAAATACTGTCTAAAAATGGATCCTGGAAACATTTTGGTTCCAACTTCAACTGGAATAATGCCTTGGGAATTCTAATTTCAGAAACATTACTTCAGGGTGTCAAAGGGGCCTTTAAATAATTTCAGAAAATGGAAACCCTTTTTATGGACAAAAAGTTTACAGGAACCATATAATATGCAGTTGGGCATAAATGCGCCAGAGAGAACTGAGCGCAAGTAAGTGTATCCAACAACCTTTTCCCATCTAAGCTCTTGGTAATTATATTTAAGTATTTCCTTGTTTGTACTGTAATCAAGAGCTGGTCGTTAATTTTGTTGTTGCATATAAAGATTTCATATGTTTCGAGTAGGAAATTTTGTATCTTTGGGCATATCTCTTGCTTACAATTTTAAAATGGTCCTTTTTTGTGATTCTTTTTACGAAAGCCCCACTTTAGTGTCAAATAAAAACTTGAACTAAAATTCTGATATTAATGAAAAATGTTACTGTACTTTTTTCAACATCAGCTGTTACAATTACTTTTTTTATTTTTTGGGTAAATAAAGCTTAAATTTAATAATTTTTATGAAAAGTGTTACTTCTATGAAAATCTTATATATATATATATATATATATATATATATATCATTGTCACATATATCGTGCACAGGGCATACTAGAAGTTCACGGAAAACTTAAACATCATCCTTTTCATGATGATAAACTTTCCCATCATCTAAAAGAATAGCCCAAAGAAGGCATTTTACAAAAGAAAATATTTTAAATGTTAAATGAAACATAGAAATGAGTACTTTAAAAAAAAAAAGCTTAAAAACGGCTTTTGAGCAGATAGCAAATTGCTATATAACTTTTAACTTTAAGATCAACAATTAGGCATTCAACTTTCCAGAGCAATTTTCAAAGAGCCGTTGATGAATGGAAAAAGTTGAAGTGGATGGATAATTTACAAAAATACTCCGTTTAGGCTTACTTTACAATTAATTGAAGGAAAACCAAGTATTAAAATAAATCATCAATAACACCTATTAAAGTAACTGATAAGGCAGGTATTAAGCTATCCTTAAGAAGGCATTTTAGTTTTGCTCTTGAAAACATTGGGAACCAAAGGTCTTGTTCTCGAAGCCACATTTGGTTCATAATGATTTCGGTTAGTCTCATGACAACGAAATGGTTCTGGAAATACCTGCATTTGATTCACGAAGTTAGCATCCATGTTCGATGCTCTTCTTGACTTTTAGAACATGCATGTTATGGAGACACATTGTGTTCCAAAAATCAAATGGCCTCCTATTGGATCACTAAAGAAAGTAATGTGCAAACATACAAAAATTACTCTGAAAATGATGTTCTTCCCTGAAAGTGAATGGCCATTTATTCCTCTTATAGAAATTTAGAAAAGCAAAATACAATATAATTATAAAATAGAATTTTATGGAAAGTCTGAGAGGAGAAGGAAGAAATAAGAGTGCCACGCCATGTGTGTATGTGTGTGTGTGTGTGTGTGTGTGTGTGTGTGTGAGAGAGAGAGAGAGAGAGAGAGAGAGAGAGCATATCTTGTCATGCTTGCATGGCTTTTGGTGTCTAATAGTTGTTTCGGCTGGTGCTCGACCATTGATCCCCAGGTTCAGATTCTGCCATTCTCTTTATCCTTCTTCCGCTGGCAATCAGTAAACTTTTTCTCACTCTCGGTGATGGTTTTACATGTCTGTTCCCCGTTTGCCTTTGCAGCTCGACCTTGACCTTTGTATCCGATTGGTGATTTTTCTGCATCTTCCTCTATCTCTCTGTCTTTTGCATTTGGAGATTATTTGCTGAAGATGAAGGAAGGGGTAGTCTAGGGTTTCTTTTCTTGTCCTTTACATTTTTTTGAGTGATTGTTGTGATTGGTATGTGTATTAAGCAATCTTGATCATCTATTTGGTTTGCATTCATCCATCTTGGTTGATGATTGCGGTGAATGTCCATGCCTCTGTGGTTATGATTGCTGCTGGTTTGAGTCATTGGTGCATAATGCGCTTTCTGGAGTTGATTTTTCTGATTGACGAGTTTGACTGTGACAGCTCACTAAGGTTAAGTTTTTTTTTTTTTTTTTTAGATTGTTTTGTTTCTTATGAGTTTTGAGACTTATGGATTGGTAAAGTTTCATGACATAATAGCCTTTTATTTGTTTCATATTTTTTGGTTTCTGGCCCAAGTTGTAGGTGCTGGTTACTGGTGATTAGTTTCATACCATATTGCAACTGTTGATAATAACCGAGTTGACAAAAACGTACATTGGAGCTGGACCATCTAAAATGTTGGGCAGGGGATTGATAAATACTTTTGTTGTAGACGATGGAGAAAAGAGATGGAATGAAAAAGAACGAAAGAGAGAGAGAGAGAGAGAGCAATCGTAATATTATTGCTAACCTTAATCTCTTATTTAAAGAGAAAATAGGGGTCGGCTGGAGTCTTTACACAAGAGTTACACATAAATATGTAAATGACTAAAGAAGACTCTAACTTTTAAATAATCAGAAAACTACCAAACTTAAACCTAAGCTTTCTAATTTCAACACTCACCCTCAAGCTGGAGCATAGATATCAATCATTCTCAGCTTGTCACAACATCTAGAAAAATCACCAATAAGAAGAGCTTTAGTAAACATATATGCTGCTTGATCTTCAGAAGCTACGTGAACAGTAGACACAACACCTTCTTGTATAAAGTCCCGAATATAATGACAATCCACCTCTATGTGCTTTGTTCTCTTATGAAATACTGAATTGTTTGCAATGTAAGTGACAACTTTATTATCACAGTACATTTTCATAGGAAGAGGAACATGAATACTCATATTTGTTAACATAGATTTAACCCACGTCATCTCAGTGGCCGTTTGAGCCATTGCTTTATATTCAGATTCTGCACTTGATCTAGAAACTACATTTTGTTTCTTGCTTCTCCATGATATGAGGTTGACCCCAACAAAGATACAGAAGCCTGTGGTGCATTTTCTGTCATCAACAGACCGTGCATTATCGGCATCACTGTAAGCAGCAATTTCTAGAGATTTACCTTTCTTGAAGAAGAGGCCTCTGCCCGGGGATGACTTTAGATATTGCAAAACCATCAACGCAGCATCCCAATGGATTTTCCTAGGCTTTTCCATAAACTGACTTAGTTTCCCAACAACAAAGCTAATGTCTGGTCTTGTCACAGTAACATACAAAAGTTTACCAATGAGAGACCTGTAGGATCGTTAATCCACTAGTTCTGATTGATTATCATGAAGATGAAGACGTGGATTCATAGGAAGATTAGCCGGTTTGGTTCCTAGCATCCTTGTATCCTGCAATAAGTCAAGTACACCTCTGACACAACACTACACCTTTTTTGTTATGTGCAACCTCAATCCCAAGGAAATATCGCAAGTGACCTAGATCCTTCGTGACAAAGTGCTTATGAAGAAAAGCCTTTGTAGCTGAGATTTCTTGATCACAATCACCTGTCAAGATAATGTCATCAACATATACTACCATAACAACTATACTTCTGGAGGTCTTCTTGATAAATAGAGAGTGATCCAAAGGAGATCGTTCAAATCCACACTGTGAAACAACCTCAGATAGTTTTTGGAACCACGCCCTGGGACTTTGTTTAAGTCCATAAATTGCCTTATTCAGACGACACACTTTACTACACTCCCCCTGTCGCTCGAATCCTGGGTGTTGCAGCATATATACGATCTCTTCAGGATCACCATAGAGAAAGACATTTTTCACATCAAGCTGATACATAGGCCAATCAGTGTGTACCGCAACAAAAATAATGAGACGAATAGTGCCTAACCTGGCCATAGGAGAGAACGTCTCAAAAAAGTCTACTCCGTATGTTTGAGTGTAACCCTTAGCCACTAATCGAGCCTTATATCGCTCTATTGACCCATCTGAATGATACTTGACTGTAAATACTCATTTCGAGCCAACAATTTTCAGGTGGATCAACCAATTCCCAGGTACCACGCTGTACGACAACATCCATCTCATCTTGCATAGCTTTCCGCCATTTACAGTCTAGTAATGCCTGTTGATGACCAGTTGGTATAGTATGGATTGGCATAGCTTTAAGAAATTGCTGTAAGTTGTCATCAAGATGGTCAATGGAAATAAAGTGAGAGATAAGATGCATAGTACATTGTCTCTTGCCTTTGCACAGGGCTATAGGTAAGTCCTGTGAAAGATCAACGTCAGGTATACTTACTTCAATGAAGCTCACATCGTGAGGAGAGTTTGATGGTCGACCATGTTTATCCCAACAACGATCCTTCAAGTGTCTCATCTTCCCACAATAGGTGCATTGGAACCTCCCACGACCACCAGTTCCACGACCTATACCTCTTCCTTTGGCACTGTAAGAGGTGCCCTGACCACGAACACCTCCCACAGCAAGAGCAGAAATTGGAGTCACACCAGCTGGTTGGGACAAGCTAATAGCAAGACGACTAAGTCTATTGTAAGCATCAGAGAGATCAGGAATTTCACTCCCTATGAGCATTTGATCCTTGGCAGCTGCATACTCAGGAGAGAGGCCAGTGAGAAACTTTGCAACCATGGTAGGTTCAAAGTGTGACTTATAACACGATTTGCATGGAGGGCGCAAGAATTTCAGCCTCTCATAGGTCGCTTTAACAGATGCAAAATACTGTGATAGATTTTGATTTCCCTGTCGAAGATTGTGCAACTTCTCTTCAACTTGAAGAATTTTACTTACATTTTTGTCTTGTGAATATGTTTGCCTAAGGAATTCCCACATCTCCTTAGCAGTAGTATAGTAAGTAATAGTAGAAGCAATCTGTGGTTGGACGCTATTCATAATCCAAGCCATAACAATGCTGTTGTCCTCTTCCCAGGTCATGTACTTCCCTGACTTGTCAGTAGGTTAATCCTCTTCAATTATGTGCCTCTTTCTATGTCCTTTTACTGACAACATAAAGGACCTAAACCACAATTCATAGTTGTGTCTATCTAACTTGGTAGTAGATCCATAGGAGAAGGGATTTCTAGCTCTTTTATGATCATTGCCACCCTCTAGTTTGTTAATTTCAGCCATAGCAGGAAATACTGTAATAGAATAGGAAGACCACAACAAAAAAAAAATCGTGCAGCAGGTTGAACACAAAAGAAAAACTAGCCAACTATTTTGAGACGTAGATAGCAGGAAGCAAACATGCACAGTAACGGTCAACAATTTTCAAACAAAGTCAGCAGATTTCAACGCTGCTTCATTGTATCCCACGCAGCACCACTGCCACACATCACTGCCACACATCACTACTGACACAGCACACGCAGAACCACTGCTATACTTCGCCAATTTCACAGCAATTATTATTCCAACATCGTCGAAGTGTGCATATATATTTTTTTTCACAGTCAGACGTAAGCAGGAATACCATAAGCTGTGCATAGTTTTAACGACAGCACAAAAAAAAAAACCCTATATGCAGGTAACTTCAGAACTTCCAACGTGAAATCAGACGTCACATGTGCTGCACTTCATTGCACGACTTCATCGACAAAGAAAAATTATGATACTTGCCTGCACGTCATTGGCTGCCCTCAGATTTTTTTTTTGTGAACAACATTGGCTGCATTCACACTGCTTGCACGACATTGGCTGCCTCCACACAACTTCAAAAAACCATTATCAATCTAGGGTTTTAAGAAACCCTAGATTGGGCTAAAGGATTTGTCCAAGTCGTGAGCAGACCTGCTCACAGAAATCTGCCCTAGAAAAACAGACTTGAGAGAGTATAGAAAGGAAGTCCCAATTAGATTGCGTAGGTCCCCAACCGTTCACTGCTCTGATACCATGTTGTAGACGATGGAGAAAAGAGATGGAATGAAAAAGAACGAGAGAGAGAGAGAGAGAGAGAGAGAGAGAGAGAGAGAGAGAGCAATCGTAATATTATTGCTAACCCAGTCTCTTATTTAAAGAGAGAATAGGGGTCAGCTGGAGTCTTTACACAAGAGTTACACATAAATATGTAAATGACTAAAGAAAACTCTAACTTTTAAATAATCAGAAAACTACCAAACTTAAACCTAAGCTTTCTAATTTCAACAACTTCCAAATTTAGTTTGCCAATTTCTAAACTCTTGTTCATACACTCCTTCAGGATTCCATGGTGTAATTGTAGTTTGAATATAGTGGATTAGAGTCTTGCTGTCATCCATGCACCTGTGTTGATTCTTCATCCGGTTTTTATTTTGAGGAAATCAATTTGAGGATGCTTGCTGATTGGCAATGAACCAACTTTAATGACTTGTTCAGTTGGAGTGTAGGATGTTTCCTTTTTCAAACTAATACTTTTGATCACGTTGTTAATGATTTTGCGTGCCTGCTGAATTGTTTAGGCATAAATAGCAGTCAATCTATGTTAATTTTGTTATTTTCTGTTCCCATCTAAAGTAAGAACTAGAGGCAGGCTAAACAACTACTGTTATTCTCTGGTTATTGTAGGTGATTTTTTTCTCTTGGTGTATTGGTGCTAGTGGACCTGTCTGCAATGGGTAGGAAAAAGCCAACTGCTGGAGCTGATGAAGAGGAGCCTCCAGTTAGGGTTGCCCCTGTTGGAAAGAAAAACAGGAAAAAGGACCGTGTGATTGATGATGATGAATATTCAGTCGCAACTGAACTTACAGATGATCAAGAGCAAGCATCGATGGCTGAAAAATCTGTGAATGAAAAGCATCAAGTTGGTCAGAAGATTAATGAATTCTCAGGCTCTGCTGATGATCTGGCCCTCTCTAATAGGAATCAGAAAGATAAGAAAGGCAAAAAGTTACCTATAGAGAATAACGAAGAAAAAGAAAGTGGGAAGAAGAAAGGAAAGAAGGGAAAAAAAGATTTTAAGGTCGATGATGACGAATTTGAGATTGGTGATTCTGTTAAAAGTGTGTCAATTCAAGGAGAAGAAACAGAGACTGAGATTAAGAAAGGAAAGAAGGGAAAAAAGGACTCTAAGGTTGATGACCATAAATTTGATATTGATGATTCTGTCAATAGTGTGCTAGTACAAGAAGAAGAGGCTGAGACTGGGAAGAAGAAAGGAAAAAAGGATTATAAGGCTGATGATAATGAATTTGATATTGGTGATTCCATTAAAAGTGAGTCAATGCAAGGAGAAGAAGAAAACTTTGACGTTTCATTTGCAGGAAAAAAGAAAAAAAAGTCAAAGGAGAAGGCATCAAAACTGGATGTATTTTCATTGCTGGCTTCATATGAAGGCGAGGATGCAGGTCTGCAGGAACCATCACTAGAAGAAAAGAGAGTGGAGGTTGATGATGAGTCAGATGGTATTGTTTTTACAGGAAAGAAAAAGAAGAAAGGATCTAAAGCTAAAGCTACTGAGGCTCTAGAGGTAACTGCAACAAGCACAACTTCTGATATTGAGTTTTCAAGTAGAGTTTTGGATGAAACCACAGCTTCATCAAAGTCAACAATTTCTGAATCAAGTGAAAAGCTTAATGCATCTACAGTTGAAGAAAAATCTATGGAAGAAGAAGATGATGAACCTACAATCATTTTCTCTGGAAAGAAGAAGTCTAAGTCCAAGAAAGGTAGCATGTTCTCTTCCACTGGTTTTGGTACAATTCCTGTAGAGGAGGAAGCTTCAGCGGCTGCTCAAGTTCCTGCAATTGATAATAAGGGAGAAGTCGAGTTTGGTAGCACAGCTGAGACACAGGGGAGCAATGATCAACCTGACTCCGGACTTACATCTAAAAAGCAAAAGAAGAAGAAGAAGAGTGGAAGAACGGCCCAAGAGGAGGAAGATCTTGAGAAAATTCTTGCTGAACTTGGAGAGGTACCACCATCTACGAAGCCTGCCCCAGCAGTCACGGAAGATGAATGCCTTACTCATGGCGCAGCTCCTTTAACAACTGGTTCAGGGGAGGTTGAAGCTAGCACTGGGCCTACAGTGACCATTGATGCTGAAGAGCCTGAAGAGTCTGCAGCTGCAAAAAAGAAAAAAAAGAAGAAAGAGAAGGAAAAGGAGAAAAAAGCAGCAGCAGCAGCTTCTGCAGCTGGGGCAGACGAACAAAAAGCCAAAATAGTAAAGGAAGAGGCGCAGGATATGAAGAGCAAAGTCTCAGATAAGAAGGTCCCCAAACATGTCAGAGAAATGCAGGAAAGGCTAGCAAGACTAAAAGAAGCTGAAGAGAAAAAGAAGCGGGAGGAAGAGGAAAGGTTGAGAAAAGAAGAAGAGGAAAGGCTTCGCCTTAAGGAGTTGGAAAGGCAAAAGGAGGAGGCTAAGCGTCTGAAGAAAGAGAGAGAAAAGGAAAAACTCCAGAAGAAAAAGCAGGAAGGTAAGCTCTTGACTGGAAAGCAAAAGGAAGAAGCACGTCGGCTGGCATTAATGAGAGAGCAGTTTCTATCTCAAAGTGGGCTTCCCACAGAGAATACTGGAGTCACAAAAAAACCAAGGTATGAGAAGAAGAAAAAACCTGTCTTTGCTCAAGTGAATGTCAGTCTGTCTGAAAAGGTTGTAGAAGTAGAGGAAGCTGTTGACGATCAGCATATTAAACCGGAGCAACTGGATGCTGATAAAATTGAAAATGAACCACCCGAAGGGGAAAATGTTGATGAGTTAGACAATGAGCCTGAGGAAGAAAATGATGCTGAGGAGGATGAAGATGAATGGGATGCAAAATGTTGGGATAAAGATGTTGTTCTACCTGGTAAAAGTGCATTTTCGGAGGAGGAGTCTGATCCCATGGTCAAGAAAGGCACAAAGCGTGTGATGGGCCCATCGGATTCAACATCTTCCAAGGTCATGATAGCGCATCCTTCTAGTACAAAAGATGGTGTATCATCTGCAGCTACATCAAAGGTGAATGTAGGTATTGAAAGAGGAGTTGAAAACCATGGTGAAGCTGTAGAAACCAATAAAAGAAAAGACACAGCAAAAACAAGAGAGAATCGGAAAGAAGAGGCGCTTGCCAAGAAGAGTTCTAGTGATCTACGTTCTCCAATCTGTTGCATCCTTGGTCATGTTGATACTGGTAAGACTAAGCTCCTTGATTGCATCCGCCGAACAAATGTTCAGGAGGGTGAGGCTGGAGGCATCACACAGCAGATTGGTGCAACATATTTTCCAATGGAGAACATAAGGGAGAGAACAAAAGAGTTAAAAGCTACTGCAGAATTGAGGGTACCTGGCCTATTGGTAATTGACACCCCAGGACATGAGTCCTTCACGAATTTGAGGTCACGTGGTTCAAGTTTATGTGACATTGCAATTCTGGTTATTGACATCATGCATGGCTTGGAACCACAAACAATTGAATCTCTCAATCTCTTAAAATTTCGTAAGACACCTTTTGTTGTTGCTTTGAATAAGGTATGAAGTATAAACCCACCTTTAAAGTGGATTTGATATCTCTGTTTAATGGTATTCTGTCAATATCTGTTCTCATATCTTGCTTTAAATGGAAAGGTGGACAGATTATATGGGTGGAAAAGCATCCCGAATGGGCCAATTCAGAAGGCCTTGAAACAGCAGTCCAAAGATGTGAATGTAGAATTTGAGACGAGGCTTTCTCAGGTAACCCCTTTTCATGTGCATTTTTTTCTCTGTTATTTTTGGAAGACTGATTCATGGTATGTGTTCGTTCCATCTGCTTATTATTTATCAGATTGTCACGCAACTGAAGGAGCAAGGTTTGAACTCTGAGTTGTACTACAAAAATAAAGAAGTGGCAAAATATGTCAGCATAGTGCCCACGAGTGCAATTAGGTAGGTAGCCACGATCCATAGTAAAAATTTATGCTCGTCTGCTTTTTTGCTTAAATTATTTTTGCAACTTTAAAGTAACTTGTGCTGAAAATATATAAGATTGAACCAGATACAAGGATAAAAAGTTTTTAGATAATCAGATTTTAAAGGAGTGCTCAGCCTGAATAGGTGGCATGTTTCTGGTGTTGCAGCGGTGAAGGCATTCCAGATCTTCTTATGTTGTTGGTTCAGTTGACACAGAAGAGAATGGAAGAAAGGCTCATGTTCATCAGTGAGATTGAGGTAATTCTGTTCTTCCTATGAGTCTGGGTACTGTATCACTCTCATTTTGGTTCCATGGTCAGGTCATGGTTGCAAAATATTTAATAGCAAAACTGAAAAACTGATTAAAAGTGTTTGTTATAAGTTGATTTCTTGTTTTTAGGCACCACGGTGTATGTAGCTTCCAATCCAGAATTTTTTCATTGTCCTGTACTGATTGCTTCTTTTTGTTACTCTATGTATCTGCCTTGCAGTGCACAGTCCTGGAGGTTAAGGTTATTGAAGGGTTGGGGACGACAATTGATGTTGTCTTGGTCAATGGTGTGCTTCATGAGGGAGATCAGATTGTTGTCTGTGGTATGCAGGTAAATTTTGGACTCAGTTCTCCTTGGTTTCAATGTCATTGGGGCATGATGGGTCAACCTCATACATGCGCTGTGTCATATCATCAGGGTCCTATTGTTACAAACATCCGAGCTTTGCTGACACCTCATCCAATGAAGGAGCTAAGAGTTAAGGTATACAGAAGTCTTTCGCTTGCTTTTTGTTTCTGTTGGGAGGTATTTGACAAAATCAATGAGCATAAATTTTTATTGGTGCTTTATCTACGTTAAGGATATGTTTGACAAAATTATGGCAGAGGGAGATACCGGCAGGCAAGGAGGCTTGAAGAAAGTCTATTTTATCCAAAAGTCCAATAGGATTAAGTCCCTTCAAAATTTAGCATTATCATTTATTGTGTGATACACCATATCAAATCCTTCCAGTTCCAATTTTATTCAGACATGTGATGAGCTAGCTAACATTTGTTTTGTTTATTCTTTTAACACTAGTTCAGTACTGTGACCAGATATACATATCTAAGGTGTTTGGTGGATATTATACATTGACTCTTTGAGCTTAGGACTTCCTTGTAAGGATACCCCATCTGCTTCTCACACCAGCAGGAGTTTGTCACTGAAGAGTTTTGTTCTGCTGCGATTGCTGTGGTGCTTTGAGATTATCAAAAGTTTCGACAGACCATTTTTTTTCATTTTTATTGTCTTGGTTTAATTGGACATGAGTCCATCAAAAGAATCCCTGTAGCTTGGAATTTCCCTTGTTTTATTTGCTTGAGGCTTGAGGTGCTCTAGTAAAAATTTCTTCACCTCTTACCCTTTAAAATTGAACTCTTATATGTTTTAGCTGATGGTATGCTGCTGAAGATATTCTGATATAATATTCCACATGGACAAGAAATGCTCTGTGAAGGTTGAGGGATGTGATTATTTTCTTTCTTATCATAAAGGCAAATAGTCGAGCAGCTCGCTTCAGCCTTAATAAGCATTCCTTGTTTTTGTAACCATTCAGCTCATGTTAGTCTTAACAGTCTCACGTTACTGAGGCTTTCTCTTTTTAGTATTGAGATATGAGACCTAATGCGAATGTCACCTATGGGGATCCTGCAATTCTGTGTTATCTTGGTTTCTGTTGTGGGTCCTTCTGGACATGATTCAAATAGTAGACATTTTATGTTAGTTGTCACTGTATTGATGGAATATGGATGACTCCTGTTTGATATGAGCTTGGGCTTACTTTTCCAAAGCTCAGTCAAGATTGGGCTTGAATTTTGAACCAAGATATTCCTAGGTTGGCTGCTAACTAGCCTGTGGTGTCTATCCTTTGTGAAAGCCAAATAGTGGACAATGACTTTGACCATGATAGAATTTCATGGCTGGAATAAGTAATTTAAGACATGAGGTCATTTTTCAAAGTTGTGTAGTGATAACAAGGGGCAATATATATTGCTAATAATCTATGTCACATAGGTACGGGCAATGTTATCACTGCCGTATCGTATCGTGTATCGGTCGGGCCGACCTATACGTCGTATCGTAACGTATCGTAAATGTATCGTAACGTATCGTAAAATTATTTTTTTAATTTGTAAAAAATATTAAAAATTTATAAAAAATAGAAAAAAAATCAGAAAAATTCTAAAAAAATCCGAAAAAACTAGTAAAAATCAGAAAAATTCAAGAAAAACGTATTTAAAGGAACATTCATCATTCATGTATATGAAGTAAGACCTGTGAGCTATGCATATGAACAAGACATTCCAAAATAAGAAATCAAACATTCAAAAAAACAAAATAACATACTAAACAACCTAAGAGTATTCAATTACATCACAATTCATAAGTTCAGAAGTCAAAACTCAGAACATATTGACATAGTTTTCAAAACTCAAAACAAAAAGCATCGTCAATCGTCATTTGCATCATCATCTTCATTCTTCATCATCATCTTCACTTCCTTCATTAACTTCTTCTTCTATCCCCTCTGTTGCAAATGGAATGTCACCAACATTCCATTGCTCCCCCCCAGCCTCTCCTTCTTCAACAATCTCTACTGCTCCTTCAACATTCAAAAAATCAAGATCGTCCTCATCAAGTATTGCAGCTGGTTCTTCTTCAACCCAAGAATCTAATATATCAAAATGGTCAATGAAGATAGGATCATATTGATTGTGATGCTTCCTCGTAGATGTTGTTTCTAGTTGCCTAACAAGAGAAAAAATTAACAAATTGTTAGAGATTAAAATATATATTAGAATTTGATATTCTTGTATAACAAAACAAATGTTTACCTTTGTCTCAACTTCATATTATAACGAACATAAACAAGGTCATTCAACCTTTTATGTTCCAGCCTATTCCTCTTCTTACTATGGATGTGCTGAAATACACTCCAATTTCTTTCACATCCAGTTGCACTACATGTTTGACTGAGGATTCTAATTGCAAGCTTCCTTAATTCTGGGCAATCAGGCCCAAACCTTTCCCACCACAAATCTAATAACAGATGGAAAGTAAAAATGTTGTCAGAAATAAATATATGAGAAGGTAGAATAAAAGCTAAACAACAAAAAGTATAAAGTTTCTTTTTCTAATACCTGGACGCATAGTTGTCCTGCATCGAACTGCTGTGTCTCTCGCCATGGTACCAGAAGCCGTATCATATTTGTTGATCGACATATGGATAGCGTCTTGTTCTTTACTATCACTTACTAATACATCAATGCAATCCAACATGTCATACTCGACCTCTCTGTCCTTCTTAAAAGTGGGAAGATATCTAATAGCAGGATTTAGGTAGTAGGCTGCTGCATGAAGTGGGCGATGAAGTTGTCCAGACCACCTTTCATCTATAATCTTCCATATAGGCATGTACTTCTTTTTTCCCTTCATATTATCTCTAATGGCCTCCTTGGCTCTATCCATAGACTCGTATAAATATCCAATAGAAGGTCTATCTTCACTATCAACTAATCTGAGGACTTTCACTAGAGGTACACAAATCTTCAATAAGTGCACACATGATTCCCAAAAGTCAACATCGAAGATGGTATCCACAACTGTCGTAGCCTTTCTTTTATAGGCATGTGGATATGCAGCCCAATCATCACTTGAAAACATCTGCCTGAGAGAAGATCTTTGCTTGACTATACCCTGCACAGTCAAAACATTTGTAGCAAACCGTGTTTGTGCAGGTCGAATCAATTCAGCCCCATTTGTGAATTTCCTCATCAAATTCAAGACATAAGCATGATTGTAAATAAACTTTGTGATTTCTTGGCATCTGTGAACTGTCAACTTCATATCATCCCTTTCACCAAGATCCTGAAGCATAAGATTTACACAGTGAGCAGCACATGGACTCCAATAAAATGTCCCATATCGTGTTGCTAACATTTCACCTGCAGCTTTATAATTTGTTGCATTATCAGTGATAAATTGTACGACATTTTCAGGCCCAACTTCTTCTATAACTTTATCAAAAATCCCAAACAACACATCAGCAGTCTTCGGAGTATTAGACAAATCAACAGATTTTAAGAACATAGTACCAAGAGGGCAATATACAAGGAAGTTTACCAATGTTCTGTTCTTGATGTCTGTCCACCCATCTGCCATTACACTGCATCCTGTAGCTTTCCAACTCAATTTTAGTTCATCACAATATGTCTTCACATCTCTAACTATATTGTTGAGAATTTTACCTCGCAATTTATGAAAAGAGGGCATTTTATACCCTCGCCCTACACTAGCAATCGCATCTGCTATAGACTGATAATGATAAGAGTTTGCTGCATTGAAGGGAATGGATGCATCATAGAACCACCTTCCTATGGTTTCATCTGCTGCTTCAATAATATCCTTTGATTGCATGGCTATACGAATCTCAGGCTGAGCACCAGCAGCAGTATAATTGGGAAAAAAATTCTTGATCGAACCAGACATATTGCTCGACTTCATAGTAGGTACTCTACCACCACCAGTACGACCCTGACTTCTGCCACGTCCTCGTGAAACTGAACTTATACTTGCACCTCTTCTTTTTCTGGTTGCAGTTGCAGAAGAACCACCTTCATGCATGATGCCTTTCCCTTTAGTTGTTCCCAAACTGACACCAACATCTTCTTGTTCAAGTTGAACATATTCACCTTCACTTTCTTTTCCTTCATGTGGGTCCCCATATCCTTCCTCCGCATCTTCCATGTCCTTTTCAATCCTACTTGCTTTCACTGCATCAAGAAGCTGCTGACACTGGTGCTTTACATACGCTGGCAATGGGATCTCTTGGGAGCCATTGCAAGCAGCCACATCGCTGTGTGTACCAGCTATATGGTGTTTAAAGCGAGAAATCCCTCCTGATATGATTTGCTTACAATAATTGCACTTAACTCTTAATCTATCTTTGGGATTCACCCTTGTACACCACTGCCATGCAGGATCCGACATTATATCTTCACAAAACAAGTAAAAACGTACAAATAAATGTAGGAAATAAGAGAAATGAACGATTCAACGGCAAAAATGAGTTATTTCTTACCTTCTTGGTGTTAAAAACCAAAAAACCCTCTTTCTCCAAGCTTCCCACCGTCTCAAGACTCCCCACAACGAGAAATGAAGCTTCTTCACCGGCAAATCTTGATGCAATGGAGAAAATCTGTCCCTCCCACGTCTCTCGTAGCGTTGAGAAACAAGAAGAGAGAGAGAGAGGAGCGTCGGTTTGAGAATAAGAAGCAAAAAGGGGCCCGACGGCCCCTTTTTTAATTTTACTCCCGTATCGTGCGATACGGGGGTGTATCGCACGTATCGTGCGATACACCCACCGTATCGTACGATACGTGCGATACGCGTATGATACGTACGCGTATCGTATTTACTAAGTGTACCGTATCGAAAACTATGATACGGACGATACGTATCGTACGATACGCGTCCGTATCGTACGATACGGATAACATTGGGTACGGGTAACGGGTGCCGGTGCGGGTACGGGTACGGGTACAGATCATTTTCAAAAAACTTAGGTGCGGGGGTACGGCTTTACACGCACAACACACACACACACACACACACACACACACACACATATATATATATATATGTCAAAAAAATTCAAACAGAATAACATATTCACACATATATATATCAAAAAATTACAAACAAAATAACATATTCATAAATCATGATCCAAAACACAGTATGGAAGTTCCAACTTGCAGATTTTCACTCAGGCCTTCTCTTCAGCAATGCTTTATTTTCTTTTAAGTGTACTTTTGGTTGTAACACTTTAAGTTTGAGAGCGGGTGTTAAAAATTGTGTAATGAATGTGTATGTGCGTGTGTGTGTATGTGTAGATATAAAACGGGAATTCCCACTTTGGGACTAGTTTTTCCAACCTTTTTTCTCTCCCTTGCTTTTTCTCTGTCCCTCTTTTCATATTTCCTTTTGCACCTCTCTGCCTTATGATTGGTGGATTGTGGAATATATATGGCATATATATAATATGCTTTGTTAGTGTGTATAGCGAGCAAATATGTTTGCAACCACATGGGTACTGCTGTAAAGGCAGCGTACCCGTACCGGCCAGGTACGACACTGGCGCTGGTACTGGTACTGTCCTGGGTACCTCTTGGGCACTGGTCAAACAGTACCGGGTACGGTCAACGTACCCAGGACTGTATCCGTTCAATTTAAAACTCGATCAAAGTTGACCAAGTCCTTTCTTATCCAAAATTTATGATTTCAGTTTTGTTCTTTACACCATTTACACTCAGGAAACACATACAAAGTTGTGTTTTCATATTTTTTTCAATAGTTTCTTCTTTAAAAACTATAAATTTTGAATCATGAATGCGCTATTTTGTTTGAATTCTTATTTTATGTTATATCTATATATATATATATATATATATATATATATATATATATATATATATATATATATATATATATATATATACAGACGTACCCCCGTACCCAAGTTTTTTGAAAATAGTCCGAACCAGTACCCGTACCAGCACTCGTACCGGCAACCGTACCCGTACCTATGTGACATAGTATATATATATATATATATATATATATATATATATATCTAAAATATTTGTCTATGTATGTATGTATTTTGTTAGTATGTGCATATATTGTAAATATATTTTTATATAGGTTAAATATGTAATTTTTTATTTTATATTCTGTATTTTTTCCTTTTCTGTTCTTATATTTATTGACTAGATTCTGGTCATTTTTAGCCTTTTACCAGGATTGACCTAGTTGTTGGCACCAATGGCTAGCTCAATGTGTTCTTCATCTGCATGTATTTAAAACCTCACCTTCTTGGCTATGCTTCTCTAAGCACTTCGCTGTAAATAAGGACTTACTTTTTTATGTTGTTAATGCCAAAGTGTGTAACTCTCTAGTATCTTGGTTGTGGTTTTGTGCATATATAGCTTTAGTAATTTCCTTGCATCTCTTGTGAGTTAAGTCTCTTTTGACTTTATTATTAAGATTGGGTCTCGTTTAACAGATACAACTTGCATGCTACTATGTAGACACACACATGGACATATATACTGTTGGTTTACCATTAGGAAGCTTGTGACGTTCTATACAGCAGAAAAATTCTTTCAGAATAATGTGGAAGCAGGGTAATATTGCTTAGAAATGATGAAATAGTGATGAAGGTCAAGAGTTTGATTGGAATCAAAGATAGATGGGCCATAGAATGAGTAGGAAAAGGGCAGCAAAAATTTGCTTAATAATCATTAACCACCTTTTCAGGAAAAGGGCAGCAAAGGTTTGCTTAATAATCATTAACCACCTTTTCATGAAAAGGGCAGCAAAGGTTTGAATTATAAGATTCCAGGTTTTGAAGATCAAAATGAATACATGAAGGATTGCCTCATAAAAGACTTGCTTCAAAAGATTGACATGACTTAGCTCATAACATGCTTGGTATTAGAGAAAATGTCAGTTGTATATGCTTTTCTCAAGTTAGTTTAAGATCTCATTCAAAATCAACAATCATTAGAGGCCCGACTTACTCCCTGTTTCTCATCTTGCCTTATCCAAGCACACGATATGCTGACATATGTGCTGGGTGCTAATATTTGCTGCTTGATACTAGTATCTGGAGAATTTGTCATGTTGTGGATAATCAAGTTTAGTGATGCTATACAATATATTGACACGTGGTCGATTTTAAATATTTGGTGGAGATACTAATGGTTTTTATGCCAGTGTAAAATCAAGTCCAGAAATGCCATAACATACAATCGTGGAAAGGCTCATAGTTACTTATTTAGGTACGGTGGTGTAAAATCAAGTGAGTTTAGGGAGTCTTGTAAACTCCAATTGGGGCGTCTGTTGCTGGTGACCTGACATAGTGAAGCTGTTAACTGTAGCCTAAGCGAGTTACAATCATGGAAATACTGTGTCAGGCTGAGTTTAAAAATTGACCTATGAAGGTGATCAACAGTAAAAATCAGGTTGTCTGGTCAATTATGGTCATTGTTCATTTTGCACCTTGCGGTTGTTGGAGGTAAATTTTTTCGCCCATTCCATGTTGTAAGTTTGTCACAACGGAAGTATGTTACAGGGTGTCGATAAACACACATAAAACTGAAAATATCATCTCTTTCTGTTGTCATTGTTGTATGTTGAGGCAAACATTAAATGTTTCACCTGTAAATTTATGGTGATTGATTGATATAGAGAGGAGGATTAGAGTTTAGTACCTCTATTACTAAGTGCCTACTTGGATGTTCATGGTTAACTTTGAGAATTTCATCCAAGTTTACCTTGAGAATTTCTTCTCAAATCTTTTGGTTTACTCTCTGAATGCAGGATGATGTTCTACACAATTGGCTTTCTTACTACAATCTGCTTTCTACTATGTCATACAACCTCCCTTTGTTTGCGTTTGCTTAATCAATTGATGTCAATTTTTTATCCTTAAAAGAAATTTTAGGCACATAGCAGTCCACTGAATTGGCCGATATTGCAATATTTATCTCTGCTTTGTTCTATTCTCTTGGGGTATTTAGTTGCGCTGTTTGTAGCACATGAAAAGTAGATTTGTTATTGGCACACAGAAAAAGTATTAATGTTGTATGTGTATGTATGTGGACACATTTAAGAATATATAATGCTCTACTTGTGGAACTAGAAGTCTAAAAGTATGTCAGTGATATATATATATATATATATATATATATATATATATATATATATATATATATATATAACAGAAAGTCATGATATGATTATGGGATAGCATGCTTTTGATCTTGAATGTTGATCGCGTGTTGGCTAGATCATATAATGGCTTATGTGGGTTGTGTGAAATCCAAATTTAGATGGTCCACCAAAATATTGTTCTCAGTGCTACATGTCTATGATATCAGCTCAATCCGTAAAAGTTACCCATGTCACATGGTCCTCTTGTGTCTTAAATGCTGTGGCTACTTGTATCTCCTTTTCACATTTTCACTTCTGTCTGGTCAAAGTTGGAATCTTGGTTTTATCTTTTTGATGTCAAACACAGTTAGGCAATGTGAATGGCCAAAGAAAGCCGTGTCACAAGTAACATGATCACAAATTTCAAATGCTTATCAGTTATTATTTTAGAAAACAATTTTGATGTACTCTAAATTTTATCTTTTATTATTTCCAAAATGGATAAGAAAAACATAAAAGAAAGAAGGGAAAGCAAAGGCTAAAGAGTTTATTTTTTTAATTTATTTGCTTTTGAACTTCAGGGAACATATCAACACCATAAAGAGCTCAAAGCTGCACAGGGCATCAAGATTACTGCACAGGTGATCTCCATTTCATTTTCCTGTTCATAGTTGTATTGGAACCATACAATCTGAAACAATTTTGCTACCTGATCCTGCTAAAATATGTGTGTTGTACATTCTTCTATTCCAGGGCCTTGAACATGCGATTGCAGGTACCCAGTTATATGTTGTAGGGCCTGATGATGATTTGGAAGAAATAAAAGAGGAAGCAATGTCAGATATGGAGACTATCATGAAAAGGATTGACAAAAGCGGTGAAGGTGTGTGTGTGCAAGCATCTACTCTTGGCTCACTTGAAGCTCTGTTGGAGTTTCTAAAGAGTGTTAAGATACCAGTTAGTGGTGTAAATATTGGTCCGGTACACAAAAAGGATGTTATGAGAGCCAGTGTTATGCTTGAAAGGAAAAAGAAGGAGTATGCAATTATCTTGGCATTTGATGTGAAAGTAACACCAGAGGCAAAGGAGCTAGCAGATGAGGCTGGTGTGAAGATATTTATGGCAGATATTATCTATCACCTGTTTGACCAGTTCACAGCATATATCAATAATCTTAAAGAAGAGAGGAAGAAAGAGGCAGCTGATGAGGCAGTTTTTCCTTGTGTTCTTAAGATTGTTCCCAATTGTGTCTTTAACTCGAAGGATCCAATTGTGCTGGGAGTTGATATTCTTGAAGGAATTCTGAAGGTTTGCTTTCTTCATTTTCTAACAAATTTCTCCTCTATTTTATAACTAGTTTTTAATATCGTGTGCTTTCAACTCATTTTGCTATTATGGACTCTTACGAGAATGATCATGTACATTCTTAAAACGTCAACAAAAATATAGATAAAAAAATTGGAAAGTAGAAGTTTAGGTGATGGTCTGCTGTAAGAGCAACATTTTGGAACAATTCCTTATAGCAACTTTATTAATGTGCGATCAATCCGGTGGTTGATAGCTATGTCCATGCTCTGCATTCAGGTTGGGACTCCAATTTGTATACCTTCGAGAGACTTTATTACTATTGGAAGAATTGCGTCTATTGAGGACAATCACAAGGATGTTGAAACTGCCAAGAAAGGCCAGAAGGTGGCTGTGAAGGTAAAATGTAGCATTGCAGATGCGCTAAATATGATTTGGTATCTCAGTTCAGTTTTCATTTCCTTTTTTTATTTGTTTGACCATTTTTATGCTATGCTTTTTACATGCAGATTGTTGGTAGTAATCCAGAAGAATCACAGAAGATGTTTGGTAGGCATTTTTCAATCGAGGATGAACTTGTTAGTCAGATCTCAAGGAGGTCCATTGATGTGCTGAAAGAGAACTATAGGGTACAATTTCTTGTCAATGCAAATATTTTTCTCTTACTGTTTTATTTTTATGCCATTTTTTACAATCACTATATTATGATATTCTATATATGCTATGAAAACACCAAAGAATGCTGGCTATATATTGTTACCGGTGACAGTATAGCAATTATTTAGAATATAATTGTATCTTGTTGCAAGGGATGATGAAAACAATAGTATTTGTGAAGCTCCTTTGAATGTCACCGGGAAGAGAAGCATTTTGTCAACGCCTCATCTCTAATAAAGCTCTGCATTCTTTACCTGATATCAGAATGCTGTCTTTTGAAATAGTGTCTACACAACCATTGAATCAAAACTTTGAGATTAGGAAGCAATCTGGAGTTAACTAACAATCAGATATTTGAGATGCTTATTGCTTCACAAACCTGCTATGTCCGGGAACCCAGATTACTTTATGGTGCCTTCTCTCATCTCTGATTTGTTGAATCATGTGAAAGATGAGATTGGTTCAACTGAATATGATAGCTCAAAGTTCGAAAATTATACTTCATTGTAGCATTACTATTAACTCTATTTGGTTACTCAGAGACCTTAAGAGACCTGTGACATTGACTTGGCAAATCTACAACAGATCAATTTCCAGTACCATTTAACCATGTTGGAAGTGCTTGTTGATTGATTTGGAATGGAAACTGAAGGGCTTAAGTAGGGCTGCACAACGAGTCGAGCCAACTCGGGCTCGACTCGAACTCGCTCGAGTAAACTCGACTCGAGCTCGACTCGTTTTTTATATGAGTCAAGCTCGAGCTTAAATATAAACTCGAGTATGTTAACGAGCCGAGTTTGAGTTAGTCAAACTCAACTCGATTAAACTCGACTCGGCTCGACTTTAATTTTTCTTTTAAGTTTTCCCACTTTCTTTTGTTTTGCATTTTTAAATTTTTCCTCCTTTTTCACGCTTCCTCTTTTCCTCATTATTAAATCTCATCTCATCATTACTCTTTTCAACCACTCTTTCCATTTCCCTCTCGTTTTTCTTTTCCCTCTCATTTTTTTCCCTTTCCTTTTTTTCTTTTCTCTCCCACACCTTTTCTCCCGCCGCCTTTAATCACTGCTCATGTCAGGTGCCAATGCCATTATCGATGACACCACCGTAGGCAGCTTTTTTGCCTTGTGAAAGAGCTGTGAGCACTGTTTATGGCAGGTGCTGGCAGGTGTTATTACCGAGGACACCACCACAAGGAACTGCGCGCGTGAGAAAGAAATAAATCAGTTTACTCGAGCCGCTCGAGTCGAGCTCGAGCTTGGAAACAGTTTCTCGAGTCGAGTCGAGTTAAAGTCATGAAACTCGTGTCGAGCTCGAGCTGGCCGAACTCGAGCTCGACTCGGTTCGTGTGCAGCCCTAGGCTTAAGGTTTAACGTATTTGTATATTATAGAACATTTGACATGTACAAATGTTAGAAATCAAAGTACTACAACAGTGAAAATGATCCTGAAATGCCTAAACGTTGGAAAATGTAGAAAGTTGATGAAATAAAAAACAGAAACAATAAAATGATGATATACCATGCTCAAAGACATTGCCATAATCCACCACAATGTGAGTAGCACTTTATGTGCTGGATATCCTCAGCAATTACTTCATTTCAAACTCTTGTCACGGACCAGGCAATGAACTGGTATTCAGCCCTCCAATGGATGGAGGGATGGGTCTGTGGTTTGGGGGTTTGTCAATGTTCATTCCGAGACCTTTTTGGTCGGAGTCTTGGAGATGGCAATTCTGCATGTGATTTCTTGCTCTCCTACGTGTCCTGGCTTGTACATGCTTTCATTCTTGTATCTGTTTGCTTTAGTTTTGACTATTATGGTATGTCATTACGTCCGTATTTGGATGCAATATGCAGGAAGATTTGACTAACGATGAATGGAGGCTGGTGGTAAGATTGAAAACTCTCTTCAAAATACAATGATATGTAAATGATGAAATCAGTCCTACTGGAAATAGTGAAAGCTGTGCATGCACCAATCACGTCAAGCCTAATTTCAGGATGCACCTGTTGAGAAATGCAGGTAAGGGAGTATTTTTCTCTTTGTTTTAATATTTGATTAGTCTCTACTGTATTGCAAGCAAGAAAGATGGTTAATGTACGTGCTTAATAACTTTGGATCTGTTAAGCAATGATTATAATCTCCAACTGTTATTCCTCGCCTTTCAATGATGTGGTTTGGTAAAAAAGAATAGAAAATTTCTATTTTATCCTTAAACTATGTTTTGGCAAGTGTCTCACTATGTATTCCTGTTTGAACATGGTTGTGCACATGGACTTATGAGATGTTTGTTGCACTCTCATTGTCGATGCTGCTTCGGGCATGAATTTGGTTGAAGAAAGTGTGGTTAAAAGGCCATTTCTTTTCACTTATTTGAGTTCTTATTCTTATTTGTTTTGACTGCTCTTGTGATAAAATTCTGATGAAAATGTGTTTGTTCCATTTGCAGGAACCAGAAGATTCTCCTGTTCCGGGAGTTTTGCCCATTTGATTTCTTTTCTTCTCTTCCTTCCACATAATGCCCCCCCTTTCTTGAGGGTGCCGTCTCTGTCTTTGGTTTTTCTTTGGGAGCCACCTTGAGTATTGTAACGTTCCATTTTTGAGTTCCATTTTTTGTGTATGGGAAAATAAACTTACAGTTTCAAAAATAGTCTCGTTTTGTTCGGTGATGAAGCAATTTTGTATTTCTTGACATGGTTTGTAAAAGTTAGTTTTGTATCATCCTTGAACCTTCAATACGGCAGGTTAAATCGGCAGTGCTAGTTATCTCTCTCAAATTGGTGTCTTTGTCTTTGAAGTGAAGAGCTTGCTTGGAGGTAGGTCTCCTACCTTTATTTCAACAAAATGGTTGCTTGGAGGTAGGTCTCCTACCTTTATTTCAACAAAATGGTTATATAAAAGGGAAGGCTAAAGACAGACCATAACAATACTTACAAAGGATTAACCCAACCTTTCACCAAAAAAATTGTTATAGAACATAGCCTACAAGCCATGTATTTACATATTCAAGTCAGCAAAATAGTCATGAAGATCATATTCAAGTCAGCAAAATAGTCATGAAGATCATTGGCATGATCTATAATCAGTCGTCTTATGTCTTTATAGCAACACTTTATTTTGTAGAAATTTTCACTTGAAATTGATTGAAACACCTTCTCCAGTGTATGCAGTCGCCTTTCAATCTCTCTTTAATTTTTCTCACTCAATGTTTGATAGGGGAAATGATGACATAGTCACTACCATATTCTTTATGGAATATGAGAATGTGCTCCAAGACTTTCATTTTTTTCCATGAATTTTTTCATGATCTTTGACAATCACTATACAACTTCTGATGCTCATTATCCACTTAACTAAAGCCTGCTATTTTCGGTCCATGCTTGGTATAATGAGTTCTAACAATATTAATTAACCATCCATTTCTATCTGAATTGATGTCTCAGTATTTTTCATTCAAATTCTCATTTTAATTTTTGTAACTATCCATGTAGCTCCTTCAACCCTCTCTTGCAACCTACATCCTTGAGGTTCAAAATTGTCATGGAAACATTTGTTCCTAAGGCGCCATATATTCCAGTAAACAATTAAGGACATCCTCCAGCACTGACGCCTCCACTTCCTTGAGATCCTTGCTTGCAACCAACTCTTAAACTCATTTACAATTCACTTTGCGAAAATAGCAACCAACTCTTAAACTCATTTACAATCTCACTTTGCGAAAATTTAACTATCCCAAACTTTGCAGCAAGAGACCTCCAAACCTTTTTTGCTAACTTACATTTTATCAAGACATAAGCATTCGTCTCCTCAACACATCGGCAGAAGTAACAACGATTTGCTAGCTGAATCCCAACCTTATAGATTCTATCAAGGGTGGGTAGTCTGCCTTCACAAGTGATGTATGAATGCTAGCAACTCTTGGGTGGGGCTTGGCTAGTCCAAATCTTCTTCCACCACCATTCTCTAGTACCCTAGACTCTACAATTCTTAGAATCTCGTGTACCTTGAAGCTCTCCTTACCACCATCACTCCAAACCAAAGTATCATCAGCATCACGCAACTTAATGTTAGCAATGGATACTCCAAGATGCGTAACAATAGCAAGGGACAGACTTTCCTGGTTTACAAAGTCTTGGTTTACACAAATTTGCTCTTGAATACCGATTTTAACATCACTTCAAATCATCACGCATCCATTCCAATCAATTTTGCTTTGGAATTGGTGTCTTTGCTTCTCATAAAATCTAAAGGAGGAACAATTGAGTTTGGAATCCGTGATAAGGTCAGAGCTGCTGTTGTTTGCTGGCTTTGGGAGTCAAATACCTCCAGCCACTTTTGCCTGCCGTAGAAAAATGCAGTGTTAAGTAATTGTTTTGCGGTGCAATGCTTGCCGTAGATACTGCAACTATGACCATGGAAGATTTGACCAAATTATAAAAAAGATGCATATGCTTCTCTTATGTTCATATCTTTATGCAGATTAATTGAGTCCGATATTGTCCAAGTTCTTTGGTATTTTTTTTTTCATTGGATCGAATCAATATATAATTGTAAGAAGACTGCCTTTCTTGATTATTAAGTCTTTCATTAATCTATTTTTGGAAATCATATATAATTATAGGGACTGCCTTTCATGATTATTAATTCTTTCATTAATCTCTTTTTTTGTAATCTTAAATATTTCTTTGCATGTTTATTTACTTTAGGGATCGTGCGAGTTTCGCCTGGACAAATTATCCAAGAGCAAACCAATTCATTGGCACGTCTCCTTAATCTCCTTTTTGAAATTTTAGATATATTATGCATAGTCGTTTATTTGCAATCGCACATTCCTAAATGGAAAGGAACGCTACTTCTTTCTCCTTGCCACCTAGGCAATTGCACGTGTGCTTGCCCTTGCATAGTTTTCCTGAAATTATGTCGCATGTATCGGAATCCACGTAATAGATCGTGGTGGTACACAGGCACAGGAATTAACTAATCGAAGACATGGTGGAAATGTCATTGTACAAATGTAAGTTTAGAAAATTACACGGTGAATACGACCAATTCTCAAGTACTCTCAAGTAGCAGTCTCCATGCATGCGACTAGCAAATGAGCATATTTTTTAAATCACATTTTGACAAATAAACTTAAATTTCATCTATTAAAGGCATCTCCATTCCCAAAACCTAGAAGCGTCGCTCATGATTCATCACTCTACAACTTAACAGGGTAAGATATCTGACCACAATCTCCTGGTTGAATAATGAAACAGGATGTGCAAAGTATCAACTCTTAGAGAGCCATAAAAGTACGCTACTAAAGAACATTCATATGCACTTTTGTTTAGCGTATTCCAGCTTGAACAATCTGACATGATCTCTAGCCACTGGAAAGCATACATCTGAGCAGATCGATGCTAACCAAATGGACAACACTGAGCTTAAGACAACAAGTGGCGTTGCTTTCATTTAATTCAATCATAAGACAATGATAATATATTTTTTTATTTTTACAATCAAAACTTATACAGTTAGTGGCAGCCTCAGCCTATACATTTATATTGGTATCATTTTGTAGCTGATTCCGTCAAGTCACAGAATTTATCTCAGAAAACTAATATCATCCCATTATGTTGGATGACTGTCAGTCACCTTCCACAAATTACTATCAACCATCTGGTCTGAATCTTATTGGGTTATAAGTCCACCTATAACAGTAAGAGGCTGGCAGGAGATCCATAAAATAACTTCACTTTACAGTAATATGCATAATTAGCTATTGGAATCAAACTGAGGGCTTAACTCCATATACTGCAGCCCAGCCCAGAAGTTATAAAACTGCCATGTACTTCAAAAACATGCGGACAGGGCCAGCGGCTCATTATATTCACCAATTGGAAAAACCCATTCCAACCAGATACTAAAATTAACAGCTGCCTGAATTAGTGAAAAGATCTTGATGAAAGAGGTCGCAATGTGTTACCCAACTTAACTGCAGCAGCTGCCCATTAGATACTCTTGAGTTTGAAATGCAGCACGGAAGCTGCAAAATGTCAACAAACTGCAATCCGTTGCCATAAAACATGCTCTGGACACTATGTCAATCAAACCCCAAGATCAAATGAAGGAGAGCAAAGGACATCTAGGTCATGTCCTTCCTTTCTGTTCAAAGATGTTTCCAGTTTTGCAGATTGCTGTAATGTTAACTCAGATTTACGTTGCAGCATTTCCGCAGCTGTTGCCTCTATCTCATCAAGATCAAGGCCCTCATAGAATTGATCATCAAAAACTGTGTCATTCTCATGCTCAGGGCATTTTTCTTCACAACGAGAAGTAACAGGTCCATTTCCTTCAACACAAATATCTGCTGCATGAAGAGAAGGGACTGATTGATAATCCAATTTTCTTTTCCTCATATCTATCTTCCCTTCTGTTTGCTTCCTCACAGCTATCCGTACCTCACTTGCCAGTGCATTTACTGATGTTATCCCTTCTTCCAGCTCACAAGGATCCCTGTTGCTGCTGTTTGACTGGTTTATTGACCTCCCACTTACTACTGAAGACTTTTCAAAACTATCTGTACCTAGTGAATGACCTTCACTAATAGTAACTATGGGGGAAGAACCATTGAAATTTAGGTGGCATTCTAATGGTGATTGTGAGAGAAGAGATCGCCTGCTATCAGAAAGTCAGTTTAGTACAATATGAACATAAAAAATCCAGTCTGAAAGCTAAATAAGAAGCCCTTATAGTATGAAATGATAAAGCTACATAATATTGCTCATCAGAAACAAGGCTTTCAGAACCCAAAATCAATAACAAAGTTAGGTATCTCCCACCTCTCATTTCAATGAACAAAAGTATAGTGGTCTAATGGTAAACAGAATGAAGGGATGCAATTTTGTTCCCATATGCATTAATGTGTGAACAACACACTAATGATCACAGGTATGTGGGTACGGCTGATGGTGTATATATATATATATATATATATAGGCACACAACATGGAAAAATACATTCATTAAAATTTTAAATAAACCAAAAAAACATTCATTTAGATTACAATTGGTACAGATTGAGAGAGACGAGAGAGATGTTGAGGAAAGGAGAGAGAGAGAGAGAGAGAGAGAGAGAGAGAGAGAGAGAGAGAGAGAGACAAAAGAATTCATCATTAACGTAACCCTAATCTCTTTTAAAAGAGATTAGGGCTGGCGACAAACACTTTACAAAAACAATCCAACAACTGTAAGAAAATGTTTAAAGACATCCTCTCTAACTTTCTAATATTTCAAAAATACTCTTTAACATTCCCCCTCAAGCTGGAGCATATATATCAATCATGTTTAGCTTGTTACAACATCTCTGAAAACCGCATATGAAAAGAGCCTTGGTGAGGATATCAGCTGCCTGATCTTCTGAGGAGACATGAATAGTGCTAACAATTCCTTCTTAAACTAAGTCTCGAATATAGTGGCAATCCACTTCAATGTAAACAGTCCTTTCATGAAAGACAGGATTGTTAGCAATATATGTCGTTGCCTTGTTGTCACAATACACCTTCATTGGGAGATTCACTGAGATACCCAACTCCAAAAGTAGTGATCTAACCCACGACATTTCAGCCGCAGTTTGAGCCATAGCCCTATATTAAGACAGCACTAGAACGAGCCACCACATTCTGCTTCTTGCTCCTCCAAGAAATAAGATTACATCCCACAAAGACACAAAAAACCTGTAGTAGGCTTTTTGTCATTTACCGACCCTGCATAATCAACATCACTATACGCTTCAATGTCAACACATTCTCCCTTTTTGAACCATAACCCCTTTCCTGGGAGCTGATTTCAGGTATCTGACAATCATTAGAGCAGCATCCCAATGAACCTTCCGGGGTTTTTCCATGAATAGACTTAGCTTATTCACAACAAAGCTAATGTCGGGGCGAGTAACAGTCAAATATAACAGTTCCCTATCAGGGATCTGTAAGATCTAGAGTCAAACGGCTCTGAGTCATCATCATGTATATTGTTGCAGCCTTGAAACGTGGAGAGAGAGAGAGAGAGAGGGCTGAAGACGTGAGAGTTGAGAAGAAAAGAACTCATCTCATTCACTAACCCTAATCTCTATTATAAAGAGATTAGGGTAGAAAGAAGTTCTACATATTACATGAATCTAAAATAAAGAAAATATTAAAGAGATCTTATAACTCTTTAATATTACAAAAAACCACCTAGAAACATAAACATTCTTATTTCAACACTCCCCCTCAAGCTGGAGCATATATATTAAACATGCTCAACTTGTCACAACATTTAGAGAAAGCACCAATAGGGAGAGCTTTGGTGAAGACATCTGCAACTTGGTCTTCTGAAGGGACATGATTAGTGGCAATGGTTCCTCCTTGAACGAGATCCGAATGTAATGACAGTCAACCTCAATATGTTTAGTTCTCTCATGGAAAACTGGATTATTAGCAATATATGTGGCTGCACGAACAATACATCTTCATGGGAAATGGAATCGACACACTTAGGCTAGATAGCATGGATCTAGCCCAAGTCATTTCTGTTGCAGTTTGAGTCATAGCTCTGTATTCAGATTCTACACTAGATCTTGACACCACGCCTTGCTTTTTACTTCTCCATGATATGAGGTTGCTTCCCACAAATACACAAAATGCTGTGGTAGATTTTCTGTCATCGATTGAGCCAGCATAGTCAGCATCACTATAGGCTTCCACTTCCAGAGTCTTGCCTTTTGTGAACAAAAGGCCTTTGCCAGGAGACGATTTCAGATATTTAACCACCATCAAAGCAGCATCCCAATGAACTTTCCTTGGTTTTTCCATAAATTGACTTAGCTTCCCCACTGCAAAACTAATGTCTGGTCTTGTCACAGTAACATAGAGTAATTTTCCAATAAGGGATCTATAAGATCGAGAATCTACTAATTTTGTTTGGTCATCATGAAGGTGTATACGTGGATTCATAGGCAAATTAGCCCGCTTAGCTCTTAGCATCCCTGTGTCCTGCAATAAATCAAGAACATACTTCCGTTGAGAGAGAACAACACCCTCCCTATTGCGAGCAACTTCTATTCCCAAGAAGTATCGAAGTGGACCAAGATCTTTCGTTACAAAGTGTTTTTGAAGAAACAGTTTTGCATCAGAAATTTCTTGATCAGAGTCACCTGTTAGGATAATATCATCAACATAAACCACGAAGATGGTTATACCTCTGGAAGTCTTCTTGATAAACAGAGAATGATCAAGAGGAGATCTCACAAAGCCACACTGTGAGACTACCTCGGAAAACTTGTGAAACCACGCACGAGGACTCTGCTTGAGTCCATAAATAGCTTTCTTCAGCTTGCACACTTTGCCACACTCCCCCTGTCGTTCAAATCCTAGTGGTTGTTGCATATAGACAGTCTCATCGAGATCACGTACAGAAAGGCGTTTTTGACATCCAGTTGATACATGTGCCAGTCATGGTGGACAGCCACAGAAATGATAAGACGAATGGTTCCCAACCGAGCAACTGGAGAGAAGGTCTCAAAGAAATCTACACCGTAGGTCTGCGTGTAGCCCTTAGCAACCAACCGAGCTTTGTATCGTTCCATAGAACCATCAGAATTATATTTCACTGTGAATACCCACTTTGAGCCAATAATATCACAACGAGGAGGAGGATCAACAAGTTCCCAAGTGCCTCTCTGCACTAAGGCATCCATCTCATCTTGCCTAGCCCGTCTCCATTGGGTGTCTAATAAAGCCTGCTGGTGACATGTAGGAACTGTATGAGGAGCCAGAGCTTGAATGACTAGAGCTATGCATTTAAGATGTACTTACCTCCTGAGAAACGGTTGGCGAAGGATTATGAGAAGGGTCCTGTCGACGTGTGTAGACCAGCGGAGGATCACGAAACTTGGACATTACAGTAGAAGGAGATTCAAAAGGGAACGACTCCAAAGGAATATGAGGAATAGGTAGTGGGTCTGGTGATGGTGGCATCTCCGGAAGGATGGAAGAGGAGCTATAATAAGGCTGAGACTCAAAGAATGTGACATCCGCACTGATATACTTCTTTTAAGTTAAGGGATCAAAGCATTTGTAGCCCTTATGGTTTCTGGAGTAGCCTATAAAGATACACTTAATGGCTTGGGCTCCCAATTTATCATGTGTTGGTCCAAGTATGTGAACGAAGCATGTGCAACCAAATACTTTGGGAGCCACTAGAAATAAGGGTCGTTGTGGATGCACAAGTTTAATGGGAACCTTGTTGTCAATGGAGGATGAGGGTAAACGGTTGGTTAAGTAACAGGTCGTGAGGATGGCATCTCCCCAAAAAGATGCAGGTAACTTGGTATGAAGCATTATGGAACGAGCCACATTTAAGAGTTGGCGATGTTTACCTTCAGCTACTCCATTTTGTTGGGAGGTATGGGGACAAGTAAACTGAGGAGAAATGCCATTATCGGAGTAAAACTTCATTAAGGTTGAGGCTTTGAACTCAAGGGCGTTATCAGTGCGAACGTTTTTAAAAAGAATACCAAACTGGGTCTTTATTTCAATAATAAGATTTTTGAGAATACATACTACTTCAGACCTTTCCTTCAAAAGGAAGACCCAAGTGACTCGAGAATAATCATCAACAATGACAAGAAAATACCGAAATCTTGACCTATTGGCAACTCTGCTAGGACCCCACACATCAACATGAAGAAGATCAAATAGTCCACAACTGGACGGACAAAGACTCGATGAATAACTGCTACGGGTGTGTTGGACAAGTTGACAGACTTCACACTGGAACGACTCTGGTATTGAAAGCTGAGGAAGAAGGTGACAGAGCTTGGAGACAGATGGATGACCAAGTCTGAGATGCCACTGGAAAGAGGAGGACGGTAAGGTGATCGATGATGCTGCAATACCCACTGGATCCGACAGGAAGTAGATGCCCCCTTTCTCATAGCCTCCACCAATCGTCTTTCTAGTTTGCAAGTCCTGAAATGAACATAAACCATAGTAAAATGTAACACGACAGTGTAAATCATTAATCAATTGTCCAACTGATAACAAATTTGTTGGGAACTGTTAAAATATATTGTAATGGGGAACCGGATCCATATCTGGACCCGGTCCTATGGGGCATGGCTACCGAGGCTGGCTCGGTACCCTAGGTGGCACTCTTTCTCTCCCTCCTATATATTCTTCACTTACGTGTAATTGTTGAGTTAAGTGAATATTATTTTCTCTCTCCTAGGGTTGCGGTTTGCCCCTAGGTCAGAGCTTCCCCGTGGTTTTTCACCTCTTTCAGAGATTTTCCATGTATATCGTGTGTTCTTTCTCTGCTCTCTCCTTGTGGTTCGTGTTTCTACAGGAACTTAGGAGCATATAACACATTAAGAATAGTCATAGACTGAGAAATCTTGATATCACCATAACCCAGAATAGGTGACCATCTACCATCTGCAAGTTTCACATGACGTGCCTGAGGCAACATGTGTAGCACAATAAACATAGAAGTAGCACAATAAACATAGAAGGTTTACTACAAAAGTGTCTCGATGCTCCGGAATCAATAATCCAAGTAGTACCTGTATCATGTGGGACACTATCAACAGACATAGCACTGTCTATCATGACTGTAGAGGCCGACGACTAAAAAGATCTGAGTGCTAGGAAGTCCTCATACTCAGACTTGTTGATACTCACTGTCACTGTCTCAGGGTGAGAAGGAGATAAAGACCCATCTACAACTGATGAAGCTGCCTGAACAGACCCAATAGGAGACGGTAAAGAATTCTCGCCCTGCTTAGATGCAACATTTCTTCCTAGGGATGCAACGGAAGGACGACCATGTTTATCCCAACATCTGTCTTCTAAATGTCCTATTTTACCACAATAGGTGCACTGAAATCTCCCCCTATTTTACCACAATAGCTTTGCAACTATATGGTTTGGGGCATTTTTGTCATACACATATATGTGATTTTGTATGAATCAAAATTGTTATATAAATGAAAGTTCGCCCCATTGTTTTGAATTGTCCCTCCTTTGAATTGTTGTGTAGTCACACTTCAATGCTTTATATTAAAAAAAAAAAATGTGTTGAGGGTCAAAAAGGTTGGGGTGTGACACTTGGTATAATATGCAATAGTTGAGGCTATATGAGACTCCACACTATTCATAATCCAAGACATAACAATGTAATTATCTTCATCCCATGCAGCATATATCCATTTTTTCTTAGTAGGTTCATCCTCCTCAAGAATATATTTCTTCCTATGGCCAGCCACTGACATTATGAATACCCTGAACCATATTTCATAATTTGAACCATTAAGCTTGATCGTGGTTCCATAGGAGAAGGAATTTCCAGCCATCTTGTATTCAGTAGAGCCCTCAGATTTAATGTTATCAGCCATAGTAAATGAAGGAAACTCGATTGGTGCACACGTTAAGAGTCTAGAATGTTGCTGTCCACTAATATCAGACGTAAAGGATCAAAGGCAGCACAGACAAATTCGGAATAGAGGCTTGTGACTCCAATAACAAATCTGAAACTTCCTCAAATAGGCAGCAATATCTCAAACGGAAACAATATCTGAAACTTTCTCAAATAAGTAGATCTGAAATATATAAAACAGGCAGTAATATGAAACAACTGTTTCAGTCGATGACTGAAACTTCTTCACCCAACGGTAAAAGACTGCTGCTTCTCTTAAACACAACAGTTTCTCACAAACTTGCTGTCCACACGACAAAGAAATCAACGGCCTCAACTGAAAAATCTTGTACTTATGATTAGCAGCAGTCCACACCTCACAAAGCGTCACTTTGCTTGTTGCTGTTTCACGATTTGCAGATATTGCTCCTCACGTCAAAACTGCATCTTCAAATAGCAACGTGACTCCACACACAACAGCGAAAGGGCAGATCTGATATATAACATCACAGATCTGCTTCCACGACGGCAAAACTCAGAAAATCAAATCGGTTTAGGGCAGATCTGATATACCACTTCATAGATTTTTTTTCTTCACAGCCACAGAAAATCAGATCTGATAACCAGATCTGAGCAACATATATATTTTTCACAGCAACAGAAACTCGGATCTGATATATCCTGATCAGATCCACCATCCTCTTCCACGACAGCCACTTCATCAACATTTCTCCATGTCTTCGACGGCAACAGCAACACAAGGGTGTTAATCATGTTTCTACAGGTAAACATGATTAGCCCCTTTTACCAAACAAAATACTTGCTTTTCTTCAAATCAGCAGAAAGATATAGACGTGAACCCTAGCTTGGAGGGAGAGGCAAGAGATGAAGGAAGGAGCGTGAAACCCTAGATAGCACAGTCCTAGATCTAGGGCTCTGATACCATGTTACAGATTGAGAGAGACGAGAGAGATGTTGAGGAAAGGAGAGAACGAGAGAGAGAGAGAGAGAGAGAGAGAGAGAGAGAGAGAGCTAAAAGAATTCATCATTAACGTAACCCTAATCTCTTTTAAAAGAATTAGGGCTGGCGACAAACACTTTACAAAAACAGTCCAACAACTGTAAGAAAATGTTTAAAGACATCCTCTCTAACTTTCTAATATTTCAGAAATACTCTTTAACAACAATCAAATACAATGCATATAACTATATTGTAATGTATGAATATATAAATTCTTAATATGTAGTAGATTGAACACATAATTACAGATACAGTAATATATAACAGCATGTATGCAGGTGCAGTCACAAAAGTGGAAAAGAGAACTCGGCAGTTGTAGTGTGATGTAGAATGGAGGACTTGAATCATTGGCCAATGAAAAATGGAAAAAGAAGCAGGGAAAAAGTGGCAGAAGCTGTAAAAAATGACAGGAAGATGTGAAATGCAATGAAGATGCAGGGAACGAGGTAAACGAGAGAAGCAGACGGCTAAAAAAGAAAGTCAAAGTAAAAAATGGATGAAAGAAGAGGTCAGCACTGACCGTGTCCAAATCAGACACGACCTTGGGTACGCTGACTGTACCCGACACCACCACAGGCCGTGTCTGTACCGTGTCTTACACGTGTCCGTACCCGCACCCTTTCAGGTGCACAGCCGCACCCATGTATCAGTGTGTGACCTTGTGCTTACGAAACTTGTCGTAAACTCGTCGTGATGCTCGTGCACAAATATTTACCATACATGTTGTATGCAAGCTGACATTGACTGATTAGGACCTACTTATTTTAGAAACTAATAAACTGAAAAGAAAAATAACTAACCTGTAAAATGCCATCATGTCAGTTTCACTAGCTTCTGCCTGAGTAGTTGCTATTGTCGAATTGACTCTATCATCAACAAAACTATTATTTTCAGGGTCTTCACCGTCCTCTTGTTCATCTTCCGACACATCCATGTCAGAAGATACTCTGAGTAAAAAAAAAAAAAAGTGAACTTTGAGAACACAACCTAGGAAAAAAAGATTTAAATCTGTGCCAATAAGGACCACTCATATGGTCCCAACTCCCAACTAATAAAGAAAAGCACTTGACTACTAAAAATAAAAGGTAGTAGACATACTCTGCTTCTTCATCAAAAAAGTCATTGACACGAGATCTTGAGATCATTTTACCTGAAACAAAGCATGATCACTATGACAAATAGAGGAGAAAATTTACAGAACTATCATAGGGACCACATAAAAAAATGTTTTATCAATAAGATCAAGGCACAGTTCATTGGATGCAGTATGACCTTCATTTGCAGAGTAATGGCAGTTCTCTAATTACTAGCACAATAGGAACTTGCAGATAGAGAAGATTCACCTCTTTGAAGCTTTGCAACTACAGATTTGGCTCTGTTGGAGCCAACACCGAGACTTGTTCCATCTTCATTAGATCTTCTATGCATGGTTTGATGAGGTGTACTTTTTCCAATGTCCCTATATTTGCGCAACCTTTTTAATTTGCATGGCTGGTGCACAGAAGTTGGTATATCTTGCCATTCTTCGCTACAGCTTTTACTGTCATGTTTCTCTGTTGGAGTAGGCAAATTGGCAGCAGAAAGGCCACACAATTTCATGTTTCTAACATCAGATACACCTTCACTATTTTCCGTATCTAACCGTTTTCCAGTTCTGGAATCAAATGCAGGAGTTCTGAAGGTATCCAGTTCACATGGACCTAATGACGAAAAAGTTGACACTGGATTTTGAATGCATTCTGGGCTATTGAATAACTTTGCAGAACATCTTGGTACCATGACACTGGGGCTCAGATGATCTATACTCAAGCTGCAACCATCTGTCTTTGCTGTCATACTTGCGTTTAAAACATGAACTGTTGCAGAAGACTCATTAAATGGTTCAGCTGTAGGAGTCTCAGGTACAACACCCCTTTCTATAAGATTAGTCAATCTTGGGCTTAGCTCTAAATCTTTCAAGTCACTTACAGGCATAACAGAATATGCTTTAAGGGGGACATTTTTACCAGTGGCATTTTCAATTAGCGTGGTTGGAGATTTACTTTCTACCATGGGTGCTTGGGGCACTATTTCCTTGATGTCAGTAAGGCATGCAGGTTTGTCAGCATCAGGTCTAGACGGAATTGGACTTTTGCATGCAAAATTATGACTCCCAATTGCATTCTTTGCATCACAATTCTGATTCTTCTTCCTTGATGGTGCCCTAAATGGAGTCATTTCTTGCTTGACGGTCTTCACTTCCCAGCCTTGCTTCGGCACTGAAATCTTAAAACCTGCTGCCTCTTCTGAAGAAGGAAGCAAGGGTACATATGAAATACAGATACTTCCAACAGCAGTAACTGACACAAAGCTGGTACCAAAAAGAAAGCGATGATGGGCAATTCTCTGGCTTGAAATGCCTGGAATACACTGTTGAAAATTATGTTGTGAGACTTTGTCTACAGATGCTTGAGCATCAAACTTGGTTTCCAAAAGTGATGGACAATCATGTTTCGCAGATTCATCTGCACAATAGAAAGTATTTAATAACTCATCCTGGACAGGTACAAACACTTGTTTAAAAAGACATGTCAGGCAAATGATATTACTAGCATCAGAAACATATGGACACTGGATGCACTTATCAGTTATCATCAAGTTGGATAACTAGAGCATCCACATCAGAAGGATAAGTGGCACAGTTCCCATCTTCTCAATTGAAACATGTAAGAAATATAACGTTCATTTGACAGATTGTTCATAATGTTACTTATCTAGAAAATGGTATCAGTTACTAAGAAAATACTGAATAGTCCAAAAAAGAAATGTTGTAAAAAGTGTATCGTACGATACATACAACACTGCAAAAAAGTAAATAAAACCAAGTTAAATTCCCAAGGAATGGAGTGGTTAGGGGAAGAAACCTGGCTTTCCCCAAATCAGGTTTGTCAGAAACTTGACTCATTCAGTTATATATATATGGAGAGAGAGAGAGAGAGAGAGAGAGAGAGAGAGGAAAATTGGTGAAAACCAGACCCAACTAAATTAATTATTGAAATATTTTTTTGCAATCTAACCTATAAATTTGTTTGTAAGAGTGATTTGGTGAGAAACATTTACTAAGTTTAGTTGTTTTCTTACTTAAAATGTTTTTGTTTAATAACAAAAAAATGAATGGCTCTTATAACAACAAAATTTTGACAGTAAAAAGATGAATAATTTTTTACAGAAATGACCTGAACTAAAGCAGGATTTATATTAAATTAGTGTTTAGAAACACATTAGAAGGTTCACATTTTGTTTTAAACACTAGTTAACATAAGTATAAGAGAAATCGCAAGAGCCTTTTTATATGAAAGACAGGAAAGGAAAAATTTTTGACATTTTCCCACCTCCCACTTGCAGGAATGCGCTTGAGTTCAAACAACAAAAAAATAGAAGAACAATGACTGCCTGTTTGTCAGCCACCAACCAGCTGGGAAATTGGCACACTTGGGTATGTATCATAGAGTTACACCCCTGCATCACCTGAATATGCAACTCCATACCCGCAGGTGCAACTGTGAATAACATGCCACCAGCTGTCAAAGGCTCAGACATGAAATCTAGATTCTGGATCACAATTCAGACTGGTAAAAGTACTTAAGGGATATTTGAGTTTGAGATATACCTATAGCGATATTAGCTTGAGGCACTGATACAGCTTGGACACACGAGGGACCTGAGAGGCTGACCTGGAAAGAGTAGAAGAGGTCCTTCAGTTTTCTGTTGTCTGCCAGGATGACTTTAGCTAAAAACATGAATTCATACCTTGCCATCAGAAATTGGTCTATTTGAATCAAACGAACCCACTTCTTGAAGTAGTTGCATACTATCAATCAGCATTCGCGTTGTTCTATATGAATGTCGAACATGATGAACTGTGGAAGGAAACACTTGAAAGTGGGGAAATGCGATAAGGGATGGGTTCCACCTATCCTCTTTTCCAGAATCGAAGTACTTTGTTAACAAATCAGTTTCGGCAGTTGACATGTTCAAGCATGGAACCTTTTTCACTGAATCTTCTTTCACTTTCCTTCCACGAGGAACAAATTTTTCAATTGACAACTCAACAAACTGAACCTCAGGCTTGTAAATATGGGGAACCTGTGGAAGAAAGGTCGGAGCACAAAAAATTAGGAAATCTGAACTACCAGTTTAAGGGAGAAAAAGTAAAGGATATATTGATTATGCATATATGTATCCAAATGCTGCTTCAGACCATCCTAGGACTTGAATGGAAAATGAAGCTGTTGGTTCCTCCATTATGCATGTGTTTCCCCACTGCCTTTGCCTTTGCCTGCTTGTTCAGATAACCCTTCAATTCATTTCCTTGACATGCTAGAATAAGTGTCCCAAGTCAAGGAAGCATTTAACTAGGATTTGCCAGATTCCAACACAAAAGAAAAAAGAAACTCAACCTTTGTGGTGGCCAGTATATGACATATCAATTCGCACTGTTCCTGAAGAACCCTCGACACTTATCAAATAAAGTCAATCATCTACAGAAATAAGTTTGACATACACATCATAACAACTATTGCATTTCTTCAAATATTGCAAAGAAATAATACAAATAATGTTACTGAACATAATAATGTATGCACCAAATATCACCTGAAGACTATTTGTCACGATATTTTTGTGTGTTTATACTAAAATAATGGCTATATTGAAGGTCCAAATTAAATATGAAAGGGCCAATGACATTAACGTATAAGAATCTTCTGAATTTTTGAATTAACCCCTTCAGAAGTTGACCCTGATGAAACGTTTGATGCTCCTTTTATGAAGGACAAAGAACATCAACCACTCTTCAATGATAAACAAAACTTTGAGAGGTGTATATTCATAGTCCTTTACAACACAAATAGAAAGTATTGGGTAGATACTCTCGTCATCCTTATTGGACTAAAATTTCATATCCCATTTCTCGACAGTATGTACTATTTCTTACTTTTCCTTTCTTTTGATTGAATTGCATAACAAATTTCTAAAAGTTTAACCACCCCCCCACCCCCCAACCAAAAAAAGAAAAAAAAAAGAAGACTTTTAAAACATAAAAGAATTTCATCATTTTTTGACTGGAAAATCCCAAAGTGGGATCTGTGATCATGCTCTATACCAAAGGAGAAACATCATGAAACTCAAAATAGAAATATTTTACAGAAGCAGGATATCAACTCGACCATGGTGCTTCCTTCCTGTCCTTCCCATACGCTGAATCATTCTAAGAGGTGAAATATTGGCATCAAAGCAAATCACGAGATCAACTTCCATAATGTCCAGACCCTCCTCACCAATTGATGTTGCAACAATAACATTATATCCACCAGTACGGAACTTCTGCAAATGAGAAGTGGCTAGATGAATCAGTACCTGGTGAATAGAACTCTAAAGGGTAAGCCTCCCAAAAGCAGCAAACCTGCAAAACAGCTTGTTGAACTTTCTGGCTTTGTCCTTTCAAAGACTTCCCTGCAACACTCAGAATTAGTACTGCTCATTAACCTGCAAGTCATCTATTTTCAAAGTTTACCTTAATCAAAGCGAACTTAGACCTTTCAAACTTGAAGCCAAAGAGTGTCACTCCTAAAACATACTTTCATAAACATTCATACTATATATTCAACTGCATTATTTCTTATTCCAAGCTGATTCTGTCAGATTATCCACTCATCAATAACACACTAAGACCACTCAAGTAACCATCAAGCTACTGTCATCAAGAGTACACTAAGATCACATAAGTACCCATCAAGCTACTTTTCAAAATTTCAAATATTTTCTTTTCAAACTAGTTATTTTTCTCCCACCACTATAAAAATATTAAAAAAAAAACTAGTCTCTTATATACAGCAGTGGCTTGACATGAAAATCAACTATCAGTGGCCTTACATGAAAATCAACCCTTTCATGTCATTCAGCTAAGCCTCCATCTAGTTCGTCCTTCATGTTACAGGACATAATTTTAGGGTAACCAAGTTACTTCATCATTTTCCTCTCCAAGGGCTCTGAGATTTTCAGTATCAAGCTGAACGAATAGCCACGATTTTGATTTCATAGAAAACAGATGACAAGGAAAAGAGAGAGGGCTCAATGGCTGGGGCGGCAAACTGAACTGCATGCCTCCTAGCCTAATACTTCATTAATAATCAATCAATTCAATAATGACTAAATATAACTGTCAAGAGAAATAATCATGCTAGATGGGTGGTTATTAGAATTTTAGAAAGTTAAGGTACCTTTTAATATTTCTCTATTTTCGACTTGGATGTAATCTTTTTACTGTCCTCCTAATCTCTATTTGAGAGAGATTAGGGTTAATGTTAAGATTTTTTTTTAGTTCCCCAAAGATATTGCAACATGGTATCAAAGCCGCCATTTCCTAGGGAGGTCTGACACCTAGACAGTTTAGAGCTTCTTTCTCTTCCCTCTCCCTTGTTATTTTCTTCTCTTTCTTTTTCTTTTTCAGCTGTAAATCACTTTCCTTACCTCTGAAGGCAGTCTTCATTGGATCGTGTGATCAGAGATCTGATTGCTAATGGTTAAATAAACCTTGCGATCAGATCTCGTCCGTGTTGATGTTGTCGATGCTGAAGACCAGTTTCAGATGCATTGGTCGTGCTAAAAGTTGAAGGCAGTCTATTGCTGTGGAGGCTGTTGAGGGTGGTCAAGGTTGAAGCTAGTCCACTGTATGTTATGAAACCTCACAACACATAAGTTGATGAGTAATCAGTCTCCTCCGTCATTGAGAAGGCAACTGCTGAAGTTGATGTGGAGACAAAATTGATTTTTTTTCTGCCGAAGGACAAGACTTCAAACCTGACATGTCAAGATCATCAGATCTGTAAGCCCAAAACTATTTACACTTGGTGAACGCAGCCAGTCCTCTTTACGTGGCTTTTGTTTATCTCTTCTGATCGTGAAGTTTCTGATCCAAGTTGTCAAATACTTCTCTCAGTCTTGTAGTCTTGGATGAGTTTTTTATTTGTACTCTAATTGCTGTTGCTCAAATTTGGGACTCTACCTATTCTTTTCATGGGTTCTTAGCTCATCTTTGACAAGCTATCTCTGTCACATCTACTGGAATCATTTTTTCTGCTCTGCAGTATTTATGTTCTTCTTGATTCATGTCTGCAGTTCATGGAGATTTGAGACTATTATATTTCTGTCTGCAATAAAGTTTGCTCTTGTTGCTTGATCGTTGAGTAGAGACTATGAGAGACTCCAAGCACGAGCAGAATTTGATGTCACTGCAGATTATAAAGCATTTACGAATCCGTTCTCGTATAGCTCCCCTGTTAAGTTGGATGACCACAATTATGAAAGTTGGTCTAAAACCTTCATGATGTTGGTCTCTGGGTATCGATGATAGAATATCTTACTTGAATTTGAACCAGACAGGAAGAGATAAGCAAGTATGCTACTTGAGTAGAAGATAATGACATAGTTATGTCATGGATTATGAACTTTCTGCAGCCACACATAACAGATGGTCTTGCGTACTATTCCACAGCTAAAGAGATGTGGGATAACCTGAGAGACACATATTCACAGGATAAAAATGTTAATCATGTTCTTCAAGTTGAGCCATTGATCTTTAAGCTACAAGAAGTGGATCAAATTCTTTCCCATGAGCAAAGGCAGCATTGAGAAATTGAACCATGTTCATCCACCTTGTTCCAACTGTAAGTGGAATCAAGAGGAAGCCATGGTTGCTTGATATCTATTGGGGCTAACCCCAGACTTCTCAGTTGCTAAAGCACAAATCCTCATGAGGACAAATATTCCCAATCTTGCCGATCCATGTAATAGATTAAGAAAATTGATCATTACTTTATTGCAATATTGTATGTATCGTACAATACGGGGCTGTATCATATGATACATACTGCCGTGTTTCCAAAATGTGATACGATACACCACTTGTATCGTAAACATGTGGTATATCATACATGTATCACACATATCGTGCGATACAGGACCCCTATCATATCATATGGAGCAATACACCCCGTATGGTATGATATGGGGCTATTTCATAAAAAGGGGGGCTGAATCCATGTGTTTATGAAATTTCTTTTAAAGTCCATCCCCTCATCATTTCTAAACCCATCCTAGGAGTTGGAGAGAAAAATTGTGCCCATTTGGAGGGGAATCATCGATTTTCACTTTGAAATTGTCGATTAAACTGTAGATGTGCATTAGTGACCCATTCTCGTTGATGGGTTTTCTGATTTCTTCTCCGTAAGCTATGAAATCTCTCGTGTTATAGATTCATAGATTTGTACCATAGATTCATAGATTTTGACAGTTTTTCATTGAGTTTTCCATAGGCTTTCATTTTTTGTTGACGATATGGCATCGTCTGGTCCCACATGGCAGTGGTGCAAAAGGGTGAAGGAGAACGACTGATTAAGAATCTAATGTGACTATTGTGACGATATATTTTCATGAGGGATTCTTAGAATGAAGCACCATTTTGCAAGGACACATGCAGTGGAAAACCAGAGAAACCTTCGCCACCATTTGTGAGTCAGTAATGACTAAATATAATTATTACATCAAAAGAAAGTATAAAAACAAATGGAAGAGGCAGACCAGGCCTATGGTGAGCCTTGGGAAGTTGAAGAAGAAGATGATGAAAACGCTGAAGATAATGAATATGAAGTCAGTAGATCTAGTCCACCTCGGAGGAAAAGAAGAGGTGCACCAGATATTAGGCATGGTCTTGGACCTCATAGTTGTGGTGGACCTGGTGGTAGAGTTGTGGCAGGTCTAGTGTTGGATCCATCAAGAACTTTTTCGCTTTTTATACTGCCTCAACTTCTCAGCCGCACATTCATGCTGCTATGACATCCACATAATACGAATATCTTAGAACAAACAAAAATGACAATAGAGAAATGGTTTTACGATACCTACATTCCCTTCACGCAACTAATTCCTTTCAGTTCTAGGCATTGTCACAAAAAATGCTGTTTTTTAAAAAAAAACGTGTATTATACGTCAAAAACCTCTCTGGTGAATAAAACAGGAATAAGACGCGTTCTTTTCAAAAAAAACGACAAAAATTAAAAGACGCGTATAAAAAGCGTTTTGTATGCATTTTTCACGATTTTCTTGAAGGTGCGAGGAAAAATGGCACAGCGTGTAATATTGTTTAAAAAGTTGGTTTTTTTTAAACATGTTCGCCCCTTTTAGTGGCAAAAAAGTATTTTCAGATAGGAAAAGAGGGCTTAAGTTAAAAACTTAAAATCGATGGCATTCGAGTCTTCGATAGTTCGACTTCCTTCGTCTCCTTCTCGTTCTCATTCGGCTGAAGACGAGGGCATTTGAGATTCGACTTCCTTCGCCTCCTTCTCGTTCTCATTTGGCTGAAGAGGAGGGCATTCGACTTCTTTCGTCTCCTTCTCGTTCTCATTCGGCTGAAGAGGAGGGCAATCGACTTCCTTCGTCTCCTTCTCATTCTCATTCGGCTGAAGAGGGGACACCGGAGGGACGAGCGATGAGAGGTTCTCATTCCGTGTTAGTCAGTGGACTTTTTTTTTTATTCCATGTTCGTTTTTTAATTCGTGTATATGGACTAGTTTCCCTTGCATTTTCCTTGTTGCCAGTAATTTTATCAGGATCCTTGTTACTTTAACACTAATATGCCTAGTGTTTATAAAACTGGAAAAAATCCGTCGATCTCTAGAAGTGCTTCTGTTCCCTTGAAGAACTAGTTGATAGTTGATACTTGATACTGTGCTGCTGCGGGGTCGATTCAGTGTTTTGTTTTCGTTTCGCTGTTTTAATCGTCACTTGATCGATGTTTTTAACGAAGGCTTCTAGTATAGGAATAGGCTTGTTCTTTTTCTTTTTGGAATTTCCTTTTTTATAAAATGTTGTTTCCAGTAGTGTGATCGTGATTTGCCAACTGATTTGTTGAAATGGCTACTAAAGCTTTATATGTTTCATCTGCACGGGAAAATGAGAGCTTATCTAGTCATTTTTTCATTTTTTTTTCAATTTCTCATTTAATTTCTTTTTATATAATTATCAGGATTTATTATTTATTTTTTAAAAATTTTCTGTCTTTTTCCTGTTTTATTCCCGAGATATACAACTTTGTCGTATTATACCAGGCCATGGCAAACTAGATTGCTTCTATAAGCCCTGGATTTAAAACATTGTGATATCATCAGTTGAGGAGCAAATTTCTTGATGCTATGGTCAAAGAAGTAAACAATGCAACGAATTGAAAAGGAGCTGAAGGAAACAGGCTACGGCATTATGGCAAATGGATGGACTGCTACACGATTAAGAACACTTGTGAATTTTCCTATTGATTGCCCTAAAGGTACAACGTCCTTGTGTTGAAGCGTTATGTTTGTCTTGAATCAAGTCCGACCCACAATCCATGTTGAGTCCTTTATGTTACCTGTGTAACCCTATTCTCGAGTGTTTAATAAAAAATTAAGAGAGAGAGAGACTAGTTGTGTGTGAGCGTCAAAATGCTCTTAGCATCGTGGTTTTTCTTCCTCGAGTTGAGGTTTTCCATGTTATTCTATATGTGTTTTTATTGTTTCATCATGGTATCAAAGCTTGGTGTCTCAGTTTCTGTCGAGGTTCATGTCGTCGCCATCGCCCATCCCAGTCCCCGTCACCATCGCAGCCGTCCGTTGTTGTCGCTGTAACGCTCATTTTTATTTTTTTTATTTCAGGTCAGGCTGGAGCGGGTCCAGAACCGGACCTGAAACTCACATGCGGGAGAGACCGAAGTGAGGGCTCTTCTCCCTGTCTTTCCCTCCGTCTCCCTCTTCGTCGCTCTCTTGTTTTGCCGGTGGGAGGTCGACACAGTGTGAACCAGCGACGGAAGAGAGTGAAGGGCAGCGACGAAGGTGAAGTGAGCCCTCTCAACTTCTCTCTGTCTCCTCCTTCCTCAACTTTCTTCCTTCTTCTTCTCCTCCCTCTCTTGCTGAAAGTCTACCTCTCCCTTTGTCCCGATTGCTTTCTGTCTTCCCCCTCTCTCTCTTCTATCCGTTTCTTTCTACCCACGCTCTCTCTGCCCGCACTCTCTCTCTCTCTGCACTCTCCCTTTTCTCACGCACCTGCCCTCTCTCCCTCGCCACTCTCCATCCGTCTCCCCTCTCAGTCTGCACTCCCTCTCTCCCGCAATTTCTCAGTCCCTTGTGTGTTGCTTCTCCCACTCACATCTCTCGTGTTCTCTCTCTCGTTTTCAACCTCCTCTCCCTCTCCTCATTGCTGTCCTTATGTCGTGAGTATGTCTCCCTCAACTGGATCACCACCTATCTCACAGCCGACAGCCTCCTTCTCACAGCAGACCTCTCTTTTCATCTCCCTTTCGCTGATTCTCATCATATTTACTGCTGTTTGGTTGGATTTCAACTAGGGAAGTCCATCTTCCACCTCCTACCAGCAATTGGGCCATGTTGTTGGCAACAGCAGCGAGCAATCTTTGGCATTGGCGCTTAGTCGAACACTTGAGGCGGCTGCCGGGAACATTACAGCAGTTTGGACTCTAAGAGCGGGGTGAGCGAGACCTAATCGAGCCTAATTTGCCCAATATTTTTTGTTGGCGCATGTATAATTAATGATTGAGCATGCTAGACTTAAGATTTGATGATTTAAAATGCATATTAGCGACGTTGCTATTTTGGGGAAGGTGGAGGACTATTTTGGAGGGATGATGATCTACGTATATAATTATTTTTCTAGCATGATGAGTTAATTTTTGAAGTGATTAGAGAGCATAATAGAGATTTTGACAATGTGAAGAGGGTTAAGAACAGTTTTAGCGAACACGTGAAGTATGCTTTTGTTGATGTGCATGCACGACGTTTGTTGGGAAAGAGTATGTATGTTAGGAAGACGCCTCAACTGAGGAAGCAAGGGAGAAACGTATTAGTAATTGGCTCAAATCGAAAGCGTTGAGCTTAAATCGTTTGGTCACAAGAAGAGACCTATCGGAGGGCGTTGTGGGTCGATACTATGCCTCAATAATTCTATTTTATACTTGTGTAGATTGTAAAGCAAAGCAAGTAGAGAACTTATCACTTGACATTGAAATTGCTAGGTCAGACACAAGTCTTGTATTAAATCAAAGAAAGTACACTCTAGATTTATTAAAGAAGACTGGAAAACTTGGTGTAGACCTGCTTCTACTTCTATAGATGTTGGAAACAAATTTAGCCTCAGAGATGGAGAGCACTTCTGTGAAGAAGCCAAGGAAAGATATCAACATCGTGTTGGGAAATTGATTTATCTTACTCTTACTAAACATGATATTACATTTGTTGTAAATGTGATGAGCCAGTTTATGCATGCACCCACATCAGTTCACTTAAAGGCAGTTGACAGGATTTTATGTTACTTGAAGAGGAGTCTTGGAAAGCGTCTTTTGTATGTTAAGCAAAACTCTCTTGAGATTGAAGGTTATTCAGATGATGACTGGGCAGGATGTATGGATACCAGGAGGTCTACCTCGGGTTATTGTATTTACTTGGGAAGAAATCTCGTGGTGTGGAGAAGTAAGAGACAGAATGTTAGCTCCTGCTCTAGTGCGGAGACTGAATATAGGGTTGTGGCCATGGGAGTCTCTGAACTGTTGTGGCTGAAAGTGCTATTGGCTAACATCGGAATCAAAACTGAGGGTCCAATGAAGATGTATTGTGATAACAAGTCTGCAATCAACTTAGCCAGCAATCCGGTGTTACATGATAGAACAAAACATGTAGAGACTGATCATCATTTCATTCGAGAGAGAATTGATGCTAAAGAGCTTATCCTACCCTACATGAAGTCCGAAGATCCGACAGCTGATGCACTGACCAAGGCCTTGTCATCTACTTCATTTGAGAGAAATGTATCCAAGTTGGGCATGCTTGACCTATATGCCCAGCATGAGGGGGAGTTTTGAAGCGTTATGTTTGTCTTGGTTAGGGTATGGACCCTATCCAACCTGCAATCCATATTGAGTCCTTCTTTATGTTCCCTGTGTAACCCTATTCATCGTGGTTTCTCTTGCTTGAGTCGAGGTTTTCCACGTTATTGTGTATGTGTTTTTAATGTTTCATCACCTTGAAATCTCTTGATTTGCTTGATGTTCCTACAACTGTTGGGATGCTCAATATTTTTGATATCATACAAGAGGCTGGACCTACAAGCATTGTGCAGTTCATTATGAATAATGCTGCAAATTATAAAGTTGCAAGAGGATATGTTGTTTCAAAAGTACAAAACATATTTATTGGAGTTCATGTGCCACTCTTGTATTAATTTAATGCTTCAAGATCTTGGCAAAACGTATGATATGAGAACAGTTGTTGGCCAATGCCAAGAGCTTACAAAATTTATTTATAAACATGCATATGCATTGACCTTGAGGAGAAAATTTATAAATAGAATTGAATTAATACGACCTACACAAACTAGATTTGCCACATATGTGTTCACTATAAAGAATATAGTGAAACAAAGAACTCCATTCAAGCATATGCTCTCTAGTAATGAATGGGCTGCATATCCACATGATCATAAAAGAAAATCTTTTGTAGTTGTGGACATTATATTTAATAATGAATTCGAAGAATCATGTGGGAAGTTATTGAAGATTTCTGTTCCATTAGAAAAGTCCTTAGGTTAGTTAACAATGAAGATAGGCCTTCCAAAGGGTACTTATACGAAGCTATGGATAGAGCAAAAGAGGCAATTCGAGATAACTTGAAAGGAAAATAAAAAGTTATACATGCCCATATGGAAAATTATAAATAAAATATGGACTGGGCAGTTATATCAACCTCTTCATGAAGCAACTTATTATCTAAATCCAGCCATTAAATTTTTTACTACATTTCAAAAGGACATGGAGATCATGCATAGCTTCCTAAATTGTGTTGAAGTGTTAGTGATACATTTTAGAGCACAAGATGCAGTGCATAATAAGTTGGACGTTTGTGATAATTGCATAGGAGACATGGGAATAAGCACAAGCATTAGAGCCAGGGCAACCATGTGTCCAGGTAATTAAACAAAAACTTCCAATTTAATGTGCATTTGTTATCTATTTGTTATTTTTTATTGTTTTACATGGAATTTCTTTTATTTTTTGTTTAGATTTGTGATGGAATGGGTTTGAAAATGATTTCCCAAACCTTAGAGCTAACATATCCATAGCAAGAAAAGGAACAAGCTCGATCATAAAAGATTGAATCACCTTGTTTTTTATCGATATAATATGAGGTTGAAACAAAAGTAATACAGCTTACTATAGAGTTGTTTCATAGGTAACTAAATATTGTGGCATACATTTGTTTTAATAATATATATAATTATATATTAACAAATTTTCTCTTACAAAAAACATCAGCAAGAAAGCACACATCTCTGAATGGTCCTATCAACTTGGGCAACTTTGATGTGTTGGAACCAGGGGTTGAAGAAGAACCAACTACAATATTTGATGATGATCATCTTCAGCATTGAAGATGCAAGAACAGAAATTGTTGATGAAGGAGAGCTTGTTAGATATGTGGGTGAGGATGTTCAACTTCATGAAGATGAAAGATGAAAATGAAGATGAAGATGAGAATGAAAATGATGAAGATTATGAATGAGTCAAGAGTACTTTCATTTATTATATGCATTAACATTGAAAATTTTCATCATTCCATGATCATCTTGTGGCGTAATGTGTAACAATTAAAACTTATTTTTTGATGTGTTATCTGATACACTTATGGACCTTAGGACTTATAAATCTATGGTTATAATATATATCATGCTATGTTGTCAAGGTGCCCAGGCACTGCCTAGGCGGGCCTAGGCAAAAAAGGCGACCAAGTTTTTTTTTAATTTTTTTAGTTATGTTAATATGTCAAGTTATTTTAATTAACTATTACTAATATTTGAAATATGGAGAGTAGTAATATAACAAGCATAATTAATTTAAACAATCAAAATTTAAAATTGTTTACTTCATTAATATGCAAAATCGATAGAAAAAGTTTTAACATTACTCATTAAATGTAATCTAATATAAGAAACAAAAAAAAAAAAACCTAGATCTAATCTCTAGAAGAAGGAATGTAAATCTGCAAGAAGGGTTTAATCCATTTGTATTTAAAGAAAGACATAACCATACCAATGTATACATATAACAGGTATGAGGTATCCTAATACTCTATAATAGACAAAATGACCAATAGTATATACATATAATATACATAACGGTATACATATATTAACATAATCAACATAACAATACACCATCAATACGACATAAAGTACATAATAATATATAATCAATTAAGAAACTTTAATTGAAAGGGAATGTGACTTTTCACTTTCCCATGGACTAGGCGTGTTGGAGCCTAGGCGCCCACATATCTTGTGGCCTAAGTGGTGGACTTCAGCGACAGGTGTGGACTCATGCTTAGTCCACGCCTAGGTGAGGCCTTAAGAACATAGATATCATGTTATGCAATGTTTCCTGTTGTGCTAGAGGTATAATGATATTGTAATTGTCTTATGAATTATGATTATGAATGTTCATGAATGATGAATTGTAACTTCATAGATATAATACGTCTATAATTATGTATAACAATGTAACCATAACCAAGCCAGACATATCCCATCTTGTAGGAAAATTAAGCAGTTTATGGACAAACCTAAGAAGATACATTGGGATGCTGCGATGATGGTTCTAAAATATCTTAAGTCCTCATATGACAAAGGACTACTATTTAAACAGGGAGCATCATCAGATTAGAAGCTTATACAAATACAAATTATGCAAGGTCTGTTGAGGATAAGAAATCCACAACGCGGTTTTATGTTTTTGTTGGAAGAAATTTGGTTTCTTGGAGGATTAAAAAGCAAACTATGGTTAATAGATCTAGTGCTAAATCAGATAGCACGATGGCCCAAACTGTTGCAGAAATGACGTGGGTATCGTCCATGCTTACAGGTTTGGGTGTTCCATTCAGCCTTCCTATGAAGATGAGATGTGATAATAAGCCTCCTACCTATATTCTCCAGCAATCATGTATTCCTAGAGAGAACCAAACACATAAAAAATGATTGTCACCATATTCAAAACGTGGTATAAGAAAGAGTTATATCTACAATCCATGTATCCTCATAAGATCAAGTTGTTGATATATTTACAAAACATCTTATCATCATTGATTTTACTAAATGTTGCAACAAGCTGAGTGTGATTGATATCTATGCTCCAACTTGAGGGGGAGTGTCAAGAGTTGATTATAAATCGAGGTGGTTTTCAGAATTTTACAGGTTTATATTATATCTCAACCAAGTCAGATGGATACAAGAAAAAAGTCTCATACCCGCATTAATACGCTACACGGCGATGCAGATACAGGGACACACCCTCGATATGCCTCGTTCTTTTAAACCCCTAGGAGGACAGTTTTCTAGTGGGGAGAAACAAAGAAAGGGGGAAGTGAGAGGGAGGTAGAGAGAGCATACCTGGGGCCATGAGAGAGAGAGAGAGCCAGGGAACTGCAATGTCCCTTTCTTTCTACTTCTATGTTAACTTTTTGAAATTTTTTTTCATTATGGAAACAAACTTAAGTATTTAAAATTTACAAATTAATGCAACAAAATTGTAAATTTCTCAAAGCATATTTAATGAGAATTAGGTGACATCACATCTGAATTAGACATAAATTCTTGCAACATCTTTTTCTGCTCTTTTCCTCTTCCTCACCACGTTGTGACATTGTAGCAGTGGCAAATCCTTTATATAGCTTTTTATAAAGGTTTGAAAAATTAATGATCTAGAATCTTTTATAAATATTCTGGCCTCGAAAAAAATGACTCAAGTGTCTAATTCTTAGCAAATGACCTTAACTAGCACATATTCAGTATTATATTCTCGAAAAAACTTCAGAAAGTTATGTTTGCATGTTTCAATAGGCAAAATTTAGTATGCCTGCATATGGCCTGAGGAACACTAACTGAACCCCCAAAGACATTCCTTTTATTTTACCTGCACCAGAGGCATGAGTCTTGTTGACATATGTTGTAAATGGGTCTCCTGTCCGGGTCTGGGTCTGGACCCGATCCAGTGTGTTATCCTGTTATGGTTCTACTTAACATGTGTAATCCCTAATTTCAGTGTGTGAATAAAAAGTTAGTAGAGAGAGTGAGAGTCTGGCAGCTAGTGGGCGTCAGCTCTCCTCCATCGTGGTTTTTTCCCCCAAGTTGGGGGTTTTCCACATTACATCACTGTGCTATTCGTGTTTTCTGTTTCAACAAGTCTCCGGTCTAATAGTCTCTTACTCATTGTTATTAATCAATTAAAACAATGTAGTATTTGTCCTACTTTAGAATTTACATTTGATACCACTAGATGGTAGCACTCTTCAAATATAACTATTGGTTCCTGTACAACATATGATGACTCGTTACAGCCTTCCTCTTTGATAAAAGATTAGTATGATAGGGTGTAAACCTAAGACAAATAAATATGGGGCTTAAGCTGCATTGCCAACACCATCTATTCTTCCAAGATGTTGAACGACATAGGAAACAAACCTTGCAGGTAAAGCTAGACCTACTCATCATCAGAATGAAATAAGTAATAAAGGACAGGATAACAACCTGAACTTTGGCCGATAAACTCAGTTGCTTTAACAAAACCTCCAAGACTGGACAATGATTCCATTATATCCCTGCATATTTCATAAATTCTAACCTAAATGAGAAATGAGGTTAGACCAAACTGCATAAGAAGAATTTAAGTAGCATTTTTCATGTTCAGGCTAGTGAAATTTCAGTGTCTAACGTACGTGAAGCAAAAATGGGGAAACAAATATTGAGAAAAATTACCTTAGAAAAAAAGGGTTCGAGGAAAAGGTGTGAAACAAGAAGCAAACTTTACAAAAGGGAAACAGGTTTTCCTTTTCATGACGGCACCTACAGATTTCTCATAAATTTAACATAAATGAACTTAGTGTGGAATGTCTGACACATATTGCAGAATGTTACATAACTTTGTTTTGGTAAGCTTGTTAACGTCCAATATAAAACATAGGAGACCACAGGACCATGTAAAATAATATGAACAGGTAGACATACATTCACAAATAAAGGATTATCTGTTCAGATCCTATAGCTGATTTTAAGTTTTCCAACTTCAGTTATCAACATCAAATTACAAAATTCCATAGTGGCTAAAAACCAAAGACAGCTAACTCAGCGAATAAATTCATACCACCTAAAAAAAATATTCCAACCTGACGCTGCCTCTATAGTTTGAAAAAATGATCACTCTTGATTGCTGAGGATCCTTGGTTTCTGCATTCAAATAAGATGAAGATAGATAATTACGAGCATCAAGCTAAATATCATATTCACATCTAAAACTGGAAGTACATACTTGTAATATACGATAACATGAGAAATAATGAAAAAGGAAAGTGACATAATTTAGTTAAGCAGACTTTATCAAGTACCAAGAGATAAAAGACCAAAAACATCAGCCTTTTTTTTCTACCTTTTATAGCCAATTGCTGATGACCAATCTTTGGGATTTAAGAGCTACAGATTTCATGTTCATCATTTATGAGGCATCTCAGATTTTTGTCTCCAATTTGATGATAGTTTAACATCAATTATCTATAGGCAAGTATCTTACTTTCACTAGGCTTGACATAAAACCCTTGAATCTATATCACATGGACTCACCAAGGGTGTGCCTCCAACACAGCACCGGGTGTGGCCAATGCGAATCCGGTGCGGTCAAACCATATTGAGGTCATTTTTGTCCTCTTATCAATTTTGTTTAAGAAATGATGCTTCAGTTTTTTGGTTTTCCATTTTGCGGCATCTGTTATACACATTTTAGTATTTGCATATTTTTGCAGTTTAATACTAGATATCATATGCTGCTGATAACTTTATAATTTATATATTGCATATGCCACATGGTCACGTATGTTGTTGCTGTTTATAAGTTTTTTTTAATCTGGGAACATTTTTCTTATAGTATTAATTGCATAAGTTTCATTAATCAGTTCTGTTATATATATATATATATATATATATATATATATATATTCACACACAGACACATACATGTTGCTTATAAGTTCTATATAGGTAATACCAGTTTTGTTAGTCAGTCTTATATATGTTATATGTAATATATGTTGTATATTTGTACAGTTGCGAATTTATAATACTAGATATGTAACAGCAACTTGTTTAGTGCCTACTTATGATACATAGTTACGAGTAAGATTGTAAAATCTGAAATCAGATTTCAGAGTACATATATTACATGGAAGAAATAGAATGCTACAGACTTTGGAATCTAGGATGTGGCTTTGTATTATATACATATACAAATAAATATGTATATATATATATATATATATATATATATATACATGCACCCTCGCTGCATCCGCACCCATGTTTTTTCTGAAATCTGTTTGCACCCTGAACTTGCATCTGCACCACACTTGCACCCACACCCCGCACCCACGTGACAGCCTTGAATAAGTCAATCAAGTAATTAGTAATTGTATAGATAATTCAAATCAGGATGGATGACAAGAAAAACACACAAAGCACTGAAAAAAAGAAGCTTGTATTCACTTCGTTCAATTGCAACAGAAAAAAAAAATACAAAGCAAAGAGAACTAAATAAATGTTGACATCCTCAGCCCTGAAAAGTAAGAATGTGGACTCAAGTAGCTTTAGATAAATAACTATATAATAGTAGGACAAGACTAGAAAGACTGTTAAAGTGAGGTGATAAAGATAAATGACATACAGAACAGTGTACAATACAATACATTTCTCAACTCCTCCTCAAACTTGACATGTGCAAGAGAAATCATGTCAATTTTAGAGAGAGTTCTAAACCTTGATGAAGGCAAGCTGTTGGCAAACCTACCACTTTGTGACTTTCACTAATCATACGTGTTTAAGTGCATTAAGAGTAAGACCCTTTTCATATGTCTTTCTTGTGAAGCAACAAACCATTTTGATGTGCTCCATACTGTCGCAAAGTTTTGGGTACGTTTCTGCTCAAAAGGGCTCTAGACAAGCATGATATACGCAGGAGAGCTGATTCCATGATGTTAAGTGAAACCACCCAGCCCATTCCCCTTTTTCAGCAGAACAGACAAACCAATAGAAAAGTTGTAACTTGCATCATAGTTTTGGGTTCCCTTCTATTTATCCTTTGTCTTGGCACCCCTATCAAGCCACCATAAAGCAGATTAACAAATTTCCTAAAGCAATTGATGACCTGGTGGTCCCCACTTCAGTTCTTGTTCAATTAGCATCTCTGATTGGAGAGAAGGTACAACCGTATTAGTGCCCTCTTTCTAGTCCTCCACTATTTTACCTTGGACCTATTGACCGACCAACTACCCAGCTAACCCTTTTTTTCTATTGTTTGGTGGTGGTTGCTTTCTTTTCTTACACTTAGTAAGACAAAAAACTGTTTTCTCTTAGCATGCAACATTAGCAAGCAAGGCAAGTTTCTAGCGCGCAACTAACATGCGATGGCTATGCTTCTTTCTCTATCGGATACTACCCCTCACTGAACCACTACTTTCCAGTTTCCACATTCACTTCCACCTACCTCTTTTTCCCTACAACTTGTCAGAATGACTAGGCAGAGCTACTGGAATGAAAAGTCTGTCAGCCACTCTTGTATTTCTTTCTCAATTCACCTCCCATTTTATTTATCAAAAATCCCAAGCTTTGATTTCAAAGGTGGAGATTGATGTGTTGACACACCCTTGGCCACCCTAGAAGCCTGATGGTCTAGCGGGAGTGCGGTGATCCGGTTCAATGTCCCTTGGGATGCTCTCCCATTGCGATAGAATGGAGGGGATAACTATGCTTGATACGAAATGAAACGTACAATCCCTCTGACTGCAACAAAGCACAATACCCTCAGCCATCAAGGCCTCCAGGCCCTCCCTGTTCCCTAGCTACTTCAAGACAACCGAAGCTGATGTAAGGGAGATGGAACAATGTCCAAGCCAACCCAGTAACATGTTTGCACACTCACTACATTGATGTCCATAGCACCACTTTCAGCTTCCTTTCTCTTGGCCAGTTTCGATCGCTACCCTCAAATGAGTCCGCCTTTGGCATCTTAAATAGTCTATCTATGGTGTGAAGCGGCTTTAAAATTTGTGAAGTGAATGTCACGAGCATAGCCCACCAAGAACTTGGTTTGAATTGAGAAGGACAACTGCTGCTGCATCAAAGTCTGAGATGGCTTCGCTTTCAAGAACAAGAAGCTTGAACAGCTCGACTTATCACAGTGTCATGCCCAGCTCATGCTGGCAAAGCCAGCTTTCATAGTACCTATGTTTTGGACCCTCTAGTCTTTCTTACCGATTCTTAGAGATATAATTTGACTCATACTGTCACCAAAACAAGATAATCCTCCTGCAAACAGGAAACTCCAAGTTCAAATAGAAGCCAATATATCCCTGTAACTTCAGCAATGGTCCCATACTCTGCCTCAACAATTCAGAGTGCTACTATTTGTTGTGTACACTTTTCTATGAGATCATGGTATCAACAAGGAAAATGCAAATTTCAGGTGAGCAGGAGGAGATCCCATTGCTTAAGTCCTTCCTCTATCCCCCAAAGGACTACGGCTGCTTTTCAAATCTGACTTTTCTAAGGATCTTAATTTTACATTACCTTCATCGCAAATTTTGGCCTTGTCCACAACATTCGTTGTATATTTGCTTTTTTTTTTTCTAAATATAGCAACCATCTTGAGGTAAGCAATTTCAAGACCAATAAAGTACTTGACAAAATCAAGATCTTTCATTTCAAAAATTTGTGTGAACCTTCTTTTTCTATTATCAATTTTCTTCAAGTCATCTCTAGTGATAATCATATCGTTCACATATAGAAGAAACATATACCTCCCTTGTTTTGTTGATGATGCAAGGAAGGCAGGATCATGATACGCTACTAAACTCTAGTTCTCTCAAAGCAGCACGAAATTTTTAGACCAGGCTGGATATAAGGCTCTCGTTACTTTACACACCATACCCTTGGAATCATTGGTTCCTTGTGGAAGCTCCATATACAAATACTTATCAAAATATTCATCCAAGGATGCATTCATCACATAGCTTTAAATGGAAAGCTTTTCTCGGATAATTTTCAGCAAAGTTAAAAATCTCAAGAAGATACTGACAATTTAAATAAATTAAAAATTAAAAAACCTAAAAATTAGGTAAAAATAAAATAAATAAGAAACTAATAAGAAGACATCCCAAAAAAAAGAACTAGATAAGCAAAAATCTGAGACTAGAAAATGGAAACCTCTTGAGATACATAAATTCATATCTTTCTTCATGCAAATACAGTGGAAACCTCTTGAATAGATTGGTAATCTAAATCCTAATTGAAGCTGTCGTAGAACAGCATGTTCAAATTCAGAAAACAGAAATCACCTTTTCATGAAAACCTTGGAGAATAATGCACAGAAAAGGACACACATATGTGTAACAGCAACTGCAATCAGCAAACAGCAACAGAGAAAAGATTATGACATACAGTGAAAGGAGCCTCACTGTAGCCACTGTTAAGTTTGTACATATGGATCGGGCCTCCCAGACCCGACCCATTTGATCCACACACCCAACACATCATGGGCGGTGGCATACTTGTAAATCTTATTGTTATTTTGTGTATTTTATGATGTGCCCTAAATCGTGATTAGTATATAATGATAACAAGAGGCAGCCGTCATTTGTTGCTGCTCTCCTTCATCTCTCTCTTGCTTGGACGTGCAGCCCACTTCTCTTTTCCTCCTCTTGCATCTAACTTCATTCGGTGGTTTGGTATTAGATATCAAAATCTTACATGGTATCAGAGCAGGTTTTGCCACTGAGAATGTTCAGTAAGAATCTCTAATTTCTGCCCTAATCTTTGTTTCTTTTCTATCCTTATCCTCAAAACTCTATTTTCTGCCCTAATCCCCAAATTTCTGCCCTAACCCTAATCCTCAAATTTTCTGCCCTAATCCTACCGTCTGCCCTAACCCTACCATCTACCCTAATCTGTCCTACCGTCAGCCACCTAACCCTAATCTCAAAATTTCTATTTTCCCCCTATTTTCTGATTATTACATTTATGGATTCCCACCGCAATTTCAGCATCTTGTCGTCCAATTTCCTCTCCCAAATCATCTCACAAAAGCTAAATCATACCAATTATTTGACATGGAAACGTTAAATAATCCCATTCATCAAGAGTCACCGTCTCTATGGACATCTCAATGGCACCACACCTGCGCCACCTGAATGGATTATGAGAGAGGTGAAGAATGTTGCAGGGCAAGTTCAAGAGACCATTGCAGAAATCAATCTTGAATATGAGATGTGGATGGCTCATGATCAATCTCTCATTGCTTATATCACCTCCACACTATCAGAGGAAGTTTTGGCGGGTGTTGATGATGATCTTTCAGCACTTGAGTTGTGGAATGTACTTGCTACCACGTATTATCCAGTATCAGAAGCGAGATTTCTACAACTCAAGAGGCAATTTCAGGATATCAAGCGACGCACACGTTCAGTCTTGGAATATATACATGAGATCAAAAATGTCAGTGATCAGCTTGCCATCATAGGGCATCCAGTCAGTGACAAGGACAAGGTACAGCATGCTTTGAGTGGATTGGGGACAGAATTTGATGTTTTCTACACTGCTTTAGAGGTATTGCCTATTCTTCCCTCTTTTGAAGACTTGAAAGCAAAATTAATTCAGCATGAAGCGAGTCGTGTACAGCGACATGAATTAGTTCATTCTGGCGGTCACAATGTATTGGTCAGTGGGACCCATGCTTTACAAGAAAGTCATCCAAGAGTTTGGAACTTACAGGCAGGGATAGAAAGAGGTATCTTTCCTACACCCTATGTCACACGGATACGGCAGACTGGGTCGAGTACCGGTGTCGACACGCGGACACGGGGATCCCGACACGGCGATACGGCTGGATACGTTTTGGATCGGGTCTGGGTCATACCCGATCCAAACCACTTGCATAACCGATTTTTTAACCCGCGTTTTGTTTTACACATTGACATTTACCCTCGACGCTCGACCTTCGTTTACCCTCGACGGCTTCCGCGGCAGGCTGGCAGCACAGTAAGGCAATGGCAGGCGACGGCGACCTCCGGCGATCGACGGCGACTTCCGGTGGCGTCCGGCGGCAGCCAGCGACATACAGGTAAGTGTTTTGTCTATTATTTTCGATAATAGAAGTTAGGGTTTCAACTTTTATTTGGGGATTTTTTAGATTGGGTATTAAAATCTGATTTGGGGATGTTTTGGTTTGAAGATTGGACGGTTTAGAATCCTATTCTTCAATGCTATGTGCGATGTTTTCTTTTTTTTGTTTGATTTTGGGATTTGGGGATTTTGCCGTTTTGGGTGTATAACCGATTTGGGGATTTTGCCTTCGCTGTTGTTCATGATGCTAGACAATGATGAATACGTGATATCTAGATGGCATTAACATATAATTTACCATTCTTGAATGTTCCTGTTCACTATTCACTTCAGCCTTCGCTATTGTTCATGTTTCTTGCTTATGTCTTAGCAGTTATCACTTTTGAGATTGGTGATGAACAATGTTTTGTTTGAGACTTTTTTCATTATCATTTTTAATTTTTTTGAATATAATATTCGCCGTATCCGCGTATCCTAAAATTTTGAAAATGCCGTGTCCCCGTACCCGTATCCATAGGATACCCGTATCCATAGGATACCCGTACCCGTATCCGTGTGACATAGCCTACACCTAACACAAATGCACAGACAAATGTACCACGAAAGATACCTACTTGTTTTTATTGCAATAAGAGAAGTCATGTAAAGTCAAAATATTGGCATAACCCACAGAACAAGGGAAAACAGGTCAGGCGTGACAATAAGGCAGCAGGGTCATCTGTTTCGAACACGATTGCGGCATTGAACATTTCCCCTGATGTGCAGTAGATTCTAATGACAGCGTTGTCTAAAGTCAATCTCAAGCAAAATGAGGAATGACAATGGTATGTGAATTCTGGTGTTGCAGCTCATGTAACTGATGACGCAGGTAAGCTTTCTAGTGCTCTCCCTTATTTAGCTAAAGGCTCAGTCATCACAGGAGATGGTTCCCATTAGAAAATATCACATATTGAAAATGCACACTTATCCATGGCTCATTCCTCAATACCCTTAAAGAATGTTCTTGTTGTTCCAAATGTCAAGAAAAGTATCATTTCTATGTCAAAGCTTATTGATGATACTCATTCCTCTGTTGAGTTTACTCCTTCTTCTGTTTATGTTAAGGATGCTCGAACCAAGAAGACATTCGCTGAGGGTGTTCGCAAAGAAGACATGTACTTCATTGAAGAAGCTCCAAAAGTGTCTAAGTCTTGTGTTTCAGATTCATCCTTTCCCAGTCATAGTGAAGTCAATATTACAGAGTATGATATGTCATCTCTTTGGCACGATCGTTTAGCACATTGTAGTCGGTCTTTCATTCAAAGTCTTGTTGCAGACGGACTATTACAAAAGTCCAGTCTAAGTCCTGTCAGTGAGTCTAGCATGTGCTCAAGTTGTCATATTTGTAAGAGTCATGCTCTTCCTTTTCATTCAATAAATAAGCGAGCTTCGAAGTTATTTGACATCATTTTTATTCTGATGTTTGGGGGCGGGCTCCTATTTCTTCCTCTTTCGGGAGTAAATATTATGTTGTTTTCATTGATTCTTATTTTCGTTACACTTGGATCCACTTCATGAAAAGCAAATCAGAAGTTTTTCGCTTGTTCATTCAATTCCACACCTTGGTCCAAAACAAATACTCTAGTAATATCGTGCATTTCCAATGTGAAGGTGGTGGTGAGTTCATTTCAAATGAATTTACTGAGTACTTACTAAATCATGGGATCACTAGACAGATTTCTTGTCCACACACACCACAACAGAATGATATTGCTGAAAGAAAACATAGGCACATAGTTGAAAGTGCTCTCAGTATGATGCATAACACTGATGAGCCCATGACTTTATGGACTGAAGTCTTCCATACTGTTGTTCATGTTATTAATCGAGTGCCACTATCTATGCTTGAAGGAAAATCTTCATTCTTTATTTTACATCAAGAACAACCAAATTATGATGAGCTACGTGTTTTTGGATGCATCTGTTATGTTCATGTTGATGTTTCTTTGAGAAATAAGTTTCAAGATCGAGCTGTCATGTGTAGATTTGTAGGTTATGCAGAAAATTATAAAGGCTATCGCTACTACAATCCAAAAACTGGACGTGTGCATATTTCACAACATGTTGTTTTTTATGAGCTCAGGTTGAAGGATTCAAATGAGCCACATGCAACACTTAATGTTAGAAATGATGTATATGACTCATGGCTGAATGCTGAAATATTAGACCAAAGAGCTGATATACACCACGCACAAAGTGACAGAACTATTGATAAGCTCGAGACAGCCACAAACACTCAGATGAACAACATACATTCATCTACTCAAACCAACAACATGAGCATGACTTTACCTAATCGGTTTTCAGGAATGGTGTATAATCGACGATCAGTTCCAGCTGATCCAGAAACTGCCACTACTTGTCCACGTAGATCAGAACGTGTGCGGCACCCTATTGATAGATGGGTAAGTTATGGTAATTTCTCTTTGGATTTTCAACTCTTTATGACAGAATTGAACAAAAAGGTGGAGCCAAAATGCTATGAACAAGCGTGCAAAAGAAAACATTAGATCGAGGCCATGAATGAAGAAATGGCTGCCTTAAATGAATGTCAAACATGGGAGATTGTTCGTCGTCTAGATGGTAAGAATGTAGTGGGCTCAAAATGGGTTTACAAACTCAAGTATAAACCTGATGGAAGCATTGATAGATATAAGGCTTGACTCGTGGCTAGAGGCTTCAGTCAGCAGTACGGGAAAGATTATGATGAGACTTTCAGTCCAGTCATCAAGATGGGAACGATCCGGGTTATCATCTCTCTTGTCGTCTCATATGGTTGGAATTTATATCAGTTGGATGTTAAAAATGTTTTTCTTCATGGCTTTCTAAAGGAAGAAGTTTATATGGAACAACCTTCAGGATATGTTTCCAATGATTCAACCAAATGGGTGTGCAAATTACGAAAATCACTGTATGGGCTTAAGCAAGCATGTCGTTCATGGTTCGATATATTTTCCCTCCATATACAACAGGCTGGTTTCCTCAGAAGTTCACTTGATCATTCCTTATTCATCTATCATTCAGGTGAAGTTACCACTTGGCTACTTATATGTGTAGATGACATAGTTCTTACTGGAAATTCTTCATGTCATATATCCCATGTTAAGGAAGTATTGCAACAAGAATTCAAGATGAAGGATCTTGGCAAACTACAGTATTTCTTGGGTGTTGAGCTTGATAGAAAAGGTGGCACATTAACTCTTACACAACATAAATACACTCTTGATATTTTGGATAGGGCAGGTATGACAAGTTGCAAGCCCATAAATACACCTAGTGTTCTCAACACAAAATTAAATGCATTTGATGGGAGTGATGCCTACCCAAATCCTAGTTTCTATCGGAGTATAGTTAGTATGTTGCAATATCTCACTTTTACACGCCCAGACATAGTATATGTTGTGAATCAAGTCTCTCGGTTTATGCATAAACCTACATAAGGGCATATGGATGCTACCAAACGTATTTTGCGTTATCTTAAAGCTACCCTTGGCGATGGACTCATCTACACAAGAAGTCAACTGTTTTGCATGGCCACAACATTTCCACTTATACTGATGCAGATTAGGCAGGTGATCCAGACGATAGACGATCACTTTCCGGTTATTGTCTTTTCCTTGTTTCCAATCTTATTTGTTGGAGTAGCAGGAAACAATGCGCAGTTTCCAGTTCTAGCACTGAGGCGGAATATGGGGCAATGGCTGCAGGTACAACTGAAGCTTCATGGTTACGTCATCTGCTTGGGGAACTTTCTCTTCCCATTGCTCAGTCATCTCTATTTTGTGACAACCAAAGAGCGATCAAGATTGCCTTCAATCCTGTTCTACATAATCGCACTAAGCATATAGAGATTGATCAACACTTCATTCATCAAAAGGTTGCGGAAGACGAGATTGTTCCCACTTATATATCCACGTCTGAACAAGTGGCTGATCTTTTTACCAAGAGACTCACAGGGCACCATTTCTGGGAATTGAAGAACAAGTTGCGCATGATCAAACCCCATGCACAACTTGAGGGGCTGTTAAGTTTGTACATATGGATTGGGACTCCCAGACCCGACCCATTTGATCCACACACCCAACACATCATGGGCGGTGGCATACTTGTAAATCTTATTGTTATTTTGTGTATTTTACGATGTACCCTAAATCGTGATTAGTATATAATGATAACAAGAGGCAGACGTCATTTATTACTGCTCTCCTTCATCTCTCTCTTGCTTGGACGTGCAGCCGACTTCTCTTTTCCTCCTCTTGCATCTAACTTCATTCGGTAGTTTGGTATTAGATATTAAAATCTTACAGCCACTTCCCAGCAGCAGCATTGGAGGAGACAATGGCTACCGGTTCCCAGAAGCAACATAGAACTTTTTGAGGAGGATCCCACGCCAAAACCAGACTATTTTCTTTCGCAAATGAAAGGGCTACAAGTATAAATCCTAAAGCTTTCTCAACATCTCATTTTTACCATTAAAAAGCAAGGGCACTTTGAAAAACAGACCTTCTTCATTATATGCCACTTCTAAAAAGGAAATTCCCACAAGGAAGTTCTTTTCACGTGTGGTGATAAAAGACGCCCAAGTGCATCTTTTGTTTTTTGGCATTGTTTTAAAAAAAAACATGTCTTTTTGGCTTTTTCTCATTGTAGCCTTTTTTTAACATAATATCGTGTCATTTGTGACACTAGTTGTAAGTTGCAATGCTTTGAGGATCCACACCAAGTAAATTTTCCTGCAGGAAGTTTCACCAACACATACCTCCATTCTCTCTCAAGCATTGAGTTCATATGCCATTGCAGGCTGTCATTTCATTTTAGATTTTCACTTCGTAAGATTTAAGTTCAATATAGGAGTGAATTAAAGCAAGATGAATGTGATGGCCTGGAGAGAATAACTCATTGGAAACAAAACAAGTAGGAGGGCCAGAGACTCTTGAACCGTGAGATACTTGAGGGGATAGATACTGGTTTAGTCAGAGAGAGATCAGAATTGGAATTTACATCGCCATCCCAAAAGAGATGTGAATAACCATTTTTTCCGTTCTTTCACAGGTTTGTTCTAATCCATCCTTGTGTTCTTCAAGCCTATGTTGGTCCTTCGCAATCTTGATTGTTAGGTTCTCTACTATTAGTTTCCTCAACCACAGTGTGGCATTCTGAATGAAAAGTCTCCATCTTCCCTGGTTGCTTCTTCCATTGGCATAAAATAAGTCCCCTTCCTTCTTTCATTCCGTTATTTCCTCCTTTTTCTTTCCTTTCTTCCTTCCACATTTTCTTTCATTTCTTTCTTCCTTTTTCCTTTTCACCTTTTTTCTTCCTTTCTTCCTTCCTTTTTCCTTTTCACCTTTTTTCTTCCTTTCTTCCTTCCTTTTTCCTTTTCACCTTTTTTCTTCCTTTCTACATCTAATGGATTTTTTTAAAGGAATAACTGTGATACCTTTTGTTAAAGTTTTCTAGAGTCAATTTGAGTCATTCTGAAATATTAGAAAGTAGACAAGGGTCTACTTATTGTTTTCTTATATTTTAGTGGACTGAAATTGTAAATATGTAGTCAACGCCCTAATCTCTTTTAAAAGAGATTAGGGTTACGTGAATGACACAAGAAAGTTTCCTCTCTCTCTCTCTCTCTCTCTCTCTCTCTCTCTCTCTCTCTCTCTCTCTCTCAGGTCCCTTTCTTCCTCCAATATTCAACATGGTATTAGAGCAACAGACCTAGGGCTGTGCGATCTAGGGTTTCACGCCTAGGGTTCCCTCCTTATCTCATTTCTCTTCTCTTCCTCCAAACTAGGGTTTCACGCCTAGGGTTTCTGCTGTTTACAAAACAAGCAAGTTGATTGTTTGGTGGAAAGGGGCTAATCACGTTTAACATGTCGAAACATGATCAGCACCCTTGTGTTGTTGTTGCCGTGGAAGACATGGAGAAATCTTGATGAAGTTGCTGCCGTGGAAGAAGATGGTGGATCTGATCAGGATGTATCAGACCTAAGTTTTTGTTGCCGTGGAAGAATATCTATGCCGCTCAGATCTGGTTATCAAATCTGATTTTCTGCTGCCGTAAACATATGCCGTTATGTATCAGATCTGCCCTAAAGAGATCTGATTTTTTTTCTGCCATGGAAGACGATTTGTGACGTGATGTATCAGATTTGCCCTTTTGTTGTCGCTGCATAAGATCGTGTGGGGCAGAGTTAATCTGCTGGTTGTGGGCACAGTGTGACGTGAGAAGTTGTTGTGGGTAGAGTCATGTTGCTGGTTGAAGATGCAGTTTGACTTGAGGAGAAATATCTGCAAATCGTGAATGTGAAATCAGTAAAGCGAGGCTTTGTGAGGTGTTAACTGCTGCTAATCAAGTAGCATCAGTCTCTTGTCGTTGGGTGAAGAAGTTTCAGCCATCAGATCTGACCTTTGTTGCCGTGGAAGAAGTTCTTGGACGTTCAGATCTGTCTAGTCGTGTGGTGCTTGGTGGATTCCCACATGCTAAGTCTGCTATTTTTGTGTTTGTGTTCAACCTGCTGCACATCATTTGGTTGTGGTCTTCGTGTTCGAGTGCAATTTTTTTTATGGCTGACGGTAGTAGGTCAGAAGGGTCTTCTTCATCTACTGCAACTTCGTCACAGTCTACAGATGCTATGGTTGAGTCTCCTACCTGTTCTCCTATACCTCCATCGTATTATCTCAACTTAAGCAAGGAAGAATATGATCTGGTTCTTGCTAGGAGGTCTACTCTTGCCTCAACCAGCACAGCTGTTATAGGCTCGGTTCTCTCTGTTGGTGCCCCTACCAGTGACCCAGGTATGATATGGATGATTGACTCAGGAGCATCCAGGCATTGTTGTAATCAGCCACAGATGTTTTTAACGTTTACCAGGTTCACTACACCACAACACGTCAGGTTGGCTGATGGCAAGTTGTCCCCTATTCTGGGCAGCGATGATATCTATCTCACACCTTTTGGGACCATCACACATGTGCTATATGCTCCTCGATTTCCTGTTAACCTGTTATCTGTTAAGCAATTGGCTAGAGATTTACAATGTAGAGTCATTTTTTATCCTGGTTCATGTTTTTTTCAGGACTTACAAACTGGGAAGATGATTGGTGGCAGCCATGAACAGGAGGGGCTCTATTTTCTCTCTGTCCCTGTAGATGTTGCTGCATCCTCTTTCAGGTCAAAGCCTTCTCCTTTGCAGTGGCATCTCAGACTGGGTCATCCGTCTGTGTTCAAGCTTCGTTGCATTTTTCCAGATATTCCTGTGTCAGAGTCATTCTTACGTGATGCATGCCAGTTAGACAAGCATACACGTAGTAGTTTCCCTTCAAGTTAGAGTCCATCGAGTCAAAGTCCCTTTGATCTTTCTGCATGTTGATGTTTGGGGTCCAAGTCGCGTTTCCTATCGTTCACGTTTTTGGCATTACCTTGTTTTGGTTGATGATTTTACTAGAGTCAGTTGGGTACTTTTGTTACAGGACAGGTCTGAAATCTATATTCTTCAGAAATTTATCAATGAAATAAAAACTCAGTTTGGTGTTGTTGTCAAAAATATTCGCACTGATAATGCTCTTGAATTTAAATCTTCAGTTCTACTCCAATTTTATGTCAATCATGGGATCCGACCACAATATACATGTCCTCACACATCCCAACAAAATGGTGTTGCTGAACGCAAACATCGACAACTTCTAAATGTGGTCGTACCAATGTTGTAAAACGCGTATCGTAAGCCGTATCGGTCGGGCTTTAAGATACGCCGTATCGTAACGTATCGTAACGTATCGTAACCGTATCGTAAATTTTTTTAAAAAATTATTAATAAATCAGAAAAAATTTAAAAAAATTCGGAAAATTCATAAAAAAAATCAGAAAAAATTAAAAATAATAAATTGTTCATAGAAAACATGTTTGAGATAATGATAGACTTATTATTGCTATAAACTTACGCGTTCATCATTCATAAACATCAAAATTCATAACAATAATACAATATCATTCAACAAAGCATAAGGCCATAAGCCATAAAGTGATAAAGTCATAAATGATAAAACATTCAATCAAGTGTTCAACAACCATAGATTCATAACTCTTAAGTTTTTGATACATATAAAATGAAAGCACTCTTGACTTGACTCTCATTCATGATTCATCATTCATAATCTTCATCATCTTCATCTTCATCTTCTTCTTCTTCTTCATCGTCAAGAATTGGAAGATCTTCACCAACATATTCAGCACCAGCACCAGCAGTAGCAGACTCTCCTTCATCAACAAAGCCTTCTGTTGCTTCAACTTCAAGGTTGAAGCATTCAAGATCTTCATCATCAAATATTGTAGTTGGTTCTTCTTCAATCCATGGCTCTAGATCGTCAAAATTTTCCAAGCTGATATGATCGAACTGAGATGTGTGCTTCCTTGCTAATGATTTTTCTAATTCTCTACATTAAATAAGAGAAAATTTGTTAGTATATAATTTCATATAAATATATTGTACATAAAAATGTAAACATTAATTAAGGTATATGCCTATATTACCTTTGTTTCAACCTCATATTATATCGAACAAAGACAAGGTCATTCAACCTTTTATGTTCGAGCCTATTCCTTTTTTTGCTATGGATATGTTGGAACACACTCCAGTTCCTTTCGCATCCACTAGCACTGCATGTCTGGCTGAGGACTTTGACTGCAAAACGTGCTAGGTTTGGACAATCAAACCCATACCTATTCCACCACAAATCTAAACAAAAATATAACAAATCAATGTGAAAGTTTTAAAAGAATCAAATGTAACAAATGCAAAGTAAATTAAAAATTTCTATGTATTTACCTGGACGCATCGTTGTCCCGGCTCGAACGGCGGCAGGTAGTCTCATGTTCCAAAAACAACTATCATATAGATCCAACTCATTGTGCACAGCATCTTGTTCTGTAGAATCTTCCACTAACACATTAATACAATCTAACAAACCATGCATGACTTCTCTGTCCTTCTTAAATGTAGGAGAAAATCTAATTGCAGGATTTAGATAATAAGCTGCTGCATGAAGAGGTTGATGAAGCTGTCCAGTCCACCTTTTATCTATAATCTTCCATATGGGCATATATAACTTTTTCTTTTCCTTTAAGTTGTCTCAAATTGCCTCTTTTGCTTTGTCCATAGCCTCATATAAGTACCCTATAGAAGGTCTGTCCTCGCTGTCAGCCAACCTGAGAACCTTAACTAATGGAACACAAACCTTCAATAGCTTCACACATGATTCCCAAAATACGTTATTGAATATAATATCCACAACTAAAGAAGCATTTCTTTTATGAGCATGTGGATATGCAGCCCATTCTTCACTAGCAAACATCTGTCTCAAAGGAGTTCTTTGTTTCACCACACTCTGCACAGTCAATACATTTGTGGCAAATCTAGTTTGTGCAGGTCGTATTAATTCAACTCCTTTTGTAAATTTTCTCATCAAACTCAATACATATGCATGATTATAGATAAATTTTGTTACCTCTTGACATTGGTCAATGGCTGATTTCATATCATGCATCTCATTAAGATCTTGAAACATTAGATTAACACAATGAGTGGCACATGGACTCCAATAAAATGTTCTATACTTTTGAAATAACAAATCTCCTGCAGCTCTATAATTTGCAGCATTATCTGTAATAAACTGTACAATGTTTGCAGGTTCAACTTCTTGTACAACATTATCAAAAACATTGAATAAAATCTCAGCAGTCTTAGGAACATCAGACAAGTCAAGAGATTTCAAGAACATTGTACCTTTAGGGCAATACACAAGAAAATTTACAAGTGTTCTTGACCTTGTATCAGTCCAACCATCTGACATAATGGAGCAACCTGTTTCCTTCCAACATAATTTCAACTCATCGCAATGCTCAGACACTTCTTTGACTGTATCCTGAAGAATTTTGCCTCTCAACTGATGATATGATGGCATTTTGAATCCAGGGCCTATAGAAGCAATTGCATCTGCCATGGCTTGGAATTGAAAAGAATTAGCTGCATTGAATGGAATACAGGCATCATAAAACCATTTCCCTACCTGCTTTTGTGCATGATATAGCATATCTTTAGATGTCATAGCAGCACGAATCTGCGGCTGACCACCTGGGCTGGTATATGAAGGGAAAAAACTCTTAATAGAGCCAACACTAGACCTACCAGTAGGAACTCTACCACTAGGTGGTCGCATACCACACCTGGCCCTAACATCTGTTGTGCCTCTCCTCTTCCTTCCCGTTATGCCAGATCGACCTCCTTCATACATAATCCATTTTCCTCTACGATCTCTACCTCTTGAGGTCTCCAAATCTGTTCTTAGACTGCTATCGTCTTCATCATCACATTCATAAGCTTCATCCTCTTCTTCTTCATCTTCCAAAGGCACATTATAGCCTACATCTGCATCTTCAATTTCTTTTTGTATTCTCTTTTGACGTAAAACATGAAGCATATCTGAACATTGTTGACGCACAAATGGAGGCAAAGGTTTGTTTGGTCCTCCAACACAAGGAGACGCATCTTTGGAGGACCCTGCCAAATGGTGTTTCATTCTAATAATCCCTCCTGAAAGTGTATTCCCACAGAAGCCACATTTGAGTTTCAAACGGTTATTCTCCTTCACCCTTTCGCACCATTGCCATGTAGGATCCATATCTTCAAAAAAAAAAACGAAATCCTATGGTAAACTTAATGAAAAACACTCAAAGTCTTCAAATCTACGATTATACGGTAAAAAAATTAAGAATACATGGTAAGAACATGAGATTTCATACCTTACGAAGAAGAAATGTCTGAAATGAAGAAAACCCCTTTCCTTCCCACGAAAATCAAGCACCCACGCACAAATCGACCACTTAATCTTCGATTTGACGATGAAAATCAAGTTCTTCAGGGTCAAAATGAACGATCGCCCTCCCTCACGGCACTATCCAAGCGTTAGAAATGAAGAACAGAAGAAAAATTTGAAAAAGAAGCCGAATAAGTAGGTCTCGGCCCCCTTTTGCGTTTTTAGGCCGTATCGTACGATACGGGGTGTATCGCCCCGTATCGTACGATACGGGCCTTGTATCGTACGATACGTGCGATACAGGGCCGATACACCCCCTTTTTACGATACGAGGGGTGTATCGTATCGTTTTCTTCAAACGATACGATACGTATTGTACGATACGGGGTCGTATCGTACGATACGTACAACATTGGGTCGTACCCTCATGTTGCATACTCATATGCCTTCCTATTTTTGGGGTGATGCTATTCTTACCACATGTTATCTCACCAACAAATTGCCCTCGTCTGCCATCCAAGAACGCATCCCCATTCAAATACTATATCCAGATCGACCATTATTTCATATACCTCCTAAAGCATTTGAATGCACTTGTTTTGCACACATCTTGGGCCCAAACAAAAACAAACTTGCTGCCCAAGCTGTCAAATGTGTATTCATTAGATATTCTTCCAATCAAAAAGGCTATCGATGTTTTGATCCCCATACCAAGAAAGAGATCGTCAGTGCGGATGTTACATTCTTTGAGTCTCGTCCTTATTTTTCCGCTCTAAGTACCACTGTGTTTGAGCTTCCAATGTTTGTTCCTCTTCCTATTCCCCCAATATCACTTGAGTCGATCCCACCCTCTCCACCATTATCAGGTGATCGTTTTCTTGATCCTCCAATAGTCTATACCTGACGTCAAGGTCCCTTTCCTAACCGCCCACCAACGTCTTCTCATGAGGTAAGTTCTAATGATAAGACTGACTCAAGAAGAAATGATGACTATTCTGCAGATGATCTACCTATTGCTATTCGCAAGGGCCAGCAACAGTGCACAAGGCATCCAATTTCTAACTCAGTTTCTATGGACCATTTGAGCACAAGTTTGGTGCAGTTTGATCGAGCTATGGCTAGTCATACTATTCCGACCTCTCACCACTAAGCCTTATTAGATTCACGATGGAAGCATGCTATGCAGAAAGAAATGGATGCTCTTCTTTCTAGGGAGACTTGGGACTTGGTGGACCTACCGTTGAATTGTGATGTTGTTGGCTCCAAATGGGTATTCACCATCAAATATCATTCTGATGGGTCCGTAGAGCGATTCAAAGCTCGTCTTGTGGCTAAAGTCTATACACAGACTTATGGGGTGGACTTCTTCGAGACGTTCTTGCCTGTGGCACGGTTATGTACTATTCACCTAATTATATCTCTCGCAGTTCAGCAGGATTGGCCTCTTTTTCAGCTTGATGTGAAAAATGCATTTCTATATGGTGATCTCTCTGAAACAGTCTATATGCAACAACCACCTGGTTTTGAACGACAGGGTGAGTGTTCCAAGGTATGCAAACTCAAAAAGGCTATCTATGGACTTAAACAAAATCCCCGTGCATGGTTCCATAAGCTAAGAGAGGTTGTCTCTAAATGTGGATTTCGAAGATCCCAGCTTGATCACTCGTTGTTTATCAAGCGAGGGACTTCTGGTATAGTGATATTGATTGTATATGTTGATGATATTGTTCTCACTGGAGAAAATATTCAAGAGATAGCTCGGATAAAGGAGTTCTTACAAAAACACTTTGTCACAAAAGATCTTGGTCAACTTCGATATTTCCTTGGTATTGAAGTGGCTCGTAGTAGTAAAGAGATTATGATGTCTCAAAGGAAATATGCTTTTGATCTTCTGCAGGAAACAGGGTTATTGGGAGCCAAACCTGCTACACTTCCCATGAATCCTCGGATTCATATGCATGATGATGAATCAGAGGCTTTTGACTCTCGTTCTTACAGATCTCTAATTTGACCATCACTCGTCCAGACATCAGCTTTGCTGTAAATAAGCTTAGTCAATTCATAGGGAAACCTCGGAAAGTTCATTGGGAGGTTGCTTTAATGGTGATAAAATACTTGAAATCAGCCCCGGGAAAGGGGTTATGGTTCAAAAAAGGAGAATGTGTGGACATAGAAGCATAAAGTGATGCTGATTATGCAGGGTCAGTAAATGATAGAAGATCTACTACAAGTTTTTGCGTCTTTATTGGTGGGAATCTTATTTCTTGAAGGAGCAACAAAATGTGGTTGCTAGATCGAGTGCCGAGTCTGAATATAGAGATATGGCTCAAAGGCGGCTGAAATGTCATGGGTCAAATCAGTGCTTGTAGAATTGGGAATTTCAGTGAAACTTCCTATGAAGATGTATTGTGATAACAGAGCCGCTACCTACATTGCAAATAACCCTGTTTTTCATGAGAGGACGAAACACATTGAAGTGGATTGCCATTATGTTCGAAACTTGGTCCAAGAAGGAGTCATTAGCACGATCCACGTTTCTTCTGAAGATCAAGCAGCTGATATGTTTACTAAAGCTCTTCCCATTGGAGATTTCTTGAGAGGATGTAACAAGCTGAGCATGATTGATATCTATGCTCCAGCTTGAAGGGGAGTGTTAAAAGTTTTCTAAAGTCAATTTGAGTCTTTCTGAAATATTAGAAAGTAGACAAGGGTCTACTTATTGTTTTCTTATATTTTAGTGGACTGAAATTGTAAATATGTAGTCAACGCCCTAATCTCTTTTAAAAGAGATTAGGGTTACGTGAATGACACAAGAAAGTTTCCTCTCTCTCTCTCACGTCCCTTTCTTCCTCCAATATTCAACACCTTTTATAGTGATATTTTCCTTATAATATCAGGTTCCTTATTTTTTGTGATAAATTGCAATATTTTCAGAATATTGACAACGTTTATAATTATGGTATATATATACACACACACACACTGCACATGCACCTCAATTTGTCAACAAATGCTGCACCAGCTTCCCCATTTCCATCTGCATGCATCGGAGATAAGGTTCTATGCTACATAAAGGTAAAGCAATCAGGAAAAACAAAATAAAGGTTGGACATCTATCGATGAGCTGCACTTCCTTCATACAAATGCCTCTATCTCAGTGAGCTGAGAAATCAAGTATAAAGTTTAAATATAGAATACTAACTAGCTCAACCTTCTTCATCCCATCTAAACATTAAGACTTGCTTCTCTTGGCAAACATTCAAATAGTTAAAAATTTTTGCCATTGTGGGACTATTCTTTCATTACATTTCACCTCCAATTCCTCTAGACGTCGGAGACCTTTTTAGTCTAACACTTATATTTGTGTACTGTCCAGTGAAATTACCTTGTTATGCCCCAGAAGATAGATTAATACGAAGCAACACTTGGCATAGGTAACCATGCAAAAGAAGCTTATACCAAAATTTACCAAAGGCTGAACAGGTGAAAAAAAGATAATACGTAACCAGAAGGGGAGTGATGCAAGTGGGTCAAATCCATTCACTCTTGAAGCCAGTACATCCAATCGTCTTTTCTGCACTGACAATAAAAGCCTCGGCAGATTTTGCTAGAATATATGTATATTACATATTTATCAATACGCATATTTCAATTATATGCATTTGCATATTATTGAAAGAGAGAGAGAGAGAGTGTGTGTCTATATATATATATATATATAGTCACAAACAACGTCTCGGAGTTTTAAACGGCAAGGTTCTTATCGGGTACAATACGGTGGGCTTGAAAAATACGGGAAAAAAGGGAAAAATGATATTTTAAAAAAAAACTAAAAATTGGAAAAAATAAAATAAATGAGAAAATAATAACACAAACATCAAAAGATAAGTAGATTTTGCAACAAATAAAAAATAGAAAATGAAAAACAAACTGTTTGGCATTAAAAAAATAAAAAAATAAAAAAAAGTGAAAAAAACGTGGAAAATACTTTTTTTCGTTTTTCATGTTTTTTAAAAAAATGTGTTTTTTAAAGTTTTAAACGACATTTCATTTTCTCCCATTTTTTTCGAAAATAACGCATTTTTTGTGACTATGAATTATATATATATATATATATATATATATATATATATATAAAACAGAGTCAGTCGTATTAAATGTGAGAAAAACGCGTCGTTTAAAAAAAACGTCAGAAAATAGAAAAAACGTGAAAAAAAATATGTATTATACGCGTATTATACATGTTTTTTTTGCGTTTTTTCGTATTTTTTATGAGTTTTTATTTTTTATAGTTTTTGGGATTTATTAAATGTTTTAAATTTTTTAAAAATTTGTCGAGATTTTCCCGTTTTATTCCCAAGATATACAACTTTGCCGTATTATACTCGAAAAATTTCTTGCCATATAATACTCGTACATGTTTTTTGTAACAATGATATATATAACAGGAATACAATCTTTTCAATTTTTCATTTGTTAATTTTTACTTTTGTAACTCTTATTCTTTTGCTGCTGCATTGCAGCAATAGACTAGCCATTGGATAGCTCATTGCTGCTTCCTTTATGAAACAAAGGCAGCTCTTCTTTGTATTTCTCATTTTTGTTATTCTTTCTTGTTTATAAAATAAAGGTTTACATTCAGTTTTGTGCCTTGGTGCATATCAAGTGTTTGTGAGTTTGGTTCTTTGTTGAACCTATTGTGTCACAAAGACTTGGTGATCATGCCTGTTATTTTTCAGCTCTTGAAGATCTTTGTCTGCATTTCGCTCATTCACAGCTTCATCATGCTTGATCAACAACGATTGAGCTACAAGCACATAAAAATCCATCAAGAGGATCACTTGAAGAAAACATGTTTTGTCTTCACAAGCATGCTTTTCCACAAATGTTAACCCTCACCCTCCAAAGTAACAGAGAACAAATATAAACAATACTAAAAAAATGTGAATGCCTGTTGAATAGAAAACAGTGAATTAAGTCAAGGGCTAGTTTCCAGGCAACTAGTTCAGAGAGCCAAGAACATAATCCTCAAAAATTAAGGTGAAAAATTTAAGCTAACAGAAAATTACACGGTCCACATACTGAAATGATCAGTGAGTACTTCTAACATCTTCAGTAATTTGGGATTTGGGGCACCATGAGATAAGCTTTTCTCCATCAGCATTTTGGCATTCCACAGAGCCTCATTCCTACTCATGAGCTTTGCAAATGTCCTGCATCAGAAAAAAAATGCATCAAAGCTACATTTATCCTAAATGACTAGATACACTGTTCAGAAAATCATTTAGAAGGTACCAGTACAAAAAGCATTTCCATATTTATTTAGCAAATATCAGAAAAGTTTGAAAATAGAGTTGTTTTTTCATGGCTATCTAACAAAATAAGAGGTGAGGTTCTGATCATTCATGAAAATTCAACACATCTCTTGACTTCACTTCCTAAATGGGCTTTGAAGGGGAGCATTGACACACTTCTATGAAATTGTGACTGCTTAACCTGGTTTGGAGCTTAAAGAAGGAAAGACAGTATTATAGAAGGATAGAGTACAAGGAGTAAATATTAAGCTGATAAATGATAATGGAGAATCATTAGGTAATAGGGAGTGATGGTGCCTAAATTAATGCCGGTGCCTAAATTAATGCCGGCGCCTAAATTAGGGAGTGACGATGCATAGATTAAATGCATCATAATTTGATACAATTTGGCATGCATTTTCCATTCTTTTAATTGCTAAGAACCCATGTTAACATTGTTTTTTTCGATAAGAGTTTATGCTTTAAATTTTATTTGAAATAGGGCTAAATGAGGAGAATTATCACATATTTGGTGCATTGAAGCAGCATTGCAAGAGATCCGGATCCAAATCCAAGGAGTCAAATAAGTTTAAATGCGGACCCAAGCCTTGAACCAAGCACTAGAAGCATATTTAATGCATATGTAAAATAGCTCAAAACATGGCTCAATATAGGATAGAAGTATATAGTGAAATTTTGATGTTTTGAGTACTTTTCAAATGTTTATGAGACTTTTTGGGAAGGGGAAAAAGTAGTTCCAAATTTTCCCTCATGAATAGAATAAGCCCTAGAGGAAAGTTTGGTCTTTTGGCTGACGGCGTTCTATGTCTTCTCCCTTCCTTCTTCAAGCTTGTGAAAGGGGGTTCTCCACCCAAGAAAATAGGGTTTTCATCCTGGTGAGTCGGTCTCTTCTTCCTCTCTTTTTTTCCATCTCTTTTGTGTCTTTCCCCTATCTTGGGTATTATTTTTGCAGGTTTGCAGCAGGTTGCAAAGATATCATTGGGTGGAAGTTGGGTTCACATCACCTTTTTTTCCGTGCAAGTCAGGCTCGCCCTGCACGCACTCCACCTTTTCCCTTCCACTTCTCCTTTTGCCCATGACTTGTTAGGGACTGCACAAGCATCATCCATGATGTGGGACATGTGAAGAGCATAGAATCATCCAGCTACAGATCATAGGAGTTGCATGTCAACTCACGCCTTCATCAGAGTATCAATAAAGGTTGGTGTTCTTCTTTTTCTGTTTTCTTCTAGGATCGTGTGGTGTAGCCTAGAGTCTTTTTCTTGTTTCTGCATTGTAAATTTAGTTCATCATGTTTTGCATTATTTTATTATGTTTCTCTTCTGATTATCATGCTCAATCACCAATTCTTTGGTCGAATGATGAAGAGAAGGCTGATGAACGGCTTGTGCTGGACTGATCTTCTTCTATGTGCTTTGGTGTCAATGACTGAATGGCTTGGTAAAGTAGGATGAACAGATTTTCCTCGTAATTATAAAACTGTGTATACTATGTATTTTTTTGTGTATATTTCATATACTTAATAATTAATCATTAGAAAGGAGGGGGAAGTTGACGGCAGCCTTATGACTGTCACCTATCTCTCTTCCTTCCAAGACATAGATTTGTTAACTCCTTTCTGTACATAAATTCTCTACAAGGGTTTGATTTATGAGGTCGCGTTGTGTCCAGAGTAGGATTAGGATCTATTACCATAGAAGTTCACTTAGAATAGGGTCTGTTTTTATTGATTTTAATTCTGATTTGTTTTGCTTTAGTTCGGCCCTTAGATTCACCACCAACACCTAGTATAGGTGCTGGTTGGTCATGTCATCTGTAGCACAGGATTCTCTTTTGATTCATGCATCTGTGCCTTTCATTATCAGTCTTAACATCCAGCATTCATGTTAGTCTGTTTTGTTAACCAGCTGTTATACCTGTTACATGTATTGTAATAACTAATAACTGTTATATGTATTCTTAGTTTGTTATACTACTGTTAATGTTATAGTACATGTGTTATACCTGTACAGTACTGGTAGTCTGTTTTGTCATATAACAATACCTGTTATATGTACTGTAATACAATTTGTTATTCCTGTTATATGTATTGTAATACATGTTATACGTCTATACTGTTACGGACAGTCTGTTATACCTGTTATAAGTATTGCATCAACCTATTATATGTGTTGAATTAGAAGACTTTAAGTTTTTAGGTGGTCCTTTGCAATATTTAATAGTTAAGAGTTCTCATAACATTTCTCTATTTTGGTTGATGTTATTTGTATGTCTCTACCTCTGCCCTAATCTATTTATTATTGAGATTAGGGTTAGTGTTAAAGAAGTTTTTCTCTCTCTAAGACTGCCAGCTATAACATGGTATCAGAGTGGCAATATCCACCCTTCTCTGCCGGCGGCTGACGTGACTTTCCGAAGACCTCTTCTCCTCTTTTGTCTCCCATCTCTTCCCACCTTGTTTTCTTCCTCTACCCTTCCTTTCTCTCTTCTCTCTGCTGATCGGGAGATAGTGGAGCAGCGTGAAAGGGAAGACTAATCACACGTGAGAGGTATGTGTGATTAGGTTCCCAATGTGGATGTAGTGGAGCGTGAGCAACTACGTGAGAGTTGCGTTGGAAAGTTCTAAGTCAGATCTGGGCTCGTGGAAGAATGGTTGCACGTGGACCATATTCTTATCAGATTTTTTTTTTTTTTGGCTGACTGTGGAAAAGTGGCTGCAAGTTGGGTATCCTCTTATCAATATTAACATAGACCATATGCATGCATTTAATTAGCTAGTTTACTAACATATATAACTAAGCAACTGTCTTTATGCACACATCATTAGGTCACATAGAGGTCTAAGTGCCATCCCTCCATCCTTGTCATCCATGTAAAGATCATGCATCTCATGTATGCCATGTCATAACAAATGACTCATAAACGTAAATACACATATCACATATTGCTATCATGTGAGCATGGCATGACATGTCATCACACCATGTCATATACATAATGTCATTCATCCATCATGCTATTATCATGCATATACTCATGTAGGCATCACATACAAACATTGGATGTCATCCATCTTACTCTATGTGCATGCATATAGCCATATACATACGAGTGCATTGAATAGCATGTTAGACACATCATATTAAGTATACACATATCATCCTCATGCATATAGTAGGTGATATCATCTCACATCGACATGCATGACTCATATCATTATACCATTATTAGCTAGGCATTCATGCATGTCATTTAACATCTTTTATGCATAGAAACACATGTACCAACATGCATATACATGCATACCAATTACCATGCTAACTTCATATGCTATGCATGTTGATATGTAGGGTTTATGTATGAATCATGCATCATATCATGTAGTTCGTAACTTCACGTTCTTGACCCCAA